>NW_025336386.1:1670350-1679195 GCF_004798865.1 Varanus komodoensis
GGCCCGGTCCTGAACCACCTGGGCTGCTGTTCTGGTCTCTGGCCAGGGGAAGGAGCCCCGGTGCTGCCTCAGAACCTCACAATTCCTAGGGAAAACCAGGACCCCGTCCTCCGGGTACATTTCAAGCATGGCCTGCAGGCGGCACTGCTGCCTTTCTAGGTCCCCCTCTGGCAAGCCCCCAGCAAGGCTCTTCATTTCCCTCCCACATGGCTGTCCAGGTGGGGAAGAGTCTGGTGCACAGTCCCTCCCTCCGGCTCCTGGAGGAATTCATCCTGGAGAGCCTCGCCTGCCACCAAAGCAGGGAATTTCTGCCAGGTCCTCCTGGCTCTTTTCAGCTGCCATCTTGTACAGAGCCACCTCAGAGTAAGCTCTGCTGAATTCGCTAGGGCTTACTTCTGAGGAGATGTGACTAGGACTGCACTGATAAAGTGGAGAGCGATTTCGCTATTGTGAGCAAACTGCTCTGGACTCTCTGGGAGAAGGAGTGTGCAGAAACATCTCAGAGAGGAAGGAAGGGTTCAGGAGGTGCTTCCAGGCCTAGCAGGAGGCCCTGCTCGATACCCCGTTTCTGCTCTCCTCTCACAGCTGCCCCAGCCAGCCAGCCCTCTTTGGGTGGATTCACAGGATGCACCAAGCAACAGTGACCCCGCTCTGCCGCCGCTGCTTGGCCTGTCAAGTTGTTTGCACCCTGTCGTGCTGCGCCCGGCTTGAAGAAACCGCGTGCAGAAGCCAGGGCCAGCCTCAGGTTTCCTCGTCCTGCACTGGCTGCTTGTGTTGCCTGAACTGCCACAGAAACCACACGGTGCTGCTGCCATCACAAATGAGCCCAGTCGCTGTGCAGTGTTTTAGGGAGAGAAGGGAGGGAAGTCTATCTGACATAGTTTAGCTGTGCACAGCTAAAGCTGCATCCAACTGGTGCAAGCGTGCGCTCATCTGTGCACATGTGTATCTGCAGAAACAGCGCGAGTTGGAGGGCACCGCCTGGGCCATCTCGTCCAACCCTGGCTCCAGGTGCATATACCTGCCCTGTGTGCACAGGCAAAAGGGTGGCACGGAAGCTCATCAGCTCCTGGTGCTCATGTGCAGGTGGCTGAGAGACCCCAGCGTCCTTTGCTCCAGGCCTTGGCCGCAGACCGTGAGGCACCCACAAGCAAGGGGGACTGCAGGGGCAAGGGGGCAGAAGTCCGGGGCGGCAGGCCTTAGGGGTGCACTCGTCTGGGCACTTGCTTTCCCGGCGTGGAGCTGCACAACAGCCCAGGGTAGGTGCAGTCAACCCGGCGTCGACCACACAGGAGGCGCAGCAGGAATCGGAACGGTGTGCGCTTCGCTTCAGGGGCTCAGTGGGAGCTCACAGGGCGGTGCGCACAGACACGTGCGTGAGCAGCAGCACGCAGCCAACCTGTTTGGATCAGCAGTTTCCTGGGAGCCAGAGGGGGCTTTCTTCAGGCCGCTTGTGCTGAGCCTGCGAAGGTGCAGCCCCAGATGAGCTCAGGAGGAAAAGGCCTGCGGAGGGCTGCGGGTGCCGGCCCATTTTCTGTCTCACCTCGCACTGGGCCACACCTTAAGATGCCCTGAGAGTTAACCAACAAGCTTCGACTCACCGAAATGGGGCCCTTTGCTTCTCTCTGGGAAAGTCACCCATCAGCCACTGAAGTGTTACTCCTTGAACTGCAAGGGGAAAGAAGGGATGCCTCCAAAGGAAAGGAGGACTGTTCCGGCCGCATGGTCACTCCATGCAGGTTTCCCTGGCACTCCGGCAGTGCTCCCCTTTGCTCTGGGAGAGCGGTGTTCGCCCGTGCTCCGTCCGCCACCGCCCCCACTGCTGGCTGTAAAGCGTCCACAGCCGTTGCCCGGCTTGGCACCCGCTCGCGGCGGAGGGCACGGCACGGCACAGGATTGTCTGGCCGCAGCCCCGAGCGAGAGATGACGCAGTGATCGTGGAGTGCCATTAGGTGGCTGAGAGGCCCTTCAATGCAAGCGGCCCTGGAGCGCCTCTTCCTGCAATTACCACGGACAAGAGCCCCTTCCTCTCGCATGGGCTGGGCACGAGGACCCTCCTGCAGCAATGGCGTGCCTCGATCGGTCCCTTCTCCCTCTCTGGCGAGCTCACTGGTGCCCAGCTGCTCGCCTCCCTTCCAGGGAGCCCGGCTGTTCTCGCCTGCTGCCAGTAAGGCAGGGCAGCTCGCCATGCGTTGTCAAGGGGCAGGATGGCAGCCTAAATGGGTGAGCGCCCGGCACCGCGGGGCCAATGGGTCGCTTTCCAGCCAGAGCCGCCCAGCCCCCCTGTCAAGTGCCGTCTGGTCCAGGAGGCAGGAACTTCGCAGAAGGGAGCGGGCGGCAAGCAGGTGGAACCTCCTGTGCATGGACATGTGCGGGGAAGGCGTCTGTGCTGAGCTTTGGTCTCATGCTGACCCTTCCTGGGGTGGAGTTTTGCGGGGGGCAACCTGTGCGGGACAACAGGACCATTTTCTCCTTGGGGGTGGCTAGAGGGCAACGGGCCAGTGACGAAGTTCTGCTCAAGTGGGATGCTGCCGGAAGGCCCAGGGCACCGGTGGCAGGGGCAGCGGACTGGCTGCCCTGCTGCCCAGATCCTGCCAGGCTGGAGTAAGTGGCACGGGTGAACTGTGCCAGCGGCTCTGCAGCAGCCCAGCCCGGACCCAAGAGGTCAGCTCGGAGGGGCGGGCTCTCGGAGGGGCGGGTGGCCTGCAGCATGGCAAGGAAAGGGCCACCGTCAGCCCCGCCCAGGGTGCGCAAGCGGTGCTGGAGCAAAAGCCCCGCAGGCCCACGGAGACGCCCCGGGGGTCCTCGGGGCACCTTGCCTGGGGGTCACAGCAAGGCTGAGTTAAGGATGGGAGCTCCCTCCTCCCTCTGTTATCGGGTGCGTTTAGCTCACGTTTCCCCCTCCAAATGGTAGATTTGCTGAGTGCTGCACACTTCTGGCGGAAGGCTTGCTGTCTTGAGCTGGTCACTCAGAGTCCGACTGCTCTGCCATTCCTGCTGGCCTCCTCTCATTTCCCAGAATTCCTTGGGCATGTGAAGATTATCCCCACTGCCTCAGGTGCAACAAGGAGCACCTTCTTCCATATACACCTTCAGATAGACTGAGGCCCTTCTTCGAGAGCCCTCCGGGAGAGCAGCCTATTCCCCCGGCTCTGGAATCTGCTCCTCAGAGAGGTGTGCCTGTGCCAATGCTTTTTTCTGCTTGGCACCCATCCAAAATCTTTTAATTTTCCCAGTATTTTAAGGGTGGATAGGTTTTTACATTGGAATTTCATCTCTGTGGATGTTATTTTAATGTGCTGTTATTGTTTTGTGAGCTGTCTTGAGATCCATTGTGGGTATAGACAGAGTAAAAATGTTTTAAATGCACATGCTCACACACACACACACACACGCATGCACCATGTTCTTGTTCAGTGCAAAGTTGTGCCTGACTGTCCCCCACTGCCTCCCGGAGCTCACCCCCCACCTCCTCCGCCCCAGTGACTCCATCCAGCCACCTCAGCCTCTGCCATCCCCTTCTCCTTTTGCCTTCAATTGTGCGCGCACACGCACACACATACGTACACACACACACACACACACACACACAGTCCATGCTGGCTGTCACAATGGCATGTGGAGTGTGGCCGAGTCAGGCATCTCCAGGCAACACCAACCTCGGCTGTGCAAATGCCTTCCTGGCCACCCCCGAAACGCCCGAACCTGGCACCCAGGGTACACCTGGGCAGTGGGTCTCGGGCCTTGGGGGTGGGTGGCCCATCCCGTGAGATCCCTGCTCCTTTCCCACTCACTGGGAGCACCTCTGCCTTGCCATGAGCAAATGCCAGTTTAGAACTGGAACAGCCTGTCTGAGTGTAGATGGAAATAAGAAACGAACCTGCTCACGTCTTCCCGATGGCGTGTAGGACTCAGTTGCTCCGTTGCCAACGTCCTCGTGCGCCTGGCTCTGTGTGTGCCTGGCTCCTGCGCAGACCTGTGCATGTTGAGAAGGGAGCCTCGTGGCCCCGCTTCCAGGGGGGCCGGGATCAGAAACCCTGTGGGCTCCACAGTGTGGAGCCAACGCCTGCAGCCTGCCCTGCCTTGCAGGTGCCGCAGAGGAAATTCACCGCTTGTGGAGTGTGAGTGGCGTGTTGCAGCATCTCAGAAACAGGCAGCTGAAACGACCCAGTTGCAATCCTGTTCTGCTCGAAAGCGTCCTGGGAAGAGAGTTGCTGGCATCTGTCTGTTACCTGTCCACCGTGATGAGGAGTGCAGTAGAGCAACTGGTCCTGCTCAGACAGGCTGACGGTAGGCAGGGGAGCGAGCCAAGTGGGCATGAGGCGAGGGCCAGGTGACCCGCGGCTGCGTTGTGTGCTCTGGAGGGGATAAGGCATTTAGTGGGGGTGGCCGGCCTCTTGGGGAGAGGCTCTCCATGCGCGCTCCGCGAAGAGCTTTCTGCTGGGGGCAGCTGCCTCTCATGGCCAGGCGACGCGCTGGGGGCGGTCAGGGTTGGTCCCTGAGCTAAGGGCCTGCACCGCACCTTCGCCCCGGCCCGGCTATGCCTTGCAGGCACCTGACCCTTGCCCGGACTGGGCCTTGCCTCCCCCCGGCCCTGCAGGGTCAGTGCCAGGGCCCCATCCGCCCCACTGCCTCTGGGCCAGGGGCTCTGCCGCCCAGCTCCCAGACGGGACACCACGCCCTGCTGTGCTTTGGAGGGCGGGCAAGCCTGCCGCCTTCCTCGGCTGGCTGTCCATGATCTTGCTGTCTGAGCACTCTGCAGCTGAGGCTTGCCCATGTGAGCCATTAGAGGCCCCATTTGTGTGGGGCTCAGTGTGTGCATGAGAGGGGGTGGGGAGGGGAGGGGGGAGACATTCTCACAGGGGGTGATTCAAGCCCAGTCCTGAGAAGGGGGCACTTATGCAAATCCCGACACTCTCTCTTGCAACTGAGGCACCTCCGAGAGTTGCCCAAATGCTCCTCTCCTCTCCTCTCCTCTCCTCTCCTCGGTGTGTGTCTCCAAGAGGGCCTTTTGCCAACGCTTTCTCCTGCTTTGTTGCGGGAAGTGGAGCTGACCAATCAACAAGTGGTTTGCTCGCTTCCAGGACAGATCATCTTCAGGGGCCGTACCGGGCCCCCTCGGACGGAAGCCCTGCCTGGACCCTCAGTCAGTTCACACGCAGCCGCTGTCCTGGGCCAGCAGCTGGGGCATGTAGGGCCTCCCCTGCCGCTTTACATGGCCCTCCATTCCCAAATCCAGTTCAAAGCACTGGCCTGAACCTTTATGCATTTCTGAAACGTTTTTATGCCTCTCCTCAGCTGAAGAAGCTTCTTAGCTGGCACGGGATCCACTCATCCAGATCAGCTCTGCCAATGGCGTACCACCAGAAGAGCCCTGGCGGGGAAGCGGGAGGGCAGGTGGCGCAATTGTTCCCGCGGGGTCGGTGGCCCTGTGCTCCCGCTCCTCCGCCGCAGGCAGTGGCAGCCAGACATTTAAGACTGTAAGGTAACCTGGGAGGGGCCGCGTCTGTGGCCCCGGAGGCCATTTCAACACCCAGGATGCCCACAGAAGCCCCTGCACAAGAGCTGGGGGCTTGCTGCCAAGTCGAGGTGGCAAGCTGCCAGTGTCCCGAAAAGGCCAACCTCCGTGTCCCAAGAAGGCCACTTCGGCCACTGTTTTGGTTGGCCACCCAGATCCAGTGGCCCACGCCAGCAGCAAGCGGCAAGCGTTCCCCAGTCGCAGCCAGGGAGTCCCCTGGCTTCGCCAGTCAGCTGACCCGCACCCGAGTGCTGCTGGCAAGCACACGTGCCACGTGCCCCTGCCACCCACCGCCGGCAACTGGGGGCAGGTCTGCAGAGGCTTCCCGGTCCCGTTCCCTGGCTGCGTGGAGTCTGAGCCAACAGGAAAGAGCTGAAACTGCTCTTACACTGGCAAGGTTTCAGTCGTTGAGTTTCCCTGGTCCTTAAAAAGGAATGTATTATGACATTCTGGAAACACAAACAGAGAGAGAGAGAGAGGTGCAAATAAATAGACTGGTCCCCTGTATGTTCGCTTGGGTGTGATCCTGCGCGGTGTCGCATCTCAGCTTATTCCCTTCCCCCTTTCCCTTCAGCAGGGCGCTGTCAATCCATAAGTTCTCTCTGCCTTTAGCACTACCACACTCTTTCACCAAAAGAACAAATGACACACCACCTTGACAACCGGAAGAGTAGTTCCCCCCAGATTTGAAAGAAATATACAATATGCTGTGCCACAGGTTGCGTAAAGGGTACAAAAGCGTCAAATCTATATCTCTGGCAATTTGCATCAGCTCTGCATGAGGATGGCTAGCTTGTGGATGCAAAGGTTCATCTGAATAGCTCTGCAAGTGACTTTGCTCTAAATAATACCATCGTGTGGCTTATAATGGCAGAACCTTCCCCTTCCCCTTCCTCTCCCATCATTTGTCCTGACCAAACCATGCCCCTTTAGTATGAATGAAAACCACTTGGAATGAGTTGGCTATGAAGCAGTAAAGAAATGAAATAAATAAATGCAATGATGTCTGAGTTGCCCTTCGGGGTGAGGTGAAGGTTTATTTAGCTCAGTGTCCCATTTCACTGAAGATGCTCCTGTGCAGAGTCCCACCACCAGCCACATGGGGCTGCTGCTCCAGCAGAGTCCGCCCTTCCCCACCTCCCGCCCTGCGCCAGGCCAGTACCTCGTGGGCCTGTGCTCAAGGGGCTGCTTTGGCTGGCTTTGCTTGCACACAGGCTGTGCTCTCCAGCTGCCATTCTTGGCCTCTTCCAAGCAGTCTGCCTCCCTCCGCAGCTCCAATACTGCTGGCATTTACTCTTCTAGTTCACTAGCGGGGGAGTGACAGTTCCCTCCACCTAGAAAGATCACTTAATGTCACAACAACACAAGAAAACATATAAAACAGTTGCTTAGATTTCTGTTTTTAATTAGTACAGCATCCCAGAGGGGAAGCAAATGGTACACGTTGTATTGAAAGAAGCCATTACAGAGATCTGAAAATAAACACGAACATAATATATCCATTTTTTTCAGTCCCATTTCCCAAGTTATAAGCATGAAGTTAGTTGGAAAACTGGAGTAACTTTCCACCCATGTCCCAGCCCTTGAAAGAACATGGAACGAGCGCGTGGCCATGAGCCCATGGATCAGAAGAGTGAGCATCGCCTAGGCACTGACAGAGAGTCCGCACACGTGTCCAATGAGGGACCTTGCGGCTCAGTTGCTTCCAGGGGGCGCGAATATGCCTGGTTCAACAGCAGTCAGAAGAGCTGCCTGAAAGTCTTCTGGGACCAGAATCAGTTTCTCTATCAGTCCAATGATATTCTTTGGGCAGGAAACTTCTTATCTCATTAGATCTCAGACTCGAAAATGCTAGAGGGGACAGAAAGAGCGTGCATGTTATTTTCTTGGCTTTTCTCATTCTCTGAAGCAATTCCTGTTGATTGTCCTCCTTTTCCTAGACAATAAGAACAGGCCATTTTCTACGCCCCCACCCATGCCCAAAGCACGGCTGAGCACGATGAGAAATAAGGCAGCCTTCCGTCTGGTTCTCCTTTATCACGCAGCTCTTCCCTCATCACTGGGTTGTGCTGAGCTGCATGTTTCCTGGCTGACCTCAGCGGCAGCTGCATCAGCAGTGGGGAACTCACGCAGCAATGGCAGGAGGGCTTCGGGCGACGTGGAGGAGCCAAACACGGGCTATCGTGGGCTGGGGGTTGGGGAGGAGCGGGAGAGTGTGGCCGTGCTGCCCGGAGAATGGCCCCCACTTTCACTTTCACCCTGCGACCCCTGAAGGGCTTTCTCCATATATTGTTGAGCGTGAGGTCCAAACCCAGACTGCAAGGCTGCTAAACGACCCCTTGGCAAACCCACAAACAAACCATGGGTTAACCACAGGATGGTTTAGCCCCTCCACAACCTAGCAGTCTGGGTTCCAAGGTCACGATCAGCAGCCCATGAGGCTGCACATGCGTGGCAGCACAGAGACTGTGAAAAGCTTGGACTGTGTGTGGTTGCAGGCAGAGCAGGGTCAATTTAGACCAGGCAAGAGGAGCCACAGGCCTGCAGGCGAAGTCCGGTCTCCCCACGGATAAGGCATGTCCAGGGGCCACCCAGCCAGTGCGCAGCAGGGGGAAATCGCACCAGGGGGCGTGGGCCAGTGGGCCCTACGTGCTGAAGCCAGGTATGCTCCAAGTAGGGCCAGGGGTCGCAAACGCGCGGCCCGCGGGCCAATGGCCGGGACGGGGGGGCACAGGGGAGGGGCCCTGCGGCCTTCCAAGCGCCAGCGGCCTCGGGGAGCGACGCGGGATGAGCAGCCCCCCCCCACCCCTTGACGCGGCCCAGCCTCGCCCAGACTCTACTCCCAGCGGCCCCCAGGTCAGTTGAGTCTGAGACCCCTGAAGTAGGCCTATTGAAATCAATGGGACTTGCTCCTCGTGTCTAGCCTGCCACTGATCTCAATGGGCCTGCCCTAAGGATGACTAGATCGGGCTCCAAGCCCGTGTCTGCTACGAAATGTACCGAGGCAGGCAGGCAGGCAGGCAGGCAGGCGCGCCGCCGAGTCGAGGAGGAGCGCCTCGGGAGTCGCCCCGGCTCCGTTGCGCCTGCTGCAGCCCCCCAGGAAGCTCGCGAGCGCCTGCGCTGCAGCCCCGGCCCCGGGGTGCGGGCGGTCCTCCCGCTTAGCGGCATCTCCAGCCGGATTCCTCGGCGCGCGCCTTTCTCCCCGCGCCGCCACCCGCACCGCACGCCCTCTCCGCAGGCAGCGGGCAGCCGCCGGGCGCAGCCTTCCCCGCCGGGCGCCCCCCGCGCCGGCCGGCGCGCGGCGGGGCGCTGTCCCTGGTGCTGCAC
>NW_025336386.1:1679295-1742952 GCF_004798865.1 Varanus komodoensis
CCCCCCCGCGCCCCAACGCCGCCGAGACCACATCCGCAAGCCTGCATCTCGCCGGGAGACGCTGCGCCTGCGGACCTTCTCCGTTACCAGTTCGCTCGGCAGCTATCCCAGGCGCAATAACTTGGGGAGGCAGGTGTCCCGATGGGCATCCCTGGATCGAGGGAGGAGCACAAATTCCACACCACCCATCGGGTACTCCCCCCCCCCCCCGCAGAGAACAGAACTTCGGCACAGGCAGCATCGAGGGCTTGGGAGCCTGGCCGGGAAGAAGGCGTGGTGGGGGGTGGGGAGGCTCAGCAGCCTGGGAAGTGCCTGGCTGGAAGACCTGGCAATCCGGAGAGAAGCGGCCAGCCACCCCGAGTGCTCAGCCCACGCTTATGACCCTCCTGCCCCTGGGCTGCCTCTGCACGGACTGCTCCCCAACTCTCTGGTGGCCCGTACAAGCATCTGGGCAGCATGAGGCTGGTGGGTGCCCTGTGGAGAAGCGTTCCCAACCCTTGAGCCCAAGTGTGTGCCGTGCGTGTGCGCAGGTGAGTGATGGGATCACTGTGAACCTGGTTTCTCTCCTGCTGTGTGAGACTGAAAGGCACAAATAAAGCACGCTGATTCAAGGCCAAATGAACCCCAAGCGGAATGTCAAATGAGATTTTAAGTTGGCTCCGTTCCGCAGTAGGCACATCGAAAGACAGCTAAAATGTGAACTCCAGCAGCAAACAGAATCCCGGCATGGCGACACCTTTGAGTCACAGCTCTTGGATGGAGAAGGGATCCAGGTTCGGGTCTTTCAGGGCTGCCCCTCCAAAAATTCTGGTCCTGGCTCAGTTGTGCAGGCCGGGTGCCCTGGTCTCTCCGTCTCTGCCGCCAAGGATGAGGGTTTGGAGCAACGCCTGAAATTGCCTGAAACACTCAGCCCATCTGGCCCATTCCTGACCACTTTTCTGCACCCATATCACAGATCTTTCTCCACCCTGCCACGGGAGAGAGCAGGGAGAGTCACTCAGACCCTGACTGTAGGTTTTCTGGACTATGCTGAACCACTGTATGGATTGGGACTGAAGAACTCAATTTGCCTTGATAGAGTAAGCTGCAGTTCTGTTCACACAGCACTCAGATTTTCAACCACAGCCAGGAGGATGTCTCTCAAACTCACAAGCAAGCCATGGAACAGGTGACCCCCCACCTCCCGCCACAGCCCTGCATCTGCTTCTCAGAGGTATGTTGTCCCTGGAGAAGAAGACTTTATTTAGCCATTGTGGCTAACAGCTGTTGACAGTCTTGCCCCTGCTGCCTCCAAGAATTTCCGGAAATTTGGAAGCCCCACTCCCCCATCATCCTTCCCCAACCTGGACCATCTCCATAGTTGGACCACAGCTCCCAGGACCAACCAGCCAGAACTGCCTTCTCCCTACCACAATTTGGTCGACTTATCCTCAACGTGGAGTCCTGCCTTAATTCTCTTCCTTCTGCATTAGAAAGCCCTGCCTTTTAGCCTTTTCTCACACAATGAGTTGCTCCCACCCCATACTGCTCCTGGCTTTATTACACAGGGTCCGTTTTCAGATCAGGCAATTCAAATGATGCTTCTTCCGTATTTCTAAAGAAATTAATGTCAGTCCTTGAGTCAAGGATGGAGGCTCCTTTTGGCCTCCCTCTGTTCAAATCTAATTGTGGATTTCACTTTGTTCTTTCTCCCAGCACGGCCCTGGCTCCAAACCCCTCAGGCTGGGAAGTGGTAAGTGAAGCTTAATCATCCAAAAGAAAATCAGACCTAAAATTTAATTGTAACTTTCTCAAACACACACTCAGTTGGCAGAAAAGCAGGTGCACAGGAAGTGCAAGGGCCGTATCCTGGAACATTTCACTGTCTGTTGGGCTTTTGCTTGGCCTCTAATTAGCCAGTGCTGGCCAAGTGCACAGCAGACATTAGCTGCTGTTGTGTTCATTCATGTGTGATTACACAACAGAGGATGACTACAGCAGTGCTCATACCGTGGTGAGGGTGCTCTTTGCTTCTTCCATTCGTTAGAGACGGGACAACAACAGACCCAACGGGTTGGGACAAATGACAACCCCAGAGAAAACACATTCCTATGGAAAGTCAGAAAAATGGCAGCTGGGCACCTGCCTGCCCTCAAAATTCTCCCCCTGTTCTGTGGCTGGAGCAACAGGGGACAAACGCACCAAATTTCTCCAGGAGGAGGAGAAAAACTCCACCCTTTCTCCCAGGTAGGGCTCACTGTTGCCGGGGGCCTGGAGGGGTTAAGTTCCCACTGTCTATGTTGGCTGCAATGGGGTCGATGCGGTTCAGATCCAGGAGGAGGAGGAACGAGAGCCATGCCTTGAACTGTCCTTCCATTCCCCAAACGGTTTCTTCCCCTGTGCAAGCGGCTGCCATTGTTCTGCCTCCTCCTCAGGATGTTTTGTAGCGTATTTTTATGGGGTTTTTGAGCTCATCTAATGACTATGAGGTGGCCAAGGATGCTGCAGGTGCGTTTGCTTTCTGCTACGCATTTCTCGATTGCGCCGTTGCCTCCCAGGCTGCCTGCACTTCCTGACCTGAAAACGCCCTCCCCCTGCTTTCCCGAGCTTCAGCTGGGAAGTGCACTTGACAGGCCGCAGGGATCGGCACAGAGGGACGATACGACACTGGGGCACCCTGCTTAGATAAGGAAAGCACAAAAACCTCAAGCCCAAACCATCAGAATGTCCCCAAATTCCCAACGTCTTCTCTGTCAGACTGAATGAGAATGGTCAGGAACAAGTCCTGCGCTGAACATTTGCCCCACTAGTAAAATACTCTGTTAGGCCTGTCGAGCTGGTGCAGAAGCAAGAGCAGTGCAAAGGGTGCACATGCGGGGCAGCAGGCAATGCTGCGGGAGTGGCCTACGGGCGGGTGGCCCGCAGCTTGAGCTGGAGCCCACCGCAGCAGTTCCAGGCTCCTTCCTACGTATTTGGCAATTAGCGGCATGAGCACCAAGCCTGGCCAGGCTCTGGGTGCTCACGTAGGTTTGGGTCAAAGAGTCTCAGTGCCGCCTCGTTGACCACTGCCTCCTGGATGGGTAGATGCATCATTTGGGGTGGCCTAGAGCTTTATTTCCCCCTCATGGATCACTGCCTTGTCATGGCGAAGGGGCTTGAGTAGCTCAATGAAGCTGTGAGCTTCTTGTTGCAAAATGTAGGGTTAAATTGAAGAAAGTAGGGAAAAGCACTAGGCCACTCAGGTTTGACCTAAATCATATCCCTGATGAATATACAGTAGAGGTGACAAATAGATTTAAGGAATCAGATCTGATAGACAGAGTGCCTGAAGAACTATGGACGGAGGTTTGCAGCATTGTACAAGAGGTAGCAACTAAAACCATCCCAAAGAAGAAGAAATGCAAGAAAGCAAAATGGCTGTCTGAGCAAGCTTTACAAATAGCTGAGGAAAGAAGGGAAGCAAAAGGCAAGGGAGAAAGAGAAAGATACAAACAATTGAATGTAGAATTCCAGAGAACAGCTAGAAGAGATAAGAATGCGTTCTTAAATGAACAGTGCAAAGAAATAGAAGAAAACAATAGAATAGGGAGGACCAGAGATCTCTTCAAGAAAATTGCAATGGTGCGGTAGTTTGAATATTCTTTGGCATTGCCCTTCTTTGGAACTGGAATGTAAACTGACCTTTTCCAATCCTGTGGCCACTGTTGAGTTTTCCAAATTTACTGGCATATTGAGTGTAGCACTTTTACTGCATTATCCTTTAGGATTTTGAATAGCTCAGCTGGAATACTGTCGCCTCCACTAGCTTTGTTGTTGCTCACACTCCCTAAGGCCCGTTTGACTTCACATTCCAGGTTGTCTGGCTCGAGGTCAGTGACCACCCCATCGTGGTTATCGGGGACGTTAAGCTCTTTCTTGTATAGTTCTTCTGTGTAATCTTGCCACCTCTTCTTAAACTCTTCTGTCTCTGTTACGTCCCTGCCATTTTTGTCCTTTATTGTGCCCATCTTTGCATGAAACATTCCCTTCATATCTCCAATTTTGCTTCCCTTCTTTCCTCAGCTATTTGTAAAGCTTCCTCAGACGGCCATTTTGCTTTCTTGTATTTCTTTTTCTTTGGGATGGTTTTAGTTGCGGCCTCTTGTACAATGTTGCGAACCTCCGTCCATAGTTCTTCAGGCACTCTGTCTATCAGATCTGATTCCTTGAACCTATTTGTCACCTCTACTGTATATTCATCAGGAATATGATTTAGGTCATACCTGAGTGGCCTAGTGCTTTTCCCCACTTTCTTCAATTTAAGCCTAAATTTTGCAATGAGAAGCTCATGATCTGAGCCACACTCAGCTCCTGGTCCAGTTTTTACTGACTGTATGGAGCTTCTCCATCTTTTGCTGCAGAGCACATAGTCAATCTGATTTCTGTGTTGACCATCTGGTGAGGTCTATGTGCAGAGTCATCTCTTAGAAACATAGAAAACAGAGCGAGTCAGAAGGGGCCTCCCGGGCCATCTAGTCTGACCTCCGGCACCAGCCGGCTCTGCTCACAACATGCCCACCATGTGCACGTCCAGCCTATCCTTGAACACCCACACTGATTGGTCTCTTGGGTTGTTGGAAAAGAGTGTTTGCTATGACCATCGTATTCTCTTGACAGAATCCTACCAGCCTGTGCCCTGCTTCATTTTGTACTCCAAGGCCAAACTTGCCTGTTATTCCGGTTATCTTTTGGCTTCCTACTTTAGCATTCCAATCCCCCATGATGATAAGGACATGATTTTTGGTGTTATTGCTAGAAGGTGTTGTAGGCCTTCATAGAACTGGTCAACTTCAGCCTCTTCAGCACCAGTGGTTGGGGCATAGACTTGGACTGCTGTGATGTTGAATGGTTTGCCTTGGATTCAAACTGAGATCATTCTTTCATTTTGGAGATTGTATCCCAGGACTGCTTTTCCTACTCTTTTATTGACTATGAAGGCTACTCCACTTCTTCTGAGGGATTCTTGCCCGCAGTAGTATACCTGATGGTCATCTGAATTAAATTCACCCATTCCTGTCCATTTTAGTTCACTGATTCCTCAGATGTCGATGTTCAGTCTTGTCATCTCTTGTTTGACCACGTCCAGCTTGCCTTGATTCATGGATCTTACATTCCAGGTTCCTATGCAGTGTAGATCTTCACAGCATTGGACTCTCCTTTCACCACCAGATACATCAGCAACTGAGTGTCCTTTCGGCTTTGACCCAGTTGCTTTGTTGGTTTGACTTACATGCAAGACTGCAATTAACACTGCTGAATCTCATATTTTCAGATTCAAGCTAAAAAATGCAAGCCAAGGTTGATGCCTCAACCAATGTATCTGCTGCTCCATAAACAAGTTGGTCGATATAACAAATTCTGTTTACTCACAAGCAACACCCATACATCAGCTTAGATGAGGGTTCCATCAAGAATATTCTGGCTCGGGGACTTCAGAAGGCAATTTGGGGCTGTGGGTCATCTCGGAGGGTCCCAGCACTCCATGTGCCCCACCTGAGAGACTAAGGGAAGCTTTGAGTGCATGCAGGAAATGCCTTTGTTCCCCGTTTCCTGGTTTCATGGAGCCCTGAGCCAATATGACACAGCTTTAACTGGAAATGTCTTTTCATCACTGAATTAGTAATTCTGTTGTAATCTACTTGCTAAGGTATTTGAGCTATTGAGCTACAAGTTATTGGCTTTCCATCCATGCTTGCCTTTCTTGATGTTTTGTGTGGCAATATATGCATTTGATCTCTAAAATACTAAGCTACATTGCACACATCCAAGTGGGCATCACTAACCCACCTTTGCCAGGGATGTTCTGCTGGAGGTTCCTGGACAAATCAGACCACAGGGCTGAAAGTCTGTGGCCCAGTGAGGGACCCTTGCCTTGCACCTGTGCGTGTCGTGCACAGGTGGGTGAGCAGGAGGCGTTTTAACCTGGGTGGTTTCACCCTCATGCTTTGCTGACCATGACTAATGGCTGCTAGTGGCTTTTGCAGAGGCAAGCTTGCTTCAAGATTGGGGCATATTTCCCCCCAAAGCTTTTGATTGCCCAGTGAAAGCTACCCTTTGAATGGCTTGACTATGCTAGTGACTTGGTGGTCCTTAAACCAGGAGCTGTCCTGCTTTTCAATCTCACATGAGGGTGATTGGTTCACTTCTGGGAAATCCTTGATCACAGCAGGTGCTTGCAAGTAGCTTAAATGCTGCTCTGTGAAGGCTTTTGTTCCTGCTGTTTGCTTAAATAGCCTTCCAGAGCAGCGTGGATACTTCAGAGGAGATGCCAGCATCTTTGCTCCCAATCCAGTCCCTCTAGATCAAGAGTCCTCACACTACGGCCCACGGGCCGGATCTGGCCTGCCAGGCTCATTTATCCGGCCCACCTCTTAGCTTTTGGACTTGCTCAGAGAAAAGGCACTGAGCCGGCACAGGCGTTCTTTGCAACCGAGCACAGAGAGAGTCTGTGCGTGCCCGAATTGCAACAGCTCAACTGTGTGTGCACCGCTCTCCCCCTGCCCCCCATTGCACACTTATACAGAGTGGGAATACGGAGTGGGAAACAGAAGAGTGGCAGGCGGAAGAGAAAGAGAGATGAAGACAGGATTGAAGGCAGCACAAATATAGCTTTTAAAATCTATTTTTAATTATGCGAGCCCAGGGGTGGCCGGGCCCGCGCCCGCCACGGCCACAGCCACCGCCTCGCCATGCCCACGCCCCCCACCGCTGCCGCCTCACCGTGTCCGCCCCCACCGCCTTCCAGCTGCCCCCGTGCTGAAAAGTTTGATGACCCCTGCTCTAGAGCATGCCCAGCTGATCAGGAAAGACGCTGTCCAGCAATCGGCATGGTACTGGATTGCAGGAGGTGGTGCAGTGGCGATGCCAAAGTAATCTCAGCTCCCCTTCGAGGGCGAGAACCTCGCTGGGAAACCGGAGGGTCCCCAGAGCAAAGAGCTGCTCTAGAATCCCCAGCTTGCTTTCCCTGGCGCGCTCGCCTCCTTGCTGCCTCCTGGGGCCCCGTGCCGTGGCAGGGGGGGCCCGCTCCATGAAAGCCACATGAACAGACCTCGAGTCAGGAAATGCGGAGGCTCCTCTCCTAGACTGGAGGCCCCGGTGGAAATTTCCTGGCTTCACTCCTTGTCAGGTGCCCCCTGGGCTTGAATTAGTCAGCACGTTTTGTGGTGCTGAGAAGGGGTGGATTATACTTCTGCTCTTTACAAAGCTGAATCAAAGGATGTGAATAAACATGTACAACAACCAGGCACATCCCCCTGCCCCACTCCCGGATTGTGCGCTTCTCTACTGGCTGTTGGATTTCCAGAGAGCAAACTGTTCCCACATGAGCTTCTCAGCGTAATTATTCTTACTAAATCAGTTTAGCTTAAATTGCAGAACTCAGAACAAACGCCCAATCTTCTAATTTATTTATTTTTAAGAGCAGGTCTTTGGGAGGCTCTCTCCATCACCCTTCTCACAGCTGGCTCTCCTGGCATAATGCAGACTTTCCAATTACCCCTGTCAGAAGAATAAATGACACATACTCCAAGAAAGAAGCTGGTTAGCTGCTTCTCCTGAAGCAGCAGACCCATTAGCACTGAGTTAAAAATACATGATTCAATTATTCTTCTGAGGGTTTTCTTGTTTGACTGCAGAACAATCCCATTTATACAACCATTTCTGACAGTAGTTACAGTATAATTGCTTTAAGACTTTTCAGAGATTATGAAGCACTTGGTTAAATAACAGAACCAGCCCCGTTTACAAACTTTTCAGCTAAACAGATCAGGTTAGCTGATCTCGGGTCCTTTCCATAATTGCAGGATTTTATTTGTTAGGCTATCTCATCAAGAAGTTTCAGAATCTTAAATTCATAACTGAATTTTTATTCAGGTCTCTGTAAATTTTATTTATCCTAGCATGCTAAAATACAATCAGCTTTTTTACTTTTTTTTATATAACTGAAGTCTTTGTCAATTTTATTTATGTCAATATGTTGCTTTTTCCAGCTATATACTTCCCTCTGTTAATGTTTTCCTTGTAATGGTCTGATGACGAGATACGCATAAACAGACCTAAATTTATTAGACTTGTTTTTCAATTGCATATGTTGTTTTCAACATCTGACAAGGCAGCCGATAAATATTTCAGAAGTGAAAACCGAAAGCGGATTAAAGCAAAGGCTAAGCAAACAGCCCACATTTACTGATATAGCAAGTGACAGGACCAGGGCCAGCTCCAGACACGTTGCTGGCAAGATCTCTGCCCAGCACACGTGACCCCACACGGGCGAGCCAGCCAGACGGGCGGCGAAGTCCTGCTCCGTCACCGGTGGTTGGCAACATCCTCCACACCGGGGGGCGGGAGGGTCGCACGGGGGAGCCAGGCCGGCCAAGAACTCAGCCTCCCACTCTGTCCTCCAACACTCTTGCCCCTTGCCAGCCCCCACATCTGCGGCCTGCGGTAGCCACCTCCCTCTGCCTTGGAGTGGGGCCGGCCCTGAACGGGACACATTCCTAAACAAGTGGACTTTGGGTCCCGGCAAACAGGTTGATTCAGACCCGCCAGGGCATGGCCGCCTGGGTATGGTGGAATACAAGTTATATTCACCGTGGATGTTTCACAGCCGCTTGAAAGCGCTTTCAGTGGACTTATGGGTAGTCATTGGTGTTTCGTGTTGCATGTCTTGGGGCACAAGCTTAGGTCTAGGCACAAAAGCACCTTAAGAGGCAACCCTATACGAATTTCGGCAGTGAAAGGGCCTACAGGTCCCAGTGATGCCGGGTGAAGCAAGCTGCGTGTAGCAGGGCTTTTCCTGCCTCAACACGAAGGATTGTGCCTTCTTGTGTACTCTTACCTGGGAATAAGCTCCATTCAACACAGCCGAGTTTTATGTCTGAGTAGACCTGCATAGGGTTGCACTACCCGCATTTTAGTAAAGTTCTGAATGATCACATTTAGGGCTGTATGTGAGCAGGGAAGTGATTCCGTCTCCCGTGTGGATATCTTGGGAATGAAAGTGGCCATTGTTCTTGGCATGCATTCCAACCCAGGCAGACCCCCCACTCCCACCCTTCTGGGGAGACTGTGCTTGCTGGATGTAGCTTATCAAATATTTTTTGAAAGGAAGAGTCTGTTGCTTTTGTTACCTGAAACACACTCTCTCACAACACTTAGGCTAACCACTTAGCCAGAAATCTGCAGCCATGTTGTACTTCCCGCCCAGGAGGGAGGGGGGAGGCATGGGGACCCCTGGGTGAACTCCTGGGACAGGATGACTGGATGTCAAAGAGGGTCAGTGAGAAGTATCTTTGGAGCCTGGGCCCGGCTGGAATCCGGGTGAAGCCTCAATAAAAGTAGCAAATTGCATTATAAATTACTAATAGGTGAGAAACGTAGAGGGGTGTGAATAATTCAGAGATAATCAACAGACACATGAGAAAGGGGAGTCTCTGGATAAATAAAGAGTTTTCTGTAAACTAACAAACAGAACAAAGAATAATGGGGAAATGAATTTACTTTGTATCCGGACATGTTATGACGTAGGGTATATAATGTATGTTCTTTGAACCTTCTTTCGAGACTCTGATTTGGGAAGCATCTCCCCTTTGTCTCCGTTTATTCTAGAGTGCACCAGAATAAAACTGCTATTAGCTCTAAGTCTCGTCTCAGGCTCTGTTTGGCTTTGGGTCTGGGGTCCACCCGGGGTTTGCCCCAGCTGTTAGCTGGTTTCAGTCCGGTAACACTTTGAATGTGTAAAAGGAGAAACCTGGCTCCCAGCACTCATGGGGCACACCTCTCCCACTATCTTGCCCCAGCTGGGGTGGCAGTTGGATGCAGTTATGGCATTCATGTGTATCTTAATCTTCAGACCCACGAATTTTCCAGAGATGAATTCTAACATCCTTTGCTTGTATACCGCAGATCACTTTGTGAGCCCCACCATGTGATGCCGACAGATTCCCTTCCTTATACATCACACGAAGGAGCATTATGTGTGGAATGGGGCTGTGAGGGGATACATTTTCTCCTTGTAGATTATGCCTAACGACCACCCATTCAAAACTGGAAACTATCAACAAGTCCTCAACGCATTCTGCCGCTGAAAGTGGCTGCTTGTTCATCTGGTTGGCATGAGTTTAACTCTCAAATGGGGTAATGGCAAAAGCCATAGTCATGGGATGAGGCAAGATCAGGGCCCAGAAGTGCACTTCAGGGCAGGACAAGGACCCGGGTCAAGAACCAGGAAGACAAACAGAGGTGCAGGTGCCTCAAGGCAGGCTAACTGGACAGAACACACAGCAAGGCAAGAGACATGGCGAGGGTCAGGCAAGGAGCAGGAGCTGAAGCGCAGCTGGCAGGGAACCTGCATCGCCGAGACTGCAGGGCAAGGCAGGCTGCACAGCAAGGGTCCAGATGCAACACGGGTCCCGCAAGATGCAGGAGCCAAACCACAGGTAGCAGCAAGACCCTCCCTGCTGAGGTGAGACAGCGAGGCAGGACCTGGCGCTCGCGAGAGGCAAGCACTGCCGCAGGCAGGGAGGCTGGTGCCGCTGTGGCGAGTTCTGGTGGGCAGCCGCTTCTTCAGGGTCCAGCTGGTGCTTATCAGGAGGAGCTGCTCCTGATACTGAGGTGGGCATGCTTGGTTCTGGTTACCAGATGGATCCCTACAGCAGCCCAGGCTCTGACACTAACAAAGCCCTAATATAATAGCAACTAGTTAGATTTTCTTGGCAGAGGACAGTCTTCACCCAGCATCAGAAGATTAAAGTTGCTGCCACGTAGGCTTCAGTGGGGAGATTGTTCCATAACTGGGGGGTCACCATGGAAAAGACCTTTCCCCCTTGCTGTCAGCAAGCAAGCCTCCCTTGGAGGTCGCAATCAGGGGCAGACCCGAGATAACAGTTGGTGCATCTGGCAGTTAGGAGAGACTCCTCAGTCTCCCTCCTTGTTGGCAGGGTCCAGGTAGTGAGTGGCGGGAGGCAGGGCAGATGCACCAAGACCCAGGGAACAGGACGCAGGACGAGTCCAAGCACAGTCTGCAGTCCAGTCATGAATCCAGAAGTAAGCTGTAGTCACAGGAGAGGCCACGGTACCTTCTACCTGAGATCAAGTACTGGTAGGCCTCTCATTATGGATCCATCTGTACCCGGAGGGCCACGCTGCCAGCGGCCCTGAACAGACGCTGGCAAAGCAGTAATGTAGAGAAGGCCGTGTGCCCCCCCACCCCCCCAGACACCATCTGGGCAGCTCCGATTGCTGCTACTCAGACCGTATGCTGATACAAGTAAAAAGGAAATGCTGCAGGGTGTTTTTTTTTTTTTTTTGCTGGTCAGCCAGCAAACACTGCAGCAGGCAAAGAGGTAAGAACAGCACCCCCACCAGCCTCTGCACTCCTGGCAGCTGCCCACCCGGCCACCAAGCTTGTGCGAAAGCATCAAGAGGCACGAAATGGGGGCTTGGGGGTGGAAGCAGGCCCTGGTTCTGCCCAACTTGCCTCCAGAGTGGTTGCTCAAGCAAATGGCATGTTGTGTGTGTGCAAGTGCCGGAGAGAGAGAAGACTAATTATGATGGTATATTTACAATCCCCTATTCAGTATGATGCATCACTTGAGTTCTTGCGTAGCTTCACAGATAAGTGACACTTAAGATGGCCCATTACAGGCTGCCACTGCTGTCTCATTTCACGCTAATTGCTCTCCCAAATTGGACTGGGTGCTTTTGACATGAAAACAGTCGCAAAAGTATCATTAATCTGGGGTGGAGACTTGGGGGCGGGTAATTACAACCATCGAGTGTTTTATGGAGTAATTACAACTCACATATCCAGTCATTCATAATCACCACTCCATCCCTGAACTTTGCCCTTTTTATTTGCTACTTCCAAAACCCGGAGTTGACTCTAGCTAGATGTATATCTGCAGGGGCATTTGAGAGCATTTTCCAAAAGGGCAAATCTTATTCATGTTTTGAAATGGTTTGGGTTGGTAGAATTGGTGAAAAGAGCTTCCACTTTGTATCACAACACCCTTATGTTTCTTAAAGCTGTCATGAGTGATCCTAACTCACTTGCCATGTTCATCTTGATTAGTGAGAGATCTAGTGATGCTAGATAGGGAAGGGAGGCTGACGGCCGCACAGCACGGCTTCCGCAAAAACAGGTCCTGCCAGACGAACCTTGTGGAATTCTATGACAAGGTTTTGAGGTGGCCGGATGGAGGGGATGCAGTGGATGTGGTATACCTGGATTTCAGCAAGGCCTTTGGCAAAGTGCCCCATGATATCCTGGTGGAGAAACTGAGGAGTTCTGGGATACACCAAAGCACTGTCCAATGGATTACGGCATGGTTGACAGAAGAAAAGCAGAGGGTGACCATTACTGGGGAATCATTGGGATGGCAGCTGGTGAGAGTAGGGTCCCCCAGGGCTCTGTCCCCTGACTGATCCTGTTCAATCTTTTCATCAATGATCTGGAAGAGGGGGTGACCAGTCTGCTGATCACATTTGCAGACAATGCTAAAATGGGGGCATTGACCACAACTGAGGAGCAGGTATGCCAGATCCAGAAGAATCTGGGCAGACTATGAAAGTGGGCAGGGAACAACAGGATGCCGTTCAGTGTGGGTAAGTGCAAGGTCTTGCACTTGGGGCATAGGAATGGGTGTCATAAGTACCGACTTGTTAGGGGTCAAGAGGCTGGAGAGCAGAGATCTCAGGGTGCTGGTTCACTGGGTTTGAAATGGGCTTCCATGGGAGAGGATTGAAGCCTCATCAGTGAGGGTGTTTAAGGGTGGGCTGGACATGCCCATGGCAGGCATGTCATGACTGGAGCCAGGGGTCAGACTAGATGGCCCAGGAGGTCTCTTCTGACTCCTTCTGTTTCTATGCTTCTTTCTATCTCTGTGGAGGAACTGGTCCTTATAGTTCAACCTCATGGGTCTATCAGTGAGGGCAAGCTAAGACATGGCCAAGTGCCCCAAAATGAGTTTCATTTTTAAGCAAGGATTTGAACCCAAGATTATCTGGCCTGAAGTCAATGCTTTGTATGCATGTACTGATGAAAAGCACTGGTTCCAGCCTCGAGGTTAAACAACACTGAGTGCTGTGCTGTAAAACAGAATTTGTACAAGGAGATTTAGTCCTACAGCCTTCTTTCCCATTTGACAGAATGTGCCATCATTACTACTTGAGAGTACACTCAGATACGTGCTTGTGAAGTCCCAGTGAGTTCAGAGAAACGTAATCTCAATTCCCAGCACGCTAGATGAATACTGTGAGCTGTAGGACATGTTTTCTGTCCCCAGATGCATAGGATTTTGCACTGCAGGTTTGTACAGCATTGCAGCCTGAAATATATCACCACCCTATGTTCTCCAATAGGTTTTAAGGCGGTTTAATTAACTTAGTTTGGTCATCTCCCAGTCATAGGTAGTTTTTCATGCATCACTTGCACTTGCATGCGTCATTTCACCTGAATGCTGGCTTTCTATTAGTGTGTCTGCACGGATTTGAACAAATGGACATGTGCAAATGAGTTGTGACAAAGCTTCCTTTAGTTCTACTCATGGTTAGTTCACATTGTTGTGATGCACTGGCTTCACCTTGGAACCTGAGAGCACCTTCGAGAATCTTCAGAATTAAACACTTTTCTAATACTACCATCAACAGTTAAGTGCTCTTGGCCTGCTTGGCTGGAAGCCTGAAGCCTCTGCTGCTCAGCTTCCTGCCGCATGTGCATCTCCCAGCTACTCTTGATCTTTAACCTTTTTCCCCTAGTCTGAGCTTGTTTTTCTGAGAATGCACTTTTGCAGAAGCAGCAGTAAAAATAAAAAGCAGCTCCAAAGGAGCCCTTGCCTAGATCGTTGTGGAGTGTAGCACCTCTCCTCCAACCTCTTTTGCGCTCATGATCTCAGAGGGTTTTTGTTCAGCTGTCGAGTCGTGTCCGACTATCATCTGTCTCAGAGGGAGGGAATAAATATTCGGCTTTCATGAGATATCCCAAGGATTTGCACTGGGACCAATGCATTTTAAATTGCTCATAATCTGGAGGTAGAGGTTCATAGTGAGATTACTGTATCTGCACAATATACCAAATTGGTATATCGATGGTAAAAACAACAAGGAACAGTACAAAGCTCCAAAAGGATCTCTTCAAACTGGAGGGATTAAAAATTCAAGACTTTATATATATTCTTATGGGGTATAAGCCAGGGTGGTATAGTGGATAAGAGTGCAGGACTGGAACTCAGGTGAGCTGGGTTCTAGAGGCAGCTCCACCTTGGAGACAGCTAGGTGAATTTGGGCCAGTCACGGATTCTCAGCACAACCTACCTCACAGGGCTGTTGTTGTGGGGATAAGATTGACAGCAGGAGAAGAACTATGCAAGCCCCTTCGAGTACTTTGCAAGAAAAAAGGCAGGATCTCAAGCAGATGGCAACTGGCCAGGAAAGAGAGCTTAGTGTTATAGTAGACAAGTAAACAAAAGCATTGAAAATGGCAGATTCCGTGCAAGGAACCTTTAGGAAAAGAATCGAAAATAAAGTTGCTAACATAGGTTTGCCTTTATATCAATCCTTCTTGCAACCACCCTTGAAATTAGTGTATATGGCTTTGGTCAGTTAGAAAAAGCTGCAGAGAAGGGCAACTAGAAAGATCAAGAGGCTTCAGCAGCTGCCCTGTGAAAAAGGATCACAACCACTGAGCCACTGAAACTCAGGAGAATGATGAATGAGGAGGACATGAAGGAGGTGCACAAAATTATGCATGCTGTTGAGAAACTGGATGCAGATATGTTTTTCTCCCTCTCTCATAATGCTAGAAGCTGGGTTTCACCTGAATGTACATTTGCAAATTGATTTCAAGTGCCTCTTCCCTTTTGAAACCCAGTTTGGGCGTTCGGCATTTCCTGCTCCACACAGAAACAATCTTTGTTGCCAGCTCTTTGAGCACCACTCTGCTCATGCGGGAGAGTGTGCATTGGTCAATGGTTGCTGCGCTCTTTTGCACCTCCTTCCTTGGGGACAGGAATGCATTTCGGACACTTCCAGTCTGTGGGCCATTGCTCTGTCTTCCATATTGGTTGGCATACTCTTGTTAGGGGTTGAACTGAAGCAGCAGCTGCAATCTGCAATACGTCTCTTGGCACCCTATCTACCCCAGGTGCTTTATTCCTTCTGAGCGCTTTCGAGCAGCTTGCACATCACCTTCTAATATCACAGAGCCTTTTTCATAGGATTTTTCTTCAGAGTAGCATGTCATCTTTTTTTTTAAATAAATTTTATTATTTTTTTCTACAATCTAATATTAAAAACAACAGTTATTTAAGACCTGGGATATACTGGGTTGACATCTTCCTCATTTTAACAGTCAGTAGCCATATTCAAATCTACACATAGTCCCGTTTCTCTAACTGATATTAAAAAGAGTTCTGAGTTTGGTAGAGATATGCATCCTCCTTCTCCTTCAGAGACAAGGTCAATCTGTCCCTTTCCGTGCAATCCAAAATCCTTTTTAAGATCAACTCTTCAGTGCATGGCTCTTCACTCCTCCAGTAATGAGCAAATAGAATCCTCGCCACAGTAATTACATGTAAGATCCAACAGATAGCCTATTTATCAAAATCATTAAGAATAATATCTAATAACAAAAAAGAGAAAAGTCTTCAGGTTTAAATTTGTGTTTACATTTCCATCTATTTGACATATTTGAGAACATTTTTGCTAATCTATTTAGTGATAAAAACTATCTATAAAATATTTACGTCTATCTATCATCTATCATCTATCTAGCTAGCTAGCTAACTATAAAACATTTGTATAGGTTTTCTTTATATGAAGTTGCTAAGATTACCTTAATATTTCTTTCCCACAGCTTTTGCCATTTCTGTAACTCAATGTTATATCCAACATTTTATGCCCATATTATCATAGTTTCCTTAACTCATTCATCTTTCATTTTTATACCCAAAAGAAAGTTATACAATCCTTTAATCATTCTTTCATCCAATTTTAAAATCTTTTAATCAAATGTTGCTAATTCCTTTATAAAATCATATATGCTATAGTCTTCACATATCTCAATTGTATTTGAACTTTGTGCCACCAAGAAATGCCAATACCCTGACCACATATAAGCATGCCATCCTGTTTGTAAATCATGCCCTTCAAGATGTAAAATTCCCTTAGAATTATCCAGTCTCTCTTGGAAATTTATGACTTCTAACATAGCTTAAGTTGACTCGATAAACCAGGTCAAGCTGTTTATCAGTCTCTTCCTCCAAAGCAGGAGCATCTGCTAGCATGATGTTTATTAAACCACTTTGGATTTCATTTTTTGCTTCTGGTGTATTCTGAAATCTCTCCAATATAGCAACTGAATCCCATAATGTTTGGGTTAGATGTTGCCTCTCTTGATCCATCTTTTCAATTCTCTTATCAGAATCATCAACCTTGTTTTTCACTTCTTGTATCTTTTGTTCATTTTGTTTTATTTTAATACAGGAACCTGCAAGTTGATTCATTATCTTCAAGACATGACTATCCAATTTATCCAGCCTTTCCTTTTGTTCCAAAGCAAATTCTTGTATAGCATTTTGCATAGACTCTTGAGATGCTTGCATTGCCAAAGTGTCATTTGTACATCTTTTTGAGATTTTCCCAAATCCAGTTTTTAACTGATGTGTTGGGCTTTGGGAAGCAGACATAGGTGCCAAAGATGATGGGTGAATTTTTTCTAAGATGAAAGTGAAAAGTTTAATTGAAGCAATTTTTAAATAACCTGTTGTGGTACTAAATGGCCACTAAATAACAGCAAAGAATCACAAAGAGAGGAAAAAAAGAAAAAAAATTGGCAAACAATGTATCTGTTAAAGGATAAAATGACCACAGGGTGGCAGCAAAAGGTTATTTGTTGCAGAAACTGGAACAATCAAATCACCATATCGAAAGAGATACAGAAATGAAACAGAAAGAGGACTTTTTCTACCAATTAATATACAATAAGTTCAAATTTAATTCTTTGCTCTGGAGGAGATTAAACATAAAACAAATCTCTTCCAAGTCCCAAATTTCCCCAGGTTCACTTAATCTCCCCTAGATTTGTCCCGCTTGAGCTCCACAGGGAGAAGTTTCCTCCCTCGTCAAGAGGGCCTTTCTTTTGTTATTCAGATTGATAGTTATTTCACAGGTTCCTTCACGGGCAGTACTTTGAATGTTCACCCAGAAGGTCCGATGCCCACTTTTAAGCTTCTTTTTTTTCTTCGCTACTAATCCGGTGCCAGCAGCTTGTGGCGGGGGGGTGCACCCCTCTCTCTCCGTTCACTGAAAATTTCCCCAAATTTCTCCCAGCGGGTGGGGAACCACCGTCCCCCACTAGGCAGAAGTATGCTCTGGCTTCTAATCCCTGCCCCGACAGGGCTTGGATGGGCCTCCCAGGGGCCTCTGTAGAACAGATTTCAACTTGAAGTAAGGAATCCCCGTTCTCCACAGCCGTCTCGCCGCGACATCAACTAGAAGTCCATGTCATCTTTTTATGTCTTCTTATAATTCTTCCATAGAAGGGATTTCACATTCTTTTTATTTTGACCTGGTCAGACAGTATGTTTCCCTCTTGGTCCTTCAGCAGTCCTAATCTAGGGTTGAATTTCCCTTTGATTTCTTGGCTCTTCCAGAAGAGGCCTCTTGTTTTTCCTCTTGCAAATTAGCAAAAACTGGACTAGGTGAAAAAACTATTTGGTGGAACCAACATTGGCTGCTAAATCAGACACAAAGAGCGCTCACCAACGGCAGTTTCTCACTGGAGAAGAGTCTAATGCTGGAAACAATAGATGGCAACAGAAGAAGGGGACGGCAGAAGATGAGGCGGCTGGATGGGGTCACTGAAGCAGTCGGTGTGAGCTTGAGTGGACTCTGGGGGATGGCGGAGGACAGGAAGGCCTGGAGGAGTGTTGTCCATGGGGTTGCAATGGGTCGGATGCGACTTCGCGACTAGCAACAACTAGTGGGGTGCCACAGGGTTCAGTCTTGGGCCCAGTGCTCTTCAACATCTTTATTAATGATTTAGATCAGGGGTCCTCAAACTTTTTAAACAGAGGGCCAGTTCACTGTCCCTCAGACTGTTGGGGGGGTGGACTATAGTTTGAAAAAAAATATGAACTAATTCCTATGCACACTGCACATTAAAAATTAATTGAAATTAATTTAAAATTAATTAAACATAAAAACTTATTTTAAACATTAAAAAATGTTTGCTCTGCTCCCTTGGGCTGCAGCAGAAGCCCAAGATGAGGTGGGAAAGAGCACGTCCATATTCAAGGGACAGAGCTGCAACACAGCCAAGGCACTAAATAGAGTATTTTGCATAATGCAGCTGATGACTGCAACTGGCATTTACAAAGAATGAAGCAAAAATACTAAGGATAAATACTGTTAATGCCACTCTTAGTATTTGAAGCAAGCCAGCGCAGAACAATTCCCACAATACACAATGGCTGTATTTGGATGCAGAGCTAATGACTACCATATTTTAAGTGCAACCTTGCCAAAACTGGTAGTGTCCAGATGAGTTGAACTACAACTTCCATTGGCCATGCCGGTTGGGCATGATAGAAATTATAGTTCTCGCTGCCGGCCTGGTTCCGAAGGAGCAGGAGCGGGAGGCCAGAGGGGCGAGCGCAGGGAGGCTCCGAGCTCAGGACTTCTTTCTGAGGGGAGGGGAGGGGAGGGACGGGACTGCGGCTGGCCAAGCAGAGCGCCTCCCACCTCTCCCTGCCAGGGGGGGGGGGGGGAGCATGGCAGCCGCTTGATGGTGGCGACTTGCCCATAGAAGACTGTGGCTCCTGCACCTCTGCCGTGACCTTCTATGAGCAAGCTGCAGTCGCCTCACTGAGCCCAGCAGCACCCAGCCCACAGCCCAGGGACATGGCTCACATACTTAAAAATGGATTTAAAAAGTTATATTTTTCTTACCTTCAATCCTTTTTTAGTGTCTTTGTCTCTCCCTCCCTTCCGCTCTTCTCTCTTCTGTTTCCCGCTCCGTATTCCCACTCTGAATAGGCATGCAGTGGGAGGGAAATGCTGGCGCACACACAGTTGAGCTGTTACAATTTGGCACATGCACCGGCTCTCTGCTCAGTTTTAAAGAACACCTGCGCCAGCTCAGAGCTTTTGGACTCACTCAGAGATCGTTTTCTTTGAGCAAGTCCAAAAGCTCTGAGGTGGGCCGGATAAATGAGCATGGCAGGCCGTATCTGGCCTGCGGGCCATAGTTTAAGGATCCTTGATTTAGATGAAGGAGTACAAGGAAAAATAATCAAATTTGCAGATGATATGAAACTAGGTGGAACAGCAAACACTCTAGAAGACTGAATGAAAATTCAGGGCAATCTTGATCAACTTGAACACTGGGCTGAAAGCAACAGAATGAGATTCAATAAGAACAAATGCCAAGTCCTTCACCTAGGAAAAAGAAACCAAAGGCATCAATACAAGATCAGGAATATGTGGCTCAACAGAACAGAAAAAGATCTCAGAGTAAGTGTGGATAACAGACGATAAATATGAGTCAATAATGCAATGCAGATGCCAAAAGGGCAAGTGCTATTTTGGGATGCATTAACAGAAGTATTCCAAATCATGAGTAGTGGTTCCTCTATACTCCTTACTAGTCAGACCTCATCTGGAATACTGTGTCCAGTTCTGGGCACCAAATTTAAGAAAGATGCAGAAACAGTCCAGAGGAGGGCAACCAAAATGATCCAGGGTTTGGAAACACTGCCCTATGAGGAGAGACTGAGAGAACTTGGCATGTTCACCCTTGAGAAGACTGAGGGGGGACGTGATATCCCTCTGTAAGTACCTCAAAAGCTGTCACAAGGAGGAAGGTCAAGATCTCTTCTCACTGATACCAGAGTGTAGGACATGGAATGATCAAGTCAAGCTGCGGCAACCCAGGTTCAGGCTAGACATCAGGAAAAGCTTCCTCATTGTCAGAGCAATACAGCAGTGGAATCAGCTGCCTAGAGAGGTGGTGGGCTCTCTCACACTGGAGACATTCAGAAAGAAACTGGACAGTCATTTGAGTGGGATAGTGTGACTTGGGTGTCCTGCAACAGCAGGGGGTTGGACCCATGGCCCCTTCCAGCTCTACTATTCTATGATTCTGAGTTCAGTAATGCAAATCTGTTCTTCATAGGAACTTTAAACTTCTCTGGCATGTTATTTAAACTGTATTTTGGCACTATGCTTTTTCTACTGATTGTTTCAGCTTCACTCTAATTCTTCATGGCCATTGCCACAATCTGCTCCTTGTCCTGTTTTGGCAGTGAGAATATGTCTTCTCTGCCACATGTGTGCAATTGTTTTGTGTAATTGATTTCTGCACTGGCCACCAAGTGATTTTTTTTTCATTCTGTCATCATGGTAGAAGCCAAACTGCACATCCAACACAGCTGACTGAGAAATTCAGACCAAGGAAAGAAGGGGCTTCTTCACGCAATCCACGCAAACTGACACAAGATGCAGCAGAGACCACCAGCTTTGAAAGGGCTATTGGACAAATACATGGAGAATTTTAAGGCTATTGGTGGCTAGTAGTTGATGGAGTTACACTTCTTCCCTTCTCAGGTGTTACGTACACCAGTTGCTGCAGAACATGCGTGGGAAGCTGTTGGCCCATTCTTGTACTGACTTCGGGTTTTCTAGGCATAGTTTGTTGACCACAGCACGAACAGTAAGCCGGACTAACCAGATCCTTGGACTGATCCAGTACTAGGGCTCTTATGTTCTTATGAATGCGGCTTACTAAGCAAGCACGCACTTGCGTTGGAAGGAACAGCCCAGCCTTTAGTCTTTCCTGCTAGCTTTTCAGGGATAGGGGCAGGGATCATGCCCAACGTCCCAAAGATCAAATAATACACGCGCGCGCGGTCTCGGGCCCGGTCTTGTACGGACTCTTCCATCCGTGAAGGGAATTCTGCGCAGGGCAGCCGAGTTCGCCAGAGGCGCGGGGGCAGCAGCTCGTGCGCCCACCACCAGCTCATCCACCGGGGACCGGCGCAACGGATATCCTCAGAGCCCCGTGCCCCATCTCGGCCAGCGCTCGGAGACAGCAGCGAAGCGCGGCAGGCGGCCGAAGGAAAGCCCTGCGGCGCCCCCAGCGAAACGCCCCTTTCCGCACTGACTTCCGTCCCGGCCCAGGAAAACACGGTCTACAAGCCGGAAGTGGCTCGTATGAGTCAGTCTAGCCCGAAGTCTATGGTCTACGGGTGTTGGCCGCCCGCCGGCCGGCCCCCGCTCCGGCTCGCGTCGGCGGGCGCTCTAGCCCGCAGTCTTTGTGCGGGCGAAGGGCGGTTGCTAGGCTGCGCGCGTGGCCTAGTAGGCCGCAGGGGCGGCGCGGCTCGCCAGCCCGGCGGAGCGGAGCGGAGCGGAGCGAGCGGCGTCATGGCGGCTTCCCCGCTGTCGGAGTCGCGCGGCTCGGATGGGCCGTGCAGCTGCGTGCTGTGCTGCGGCGAGCTGGAGGTGGTGGCGCTGGGCCGCTGCGAGCACCCCATCTGCTACCGCTGCTCCGTGCGGATGCGGGCGCTATGCGGGGTGCGCTACTGTGCCGTCTGCCGGGAGGAGCTCGCCCAGGTGAGCGGCGCCGAGCCGCAGGCCTCGCTCCGGGGCGCGGCGATCGCATCGTGTTCCCCGGCTCGGCTGTTCCGCTCGCCCCCGTCCCGGCGCTTGCGAGGCGCCCCGCCTGCCGGCGCCGCCACGCTCTTCCGGGAGCAGCCGCCGTGTCTCGCCGACGGAGCCCCGGGCCGAGTGGCCCCTCCGCCATTTCACCGCACGGCAACTTTGCCGGCCAGGCCTGGGCGCAGCGGGCTGGCCCTGAACTGCTTTGCGGCCGCGTGGGGGTGGACGCTGTGCCTTTGGGCTTGGAGGGGAGGGCGCACTGGGTCGGAAGGCCTGCTCGCAAGCCCCTGCGCGTGGGCGCGCAGCCTCCGAGTCCGGGCAGCCGTGGGGGGCATGCGGGAGAGGGACTCCGGGCAGGAAATTTTCCCGCAGTTCCCAGCATACCCAGCCATGCTGCCTAGGGCATGCTGGGAAATGTAGGACCTTATTTTGCTGGCTAAGCATGACCCGGCTCGTACCCTTGGGGGGCCTCTGTTTCTGGGTGACCTAGGCAGCCAGCAATGGGTGGGACCTGTTGGTGACCTTCCTGGGGAAAAAGAAAATTGAGGGGAGGGAGTGGCTTCTTTTATATCCAGGAAGGAACCGGGGTCATGGTGGTTCGCCCTGATAGCTGTATGTGAACCCCAGCTGCTCAGGTGCACTCTGTGTTTATGTACCGGTTTCTGTAGGTGGGGAGGAGTCTGCAATTGCGTTTTCTGGAAACTGGCCACAGACCAGAACGGATGAAAATGAGTGATTTTGGATATCGAAACATCTGACTTAAAAAAAAAATCAGCTTTTGTTATCTTTATTTTAAGTCAAGCTTACTTCTTGGAAAATGGGCATAGGCATGTAGCCTCAGTCTCAAAAATTAGTTAGGGTACAACCCTATTGAAGTTTAAACAGAAAAAAAATGCTACAAGCTAGACTGGAGAAGACTGTAGGTTGTAGGATGTTTGTTTAGCGGCTTCATTCAGTCAAATAGGGCATTCCTTTTAGATTTCCATTCATTCTAACCATAGCATACGAATCATGTATACTTTGTCAAATATTTTTCCTTCATTGGCTTGAAGCAAGAAACAATAGAGGGCAGTTATTTCAGTAAGGTAGGCTATTTGTTATACATGCAGAGGTAGAGGTGTGGACTCACCCTGATTGCTTATTCAACACCTTTTCATTCAAGACAAACCTCTCTGTGCAGTAAAACCTGTTTTTTCCCCCTTATGCTTGTGATAATGCTTATTTGGGGATATAATGAGTCTGTGATGGAGCCTTGATGCATTGCTTGCTGATGGAAGTGGAGCTGGGGCAATGATCCCAAGCTCCTGGGTACCCAAAGTAGAAATTTGTGTTGCCCTAGGACTTACCTGAATGTCTCTAATGGACCTCAGCAGTGCCAGGTGTCAGCTTTTGGTCCGTTAAAGAGAGCCAGTGTGGAGGGGAGGTTAGAATGTTGGAGTGGGCACCTGGGTTCCAGTGCTTGGTGCAGCATGCGGGTGACTTGTGGCCAGTCGTTCCCCCTCAGCTGAACTGACCTCACAGGGTTGCATGAGGGTGCAGTGGCACCCAGGTGAGCTGCTTTGGGTGCCACAGAAGAGGAAAAATAGTGGTGTTGCAATGCAAGCTAATCAGCACCATCAGGGCTGAATATTGGCACAGTTTGAATAAAGAATTCGATTGGTTTCTTCTTCTAATATGATTTAGAGCAAGGATGAGGAATCTGCCATCCCTGGAGGCTTTTGCATGGCTGCTAACATTTTATTTATTTATTTAGAAAATTTCTATGCTGCCCCATTCGCCGAAGCCTCGGGGCGGCTCACAACTTAAATAAATAATTTCAATTTAAATAATATACGTTAACAGTATAAAATAAGTCACCCTGGCCAAAGAATAAAATAAACAAGTGACGTCAGTGCTCTTCAGGTGGAACACAATGTTTATTTGAAGAATAAAGTCCAATGAGATACGTTATTGTATTCCCTTTCTGAGAATCAGATCCTCAGTACAAAAGATACCGGCATGGCAAGACATTTTGATATTATTTAACAGGTTGCGAGGAAGTCCGAGCTGAGAGAGAGGCCTGGCTCACATATAATGCTAACCCATGGTTTACTTAACCCCTGGATTCTTGAATTCTGAGTTAGCTGCACTAACAAGCCCAACTCTTTCCTAGAGGAGCTTGTGCATTGCCTTTGCTGTACTCTGGTCAAGCTCACCCTGTGAGATTGCATGCCCTAGTCTGTGTTCCTCCGTCTTCTTTGTACTGCAGTGTTGTGCCGTGCGTGCATGTTGGAAGGGCAGCTCTTATCATTTCTCCCCAGGCTGTCAGGAAAGAGTGTCAGTGACAGGTTCTGTGTCTTTCAGAGTATGAGCCTGTCCCGCCCCAGAGTGGCTCTGCCAGGCTGGTCCTGTCCCCAGATCAGCCTTGCTTGCTCTGGCTTCTCTCCGCTGTCGTTTACCATGGCGTGGTGGAGGGCCGGTGGTGCTGCTTTTCTAGGGTATTCCCAACTCCACTCATCAGCCCTGCTTGTCCAGTCAGTCTCCCATCAGACTTTTCCATCAGGAAAGGCTGGAACAGGGGTGTGCTGCCTGGTGCTGGGCCAACCCCAAAACAGAAACCCTTGAACATAGGAAGCTGTTTTAGTCAAGTGAGATCTCCTGGCATGCCTGGCCCAGCCTTGTCTGACCAGCTACAGTTCTCCAGAATGTTTTGGACTGATGGTTGAATCCCATCACCTGCTACCTGATCCTTTTCATTAGATATGCCAAGAAAACCAGTGGACAAATTCTGTCAGTGACTCTGGACCAGGCCCTTGCATCAGTTTCCCCTGGTTAGTGTCGTTAGTCATGCATCGCCTTGATTCTTCTGATCTTGTGATTGCTTCCCATGAGTAACTTGGTTTGCTCCTGAGAACTCCACTCAAGGCATTTCCATGGTCCTGTTGAATGATTGCTTTCTTGGGATGCTTGGGAATAAAGCGTTTCATTTATTTTTAGAGCAGTGAGTCACTAGCCAGAGGTATTTCATAGAATCATAGGACAGAATAGAGTTGGAAGGGGCCAATAAGGCCAGCAGGTCCAACCCTTTGCTTAATGCATCAGTTTCTTTTACATAACATTTAATTACAGGGAAACAAAAGCTGAGCTGAACGGCTGGACACTGTGGAGCACTATGCAGAGCTTTTGGAAACCTTTTATTAGGTACAGCTGGAACTGCTGGATTACAACCTTGGTTTACAGCATGTGAGCTCTTCAGTCCTTCAGAACGGTGGAAGAAGTATCCTGGGCTTTGACTGCTTTGGTCCTCGCTCGCTGCAAGCCCAAGATACTCCTTAGAAGCACAGTGAGGAAAAACTGTGTCGTTGCTAACCCAAATGTCAGGTCATGCAGTGAGAGTGGAGGAAATGAAATTAAAGAGTGTAGCCTGTTTTGGGTGAACTTGATTGATGACCTGATTTGAACCTTTTCTGTGTGCTGCTGTCCCACATTCAGAGCTGCTGTAGTCATAAGGATAACATTCTGCTAATTTTGAAAACAAAAGCTGAGCTTCTTAAGGTAGTCACAGTATAAATTGCTTATTTGGGTATAGCAGGTGATTATGTTTTCCCTAGGTTTCTTTCCCACACGATTCCAATATTCTCTTGAGAACAGGGCAGCAGGTTAGGCTGAGAAGGAGTACATTCAGCTGAGATTTGTGCCATCCAAGTGCACAAATGTGTGTTTCTGTCCCCCGATAGTCACCTCTTCAGGATCAATGCTGTGGGTGCCAGCTGCTCTGCAAGAACTGCAACCGTGGAATGTTCCTCTGTATGCAAGCCCTGCTGCGGACGGGATGTGTTCTAACTCTCTTTCTTGTCCTGCATAGGTGGTCTTTGGAAGGAAGTTAACATCCTTTTCCATGATAGCACTCAGCCAGTTACAGCACGAGAAGAAATATGACATCTATTTTACTGATGGAGAAGTTTATGCTCTCTATAGGTAACCCTTCTGTAGAGTACGCCGCTCGGGTAGATTGGCAGAGGGCCTAGTCAGAAAAGAAACAACTAGAAAACAGCCACAAAGATGCTTTTGGTGCCGAATGCTGATTTATGAAACTGTGGGGTTGACTTTGGATTAACAGTGACTATCTAAGGCCATTCTGACCTATGAGCTGAATGAATCAAGCCAGAGTTTTAAAGTGCCTCTATGTGAAAATTCATAGGCAATACCTCATGGGCTTGCAGAAGCTGGAGCGGGAGCAAAGCAAGATTTCTGCAGTCTGGAGGGAGGTTTTCAGTGCCCACACAGTGAAGAAGCAGATACAGGATGGTTGACACAAAATAATCTTTATGTAGAGTGTAATGTGTGGGTTTGCTTGCGTGCTTGTTTTTAAGTGCTGTTTACAAAGCATTGTTGCATTAACCTGCACAGTGGCTGTCTTCTTAAAGTGATACTTTTATTTAAATACATTTACATCATAGCTCACTTTTCTGCCAAAAAGGGATGTTCAAGGCAGCTCACAGTAAGAATCAAAATAAAATATGGCTCACAACCAAGCTACTTAGGTATTGTACCAAGAAGCATTAATGCCTGTATGAAAGATTAGAGCACCTCCAGAGGTGAAAGAGGAAACCTGCCAGGGAGGACATCCCTCAGTGTGTGACTTGTCCACTGGTGTCTTGCCCTCCCTAGGAAACTCTTGCAGCACGAATGCCCATTGTGCCCGAAGGCTGGACCTTTTGCTACCACTTTGGACTTGGAGCAGCACATGAGGAAGCAGCACGAACTCTTCTGCTGCAAGCTCTGTGTGAAACATCTCAAGGTGAGTAGCTGGGAGGTCCCCAGCGCACGGGGCATGGGCACAGCGGGGCTCCGGGAGCCCTCCGAAGTCCAGAAGGCACCTGACGCAGTGTAAGACCACATTTCTCCTGTGTTCCAGATCTTTACATACGAGCGCAAGTGGTACTCGCGCAAGGACCTTGCAGGGCACAGAATCCATGGGGATCCCGATGACACCTCTCACCGTGGCCACCCTCTGTGTAAATTTTGTGATGAGCGTTATTTGGATAATGACGAGTTACTGAAACATCTGAGAAGAGACCACTATTTCTGCCACTTCTGCGATTCTGATGGAGCACAGGAATACTATAGGTCTGTGAGCATGGCTGCATCTGAGTCTGTCCAGTGAATTTGCGTGCTGGGCCTTGACCGAAGATGCTGGGTGCATCTGGCGTCCTGCATTCCTGCCCCAACACGGTTCTTTCTGGCTGGGCGTGTGTGCCTGGTTGGTTTCATTAGGAAATGTGGGTGTTGAGGTCAGATGACACTGGGTTGCTGGCAGTCTCCGTGAGCAGCAGGTGCCACTGAGGCAGAACTGGCTGGAAGGGCAGAGGTCGCTTGCCCTGCCCTTGCGGCAGAACCCCAGGCTGAAAGCAGGCTGCTGCACACGTTACCTTGACGAGGAGCCGTGCTTGGGCGCCAAGGCTGGCTTCTCTTGGGAAGAGTCACAGGGACACTTTGGGGCATTTGCGTGCTCCGCAGCTGGCGGGGGAGAGCCAGCACCTCGTCCACCCTCCGTGGGAGCATCTCGCTTGATTGGCGACAGTGCAGCTGGTGACTGAGTAGAAGGCAGCTGTGGTGCAAAGCGGAGATGGGCTGAGTTCAGTCCTGCACCATCTGCTGATTTCTTACTAGAATCTCCCTGACTTGCCGGAGTTACAGAAATTGTGTGCACAGTTGGATTCTCTGGACAGTTATAGCATGGATGATGTAGATTCAAGGATCCTCTGTGTGTGCACTTGGAATGCTTTGTGGGACAGACAAAGGTCCCCAATTCTAAGATCTCTGCAAGAATCCCAGCAAATCAACTGATGTTCGGTGGAACCTCAGCAACTGGCCAGGGGTCACTCTTCTGCTCACCTTAAAATTTGGAGTGCCTCAGTTTTTCACTTCCTTTTTGCTAACATAAACTTGTATGAATTAAAAGTTTGGCTAACACAAATCTTGATGTATGCAGCGATTATGAATACCTCAGGGAACATTTCCGTGAGAAGCACTTCCTCTGTGAAGAAGGCCGATGCAGCACCGAGCAGTTCACTCATGCGTTCCGCAGCGAGATAGACTACAAAGCGCACAAGACGGCTTGTCACAGTAAAAACCGAGCGGAGGCCCGGCAGAACCGCCAGATTGACCTTCAGTTCAACTATGCACCAAGGCATCAGCGGAGAAATGAAGGTGTGTTTGTCCTGGGAAGACCTGAAGATGGGATGTGCGTTAATCTGGCAGTGGGTTAGCTGCTGTTTTAAAAAAAGAGCTTTGTCTCAGAATAAGGTTAACTTCTTGGTTAGCATTTAGCTGCAGGATTTTATTTCTCTGTGCTGGCTTTCCACGCCTCTGCATGCCTTAAAAAAAGAAAGCCCTGAAAAAGTTAGCTGGGTGATACTCAGCTGAGCTTGTGCACGGTCCCTTGTCTGCATGGGCCCAGGGTGCATGCCAGACTGCAACTTCATAGCCAGTTGCTAACTATTTTTATTAGGGTGGGTATGTGTGGAAGGCACGCTTTGCGGTGGAATCCTTGGGGGCTTAGGAGTGTTCAAGGGGTCTTGGTCTGACTTCACTTTTCCCAAAGGTGCAAGGCCCCTCAAAACAGCTCAGAGAATCACATAACATCCACCTGTTTGAGGGACAGCCCCTCAATTCTCTCCCTTCAAATAGGATTTTTGGGTTTTGGGGAAGATGTGGGAAGCCCCAGCTATCCTTTCCGTTCTTTGTTGTGGCCTCTGTGCATCACACAAATGGGTGCTGTGCCTGCACAGTGCCTAAGGCCGGAAAGATTGCAAAGCTTAACGGTTTTTGGCGGGAAAAACTCCACTCTCCTCCCCCCTAACGATATAAATGGAGTGGAGTGCCCGCCATTTTCCCAGTCTTCTTGCGACCGCCGTTCGCTGTGCCTCGAGCCTTTATCTCTTTGTCACTATTTGCCTATTGATCTTTCCTTGTTACTAGTTGTATAACTCCAAGTTTTTCCCTTCTTGTTTAAAGTTTTTCCCTTGTTTTACTCTTCAACCTCTACTATATATATATATATATATCTTACCCCTTTTTCTATCTACGTATTCTTATCCTCCTTCTTCCGATGGCACAGCGTGTGGCTTTCCCCAAGTGCTCGCAGTGTGGGTCTAAGATGCCTCCAACCGACCCACATGATCTGTGTCTCCTCTGCCTCGGAGGGGGTCACAGGACTGACAAATGCGGCCATTGCCAGGCCTCTACGAAGCAGGCATGCAAGAAACGCAAAAATTGCCTGCGAAAACTGCTGTGGGACCAGGCCCTCCTGCAGTCAGACCAACTGGCAGGCAGACCGACTCCAGCCGCTGCTTCTGCCGCCCCTCCGCCCGCCCATCGGCTGACGGTGCCCCGGTGATGGAGGCTCAGCGACCTTCTCCCCCTCACAAACAGAAGGAGAAGAGAAAGCATGGCAGATCCGAGAAGTCCTTGGGCCATAAGAAGCCCAAAAAGGACAAATCGGACAAACCCGCCCATAAATCTAAGAAGCCCGATCACCCGCGACACCGTGATTCAGGCTCGTCTGTACCATTGGTCCCGATGGCCGCCATGGTACCGACACCGATGGGTCCGGCCCTGCTCTACCCGGATCTCCCAGACGGGTTGTACGCTCAGTTCATATGTCTCCCAAGCAACCCGATGTACCGTTACGAGACTCCATTTCTGATGGGGAGATTCGTGACTGCCCTCCAGTGGTTCGCTCTTCATCTCCCCTGCTGTTGCCTGGGCCTCTCTCAAGACCAGTTTCCCAGCAAGCACAGTACCAGCGTCGCTCCTCTAGCCATTTTTTGGAGGGATGGGAACAACCCCGTCATGGAAGCCATCATGAGCCCCGAGATGACTACCCAGCTTATAGCTACTACCTGTCGGTTCGGGACTGTACTCTGTCCCCGGTACCAAGAGAGGCGGCGTCTCCTTCGAGACCAATGAGTCGGGGCACCCCAGCTTGCCAGTTGGGTCCTTTTCGAGCAGCCCACTGCAGTATGATATGGACTCAAAGGACTTCGAGGTGGCGTCAACTTCACCCGATGCAGCCGTCAAGACGCAAGGTCCCAGATAGCCAGAGGAACCTTATGTGACCTTCGCTGAACTGATGGCATGACTTGTCAGATCGCTAGAGATCGAGGCTCAACATCGCATCGATCCTAGCACTGACAAGTTCTACGATATTGTAAGGGGAGAGCAATCTGCTGCCATCATCCTACCCCTGACAATGACCCTCCAACAAGCGATGGTCCAACCCTGGGATTTTCCGACCCAATCCCAACCTACTTCTCGTTGGTATGAGGCAATGTATCGAGTTCGGGAACAGGATATAGCATTCCTCCTGCGCCACCCGATGCCGAACTCGATAGTGGTGGAATCATCCCAGGGTCGCGAATCGAGGGGTCATACTATGCCCACGACAAGGAGGGTCGTAAGATCGACATGCTGGCTCATCGGGTTTACGCCACTTCAGGACTTGGCCTCCGCATTTCGAATTGCGAAGCCACGCTGGCCCGGTACCAGTATTTCTTGATGCAGAAGCTGGACAACATCACCGCTTCTCTTCCGGACCAGCAGAGAGACCTGGCATGCGTATTCATAAAGAAGGCCATGCAGGTTTCGAGCCAGCAGCCAACTACGGCGAGGCACCATGTCGACTCGGACTCCAGGGCTCTGGTTGGTGCCATCTCTCTTTGTCGCCATGCTTGGCTTCAAGGATGCAACTTCTCGGATGAGACCAAACGCCGTATTGAAGAGATGCCATTTGACGGCTCCGGGTTGTTTCATGTACGGATGGATCACAAGCTGAAGTTCATCCACGAATCCAGGATAACTGCTCGTTGGATGGAAGTCCCAAGCCAAGTCCGACATAAGTGGTCCTGGTCCTGTCCATCCTACAGGTCACGCTGTACTCCCAGTTTCTGAACCGGCAACAGTTTCAGCCCCGTCAACAATGCCAGAAGCAGCACCAGCAATGGCGCTTCCAGCAAAACCGCCATCGCTTCGATTCTGACAAACGCCAGTGTTGACAGTCCGGGCGAACCTCTCCTCTTCTCCTTAACCCACCCTCCCCTCTCCCTTTTGGGGATCGACTGCAAAGTCGACTCCCCATTTGGGAGTCCATCACACCTGATCGGTGGGTTTTATCCATTATTCAGCTTGGCTATAGAATAGAATTCGACATCGTTCCCCCGTCGGGACCGATCCGATTTACACCTCACTCGTCGGTTCTCATAGACGAAGTTCAGCAATTACTTTGTAAAGGAGCGATCCAACAGCTTATGCGCTCTGACGAGCTCCACGGATTCTATTCAAGATATTTTACTGTCCCTAAGTGGGACGGTGGTCTTCGTCTGATTCTGGACCTACAAGACATTAATAGGTTCATCAAAACTAAGAAATTTCGGGTGACCACCCTTCAAAATATCCTTCCGTTGCTTAGGAGAGAGGATTGGTTCGCCTCCCTGGACTTGAGAGATGCCTACTTCCATATTTCTATCCATCCATCCCATAGGCATCTCCTACAATTTACGGTCGGTTCTGACTTATTCGAATTCAACATCCTCCCGTTTGGGCTAGCCACTGCCCCACGGGTTTTCACCAAGTGTATGGCCCCAGTGCGTGCACACCTGCAGCTTCAAGGTATTCAAGTGTACCCATATCTGGATGATAGTTTTCCTGTCTCGGGAAAGCCTTCTTTCAGCCTTGAGAATAACTTGTGCCCTTCTGGATGATTTAGGACTGTGCATTAACCATGAGAAATCACATGCCTTATCCCCTCACAGGTAATCGATTTCATTGGAGAGCGTCTCAACTCCACTCTAGCGAGAGCTTATCTTCTATTGGACCGACAGGACAATCTGTGCTCCTGGATCCATCGAATCCAAAGGGACAGAACTGTTCCAGCTCTTTCGATTCAGCAGCTCCTTGGTCACATGGCCGCTTCAGATACCACAGTTCCTGGCGCTCTTCAAAGCCCTCCGCTCTTTCGAGGACACTGTCCAGCCACACGTGGTTCAAGTTGCATCCGACAGCGTTGCCGCTGTATTTTATGTGAACGAGCAGGGTGGCATGAAACCCACTTCCCTGGCCCATCTAGCGATGCAGCTGTGGGACTGGTGCATCCCCAGGGACATAACTCTCCGGCAGTCCACCTAGCCAGTACCGACAACAAGGAGGCTGATGTTTCGAGTAGACAAATGTCAACAACTCACGAACGGGAGCTAGATCAATCAGCTTGCAGTCAACTTTTCCTCCAGTGGGGCTACCAGGACATAGATCTGTTCGCTACCCACAAGAACAGAGTATGCAGCACGTACTGTTCTCATGCTGGCATCAGGCCGAGTTCGACAGGAGATGCCCTAATGATCCCATGGTCCAACATGCTCTTCTACGCCTTCCCTCCAATCCCACTTATAACGAGGGTCATTTCCAAGATTGTCCACGACAGCACCACGGGGATTCTGATTACACCTTGGTGGCCTCGTCAGCCATGGTTCTCCACTCCCTTCCGGCTGTCCGGCAACACCTTTCTCCGCCTACCACTCATGCCACATTTGATAACCCAGCAAGATGGAGCTGTTCGCTACCCAGACCTCACCTCACTAAGTCTCACAGCTTGGCGAATTCAGTGAATAACGATACCGATTCGGTACCGACGATACCACGGTCTACTGTACTTGCCAGTTACGGTCCTGATACAACACTCCTTCCCTTGGGTCTGTTAGACCATTCATCGGGTTCTCCATCCCGACATCGAGCGTATTCTCTAATCTGCCTTAAGACCATCAGCGTGGAGATTGTATGCGGTGAAATGGCATCGGTTCTCCTCTTTCGCGGAATCCAACTCGTTTACCGCTTCCTCGGCTTCTGTTGACATCTTGCAGTTCCTCCGGGCACTACATCAGTCGGGACTTAAACCTTCTTCCATCAAGGTTTATCCAGCAGCTATCTCCCACTACCGTGTTCCAGTGCAAGGGGCCTCGGTGTTTTTCAGTCCATTATTCGAAGATTCATCAAGGGTTGCAAAATCTCCATCTGCCAATTCGTCCTGTCATGCCTACATGGAGCCTCTCAGTTGTCCTTCAAGCACTCACCAGAGCCCCCTTCGAACCTGTGGCAACTACCGATTCATGTCTCCTATCTTGGAAGACTGCCTTCCTCGTGGCCGTCACTTCGACTAGAAGAGCTAGCGAGCTCTGCGCGCTTTGGGTAGACCCTCCTTATCTGAACTTTCATAAAGAAAAAGTTGTTCTTCGCACCGATTCGACATTCTTGCCTAAAATTGTTACACCATTCCATATCAATCAGGACATTGTTCTGCCTGCCTGCCTTTTTTCCAGCACCTTCTACTCCGATTGAGCGATTATTGCATTCCCTCGATGTTCGCCGTTGCCTGGCTTTTTACAGACTGGGTACAGAATCCCTCTGCAAATCTAACCGCCTCTTTGTGAAATATTCGGACCACGATAAGGGTTCCCCTGTGAGCTCACAGAGACTTTCGAAATGGGTGGTGCAGACAATTGAGCTGGCATACCAACTTGCCAAAATTGACTTGCCTGTTATGCTCAGAGGTCATTCTACACGAGCGGTAGCAGCCTCCTTCGCCTTTGCTGCGGGGATCCCCAGTCAAGGCATTTGCAAAGCTGCGACATGGACTGCTCCTTGCACCTTTGCCAAGCATTACCGCCTTGATGTCCGTGCCAGACTGGACTGTTCCTATGGTCGAGCAGTCCTTTCCGCTGTCCTTCAATGATGACACCACCTGCCTCCAGGTCTGGTAAGCTTGTTAATCACCCATATGTGTGATGCACAGAGGCCACGATGAAGAAAGGCAGGTTGCTTACCTGTAACTGTCGTTCTTCTAGTGGCCATCTGTGCATTCTGTGCATTCACACAACCCACCTGCCGGCCCTGCTCGGTGTCGGTGAATGGGTTCTTTTTTTTCAGTACCATGTTTCTTTGTTATTCATGGTCCCATGCGAATTTTTTGCAGTATTTCTCGCTCCCACAAGGGGGTGAACGTCCGGTCTTCAGTAGACTGGGAAAATGGCGGGCACTTCGTTCCATTTATATCGTTAGTGGGGAGGGGAGCGGAGTTTTTCCCGCCAAAAACTGTTAAGCTTTGCAATCTTTCCGGCCTTAGGCACTGCGCAGGCACAGCACCCATATGTGTGAATGCACAGACGGCCACTCGAAGAACAACAAGGTAAGCAACCTGCCTTTTTGCAAGCTACCCTGAGTGGACAGCACTTTGGGAAGAGGGAAAATCTGGAAATGCCCAGTAGGGGAGGGGGCAAAGCTTGTGATTTAAAGGGACAAGTCTGCCTCCAAATGTGGAGGGGGGGGTCCCCAAATTTTAAAATTTCCCCTACTGCTAGCAAGGAGCGGGGAAGCCTTTCTCGGTTGTTCCCACTTCGGTCCTCAGTGAAGCTGGAACCAACCTCCTGCTGTCCAGCTGCAGCTTGAATGCCTTCCGTGTGGGAGAGCTCAGCACCTCCCAAGGTCATGGGTTCCATTGCTGCACAGCTCTCACAGTCAGGAAGTTCTTCCTGATGTCCAACCAGTATCTGGCTTCCTGGAACTTGAGCCACTTATTCCATGTTCTGCAATCTGGGATGATGGCGAAGAGGTCCTCATCCTCTTCTGTGTGACATTCTTTCAAGTACTAGCATAGCTTCCCTCCTCTTGAGGCTAACCATGCCCACTTCTTTCAATATCTCCTCATCGGCTTTGTTTTCAGTCCCCTGATCATTTCTGTTGCTCTCCTATGAAACTTTTCTAGAATTTGGGCACAGAACTCCAGCTGAGGCCTGGGTAGAGGGAACTAGAGCTCCACATGATTTGAAAGTGACACTTCTATTAATGTAGCCTAAAATAGCGTTGGCTTTTTTTGCAGGCACATCTCACTGTTGACTCATATGCAACATCTGCTCCGCAGCATTTCCAAGACCCTTCTCTGCTGTAGTCATGTATCCCCCCGTCTTGTATCTCTGCATTTAGTTTCTTTTTTCTATGTGCAGAACTGGATATTTACCCCTGTTGCTTTTCATTTGGTTCATTTTAGCACAACACTTAAGAAGATCATGTTGAACTTTGTTGCTGTAATAGCTGTTCTGCACAGTGTTGTGGTGGGCAAACCTGAGAGGCAGCCCCTGTTCCTTCTCGTCCAGAGTGTTAATGAAAATGTTGACAGGCACTGGCCTTGGCTGTGGCTCGTTTTGCTGTCTGGTTTTGGGCCACACAGCAAGTCATAGTGGGTATATTGAGACCTCCTACAAACCATGACTAGCTGGGATGGTTTATAAGGGTAGACCACCTTATGCAGAGAGCGCTGGTTCAGACGGCACGCTGGACAACCATGGCTTAATGTGTTGTGCAAACCCCAGTCACTGAATGCAAAATGTGTCCTTTTCAGTATCTTGGCTTTGTTTTTGAAAAGTTCAAGTTTAGAACCCTTGACAGGCTCTGCTGGTTTTGGGGATTTGCTTGGAGGCCAGAGGTGGTGTGGCTGAACGACTTTTGCATGAGTTAAAGTGTGGAGTTTCAATTCTTCTCCCTATGACTTGGAGGCACAGAAAACACAAACATTGACTTATTATGGACAGACTTCAGCTCTCCTTTGTGTAACCTTTCGAAACTCTTTTTGACAGTTCTGCCATCTGTCTGTCTGGAATTTTCTTGAGAGCCTTTAAGGACTAGATTTGGCAATTCACTTTGGGGAACATGCAGTTCATCTCTGCCTTATCAAATGATATCCAGCGGGGTAGTGTCAACCATATTAATTGGGGTATGCTGGGAGTTGTAGTAACATTTTCTGTCCAGACATGCACAGACTTGTGCCATAATAAGATTAATAATAATAATAATATAATAATAATAATCAGACACATTGAACTCAGTAAACCTTACAAGCAGATTTGCATGTGATTGCACTATTAGGTATATCAGTGAAGAATTGATACCCTTGGCTGTTCTAATCCTGGATGCTTTTTTCTTTGTCCCAATACTATTGTAATATGTACAGTGCTTTCAAAGAGAAGTATGATCACACAACCTCTCAGCCTTCTGCTGCTTTGCCCTGTATGTCAAGAACCCTTCTTTTGCTTTATTTTACATATATTTTTCTTTTTTGTGTTTCGTTTATGTTCAGAAAATTTTAAAAAATTAAAAAAGGACCCCTCTTTTGCAATTAAGAGGATCAGATAAAATTTTGAGTGCTTTATGTCAAGGTAAATACTTCTCTGTGTTATGATGGTTTGCAAGGTCCCTCTATATAGCCATGGTATCTCAATGGGGCCTTTAAGTTCAGAGGCAGTATGCTAGTGAACACTGGGCACCAGAGAACGAAGGCAGATTGTGGTTGCGTTTCCATGCTGTTGAGTGGAGCGTGTCTTCATGCTGGAGGGGTCTGGCTGGCGGTTGTGGGAAGCAAGGCATTAGAGAAGACGGCCTGTTGGTCTCCTTAGGCAGGTCTCTAGCTTTTTTATTTATTGCATTTAAATCCTGCTGTTTCCCTGTGTGGAACCCATGGAGGGTCAGAACATTCTCCTCTTCACAGCAACCCTGGAAAATAGCTTAGGCTAGAGCACAGTGACTAGTCCAAAGTGTACTTCATGGCCACATGGAGACGAGAACCCGGATCACTTGAGACCTAGCCTGACGTTCTAACCACTGGGCCACACTGGCTCTCCCAGTTGTTGGAGTACAAGTTCCCTAACCTTACTATTGTAATTTTATACTGTGTAAGCCGTCCTGAGTGCTTGTGCAGAAGGACGGGATACAAATGTTTGTAATTAATTAATTAATGTTTGTGATTGATTGATTGATAGATAGTTAGTTAGTTAGTTAGTTAGTTAGTTAGTTAGTTAGTTAGTGGTGGATACATACCCATGAGAAAAGAACCATTTGAGCTGATTTACCTTGTTTCTCCCCTGGCAGGTGTTGTGAGTGGTGAAGACTATGAGGAGGTGGAGAGGTATCACAGACAGGTGAGAGGAGGCAGGACAGGCCTACGAGGAGGGCAGCAGAACAGGAGAGGCAGCTGGAGGTACAAGAGGTAAGGGACATGGCTAGCCTGTGGGTCTCTGCCTTGAAGGCAGGAAGCAGGAAATGTAGATGCTGAGCAGCATAGGGGGCACTGTGGAGCCCTGCAGTACTCCATGGCACAGTTGCTGTGGCGCAGAGCCATACTCCCCACGCAACACCGTCTGGAATTGGCCGGCCACTTGGAACGCCTCTGGCTGCCAACTCAGCCAGCCTATCCAGAAGGGCACCATGTCGATGGTATGAAAAGCCGCTGATTGGTCCAGAAGAACCAACAGGAACATCCTTCTCCCAGTACTGGTTATCCCACATGGCAACTCAGGCTGTTTCTGTACGAACCCAGGCCTGAAACCAGGCTGAAATGGATCAAGTTTCCTCCAAGGGTGCCCGGAGCTGCTGTGCCACCTCCTGCTTGAGCACCTTGCCCAAGCAGGGGATGTTGGCCCCATCTTCTGGATCCAGGTCACCATCTCTAAAGGAGCTGGGACTATTTTTTCATTCCACTGTAATGTCACTAGGACTAACCCTTGCCTGTAGCGTTCTGGTAACATGCCTGTAGCGAAAAGGAGATGCTGTCCCAGAGAATGCCTCCCTTCCCTTCTCTGATTCATGTTACCTGTGCTATTCAAAAATTCTGTAGGGAAGAAGAAGACCGAGACATTGCTGCAGCAGTCAGAGCATCAATCGCTGCCAAAAGGCAGGAAGAGAAGAAACGGGGGGAGGACAAAGAGGAGAGCATCCGCACAAAGAAGGAAGATGTGAAAGATGTAGACTTGAAGCGAGGACCAAAGTCTGCAGGTGAAGCACCAGGTGAGCCACCTCTTTGGCCAGGAAGACTGGTGGGCTTCAGTTTAAGATGGGGGGGGGGCAGTCCCTCAGTTGCCTTCTGCATAGTTGAAGGATGCTTGCCTTGCTGGGATAAAGCCCTTGAAGGTTTCCAGAAGGATCCTCTTAGTTAGTTCTGCCTCTCTTCTTCTCCCAAGTTTCCAAGGAAGCTGTTCCAAAGACTGTTTTAACCCAAGATGACTTTCCTGCAATTGGCTCACCAGCAGGAGGTTCTGTGCAAAGGTGAGTGTTTGATTTCCTAGAGCAGCAGTGGCCAGGTGGTCATAGCACTGTCCAGGCACTGGTCTGACACAGATGTGTGGGAACTGTCCATCCACAGCGTCCTCCCAAGGAAAAGGGCCTTTGGGGTAGTCCCTGAATTTGGGTTCCCCTGCCAAGTCCACCACCACTTCTGGTTCCTGCCTCCAAAATAAGGCTACTTTCTTCATTCACGCTGGGCCAGCCCTGAAGCATCAGCGAACGTGCTAGACAGTAACTTTGGTGAAGGCATTTTCTGTGCTTACTGAAGGGAAAACAGCCCTATTTTCTGTCTATGTTGTTTCAGCTCTGAAGCCCATGGGTGGGGGCGGGTTTCTAGCACTTGTCCACTTGAATGAGGAAAAAGCTCACCCTCCATGTTCGAAAGTGAGTCCCTCTGTGGTTTACCATGATTTGTGCTGAGGCTTACACTACACGCTGTTGCTTTTGCAGCTTGCCCCAGCCCACATTAGTCAAGCTGGACGAAGAGGACTTTCCAAGTCTCTCCCCTGCGCCCCCCGTGGTCACCTCTGCAATGTCCTTGGCATACACAGCCACGGCCAAGAAGGCAGCCTTTCAGGAGGAGGACTTCCCTGCCTTGGTATCCAAAGTCCGCCCAAACAGTAAGATGGTGTCGAGTCTCACCTCGGCATGGAGCTGCGATTCCAGTAAAAGCAAGGTCAGAGCCGTTGCGGCCAGCAGCCCTGCGGTCAGCCAGCCGGCCAGGAAAGCAGCCGCCGCCAACAGCAGCAAGGGGAGCAGAAAGTGCAAGGCCGCGCTGCCCACCGATGAGCAGGACAGCAACGGTGGCGGGCTGACCTCCCAGGAGATCCGTAGCGCTCCAACCATGGTTGATGTTTCCTCTTTGTTGGCTGCCTCAAACTCTCAAACGTTTATTAAAGTGGGCAAGAAGAAGAAAGTTGGAGCCGAGAAGCCAAGAACAGCGTCACCACCCTTGTCACAGGAGCTTGTCCTCCCTCCCCCTTCGGGAGAGAAGGCACCAGACGCTGAGCACTCAGCAGACTTTTCTGCCAGCACGGCTGTGCCAGAGCGAGCGGCAGCCATTTTGAACGGACACTCAGAGAAACCTTTAGCTACGTGTAACGCTTCCAAAGAGCCCCCTGGCCTTAAGAAGCCCCTAGCGGCTAGCCAGTCCCTGCTGCTTCAGAAAGACTTCCCAGCCCTTGGAGGCTCTGGACCACCTCGGATGCCTCCGCCCCCAGGTAATTGCTGGAGATTTTCTCAGAGTGCCCAGTGCCTGAGAAGCCCACAGTTGTGTGTGCATGTCTGTGCTGCCTCTGCCGGTTTGCAAAAGGTGGTCTCCGAGAAACTCGGCATGCAGTAATACGAGAAATAACACTTTGTAGCTCTTACGGCTGCAGTGCTACGCTGGACAGCGTTTGAATGATGGTTGGATGGAACCTTGAAGTGCGGAAGCTGGTTGAACAAGATTCAGTTGCGGGAGCTGAGTTTTCAATTGCCATACATCAGGCTAAGGGCAATTTTCTAGGGCACATCTGAGCATATAGGGAGGGCCCTACTGTGTACTGGAGCTGAGAGGTGGTATCCAAAAGGCCTGAATTTTGCAGCTGTTTGCTGCTGAAAATATCCAAATTCTGTGATGCACACAAACTAAATGGATCAAGCAATTAGTACTATTTGTTTTGGTTTTGGTAGTCACCTCAGAGGCAGTGTAGGAGCTGTGCAGACCACCAAAGCCCCTCTCCCAATTCCTGGGTGACGGAATTTCTCCACGTGGCCCTGCTTGCCAGTACGCATTGAAACTGGTGCTTGCACTGTTTTTTTAAACCTACCTGCCTGGAGAGACTTCTTTGATGCTGTCTCTTTCCCACCCTCCGAGTGACTTTGTCTCCAACTCTTGGTGTGTCCCTGGACAAGGTGCCCTTAGGAGCAGGCCTTCTCTGGGTGGGCTCCCCACCGCCACCACTGCCCACGTCCGGAGCCCTCCGTCTTGGCCTCAACTGCACGGCGGGCTGGAGGGAGAGCACAAGGAAGGCAGAAGAGGCTGCTCACCCCTCACTCTTGTTTCTGCTCCGTGCCTGGAGCAGCAGGGAAGATGGGAGCCAGCCAGGGGATGAGCAGAGGTCCTGGTGCAGGGGCGGGAGCCTCGGCGGATGCCAGCAGTTCCGATTCCTGGTTTGCAGTCTGATCTCTAGGGCAGGCCTGCGAGGCCCGTGAGACTGAGACCCAGTGGTCCGCTTGAGGCCGCCTGCGTGCTTCACTGCCGCTGTCGTTCATTCCATTTCTGTCCCACCCAGTGGGGGAAGCTCTCTGGGGTGCCGGGGCTGAGTCAGGTGAAGCGTCCCTTAGCACTGAACCAGCCCGCTGGCTCCTCTGGCCAAATGCCTTTTACTCTGACAGAGCAGCTCTCCAAGGCCTGTCCTGCCCCGCTGCTGCAGTCTTGTGACTGGGGAGCCGCACACAGACAGCACCTGCTCTGCCGGTGAGCTGCCACCTGACTCGCTGGCGCGGCCTTGGTCAGTGAAAGCGAAGTAGGCTTCTCGGAATGAGAGGCAGGTGCCCGTTCCTCGCAGAAGAGCCATGGCTGAGGGACAGGTGGGCGCACCATCGCTGCCGGGTCTGACTTGCCTTTTTCCCTTCCATCCCTCAGGCTTTAATTCTGTGGCACTAAATAACACCCCCTTGCCGCCTCCAGGGCTGTCAGTGCCCCTTGGTAAGCCGCCCCCTGGCTTCACTCCTATTCTACCCACCAGTATCTCTGAAGCTGCCCCCACTCCTGCGAAAGAGTAAGTAGAACGCCTGGGGCTGTGAGCTCTCCCCAGCTGGGGGCCTTCTAGACGTGCTGGGCTGCTACTCCTCTCGCCCCCAGGTGGCCTAACCAGGCCAGCCGAGAGTGATTTGGGGTTGCGATCGAACACGGGGCGGGCAGCCAGCTGGGGAAGGCCAGTGTGGGGCAAGTAAAGGTAGGGATTTAGTTTCTGCCCTCCGTGGGGTGTGGAACCCCTAATGTGCTGCAGTAGAGGTTGGGTGGACAGAAAGAAGGGTGAGCACAGTGAGCTGTGCCAGGCACAGCCTTCTCTGGGTTGGGTCCTTGAGGTCATGGGGGGCACTTGGAGCAGCTGCCAGCCTTTCCTCCGCATCAGAAGAGCTGCTTCCTGTGCCAAATTTAGGAACAGCTCACTGGAGCAACCACTTCCAAAGAGGCTCAAGATGGTATGAGGCCAGTAGCCTCGTGTGCTCATCCGGTGCCTTTGGGAGTCTTTAGCAAGCACCTGTTCTTGAACACCTTCAGGGATCCTTCAGGTGTTTTTCTTCCCTCCTCAAATAGGCCAAAACCTTATCAGGGACCCTACTTGATATTGGAAAATTTCCAGCAGCGGAACATCCAGCTAATACAGTCAATCAAGGAATTTCTACAAGAGGATGAATCTCAGTTCAACAAATTCAAGACATACTCGGGACAGTTCAGGCAGGTGAGTAGTGGGGGGGGCTCCCTCTTGCCAGGTGGCCACAAGGTGGCCAGCTGATTGCTACGGGTTCTTCGCGTGGCCAACCCTATTTCTGGGACTGGGGAGGGCATTTCCATTCATGAACTTAACGTGCAGCCTCATAATATCTTGTTGGTGCTCTTCATGGCAAGGGAAAGTTGGCCTGCAAGGTATGTCTTGAACCTACTGAAACCCCAAATTTGAATATTCCCTACATTAGATGACACTGAAGTATATGGATATATCAGCGGCAAAGCATACCAAATGCAGGAATGCACACTGCCTCATAGCCACTTCCCGTTACCAGTAACAAACCCTTGAACAGTCTTTACTGTTGCACTCAAAGCCGGGAAATTGGAGGTGTTTTTATGGTAAACCATCCCAAGTGACCCTGAGAATAAATCTTGGATCAGCTTGGGGTTGTTTAACCCAGAAAACAACTTTGTGCTTTAATACATTTGCTTTGCGAGATTAGTTTTTGGAGCCTGGGCATTTGTCTCGATTCCGCTTTCTGTTTCAGACCTAGGGACTCCAGAGCGTTTCCTATCATGAGCCTTTTCTTTGTCTTTCCCAGAATGGACGTAAGGCCGACTGGCCTGCGATTCCCCATGTCTCTTCTGCTACCCTTTTTGAAGACTGGGGCACGAACTCCACATGAGATGGCTGCGGGCACTTGCATTGCTTCTGCTGTCCCGTTTCTGACTGCCTCTCTTCCTCACCCCACAGGGCCTGATTTCCGCAGTTCAATATTACAAATGCTGCCAGGAGCTCCTGGGCGAGAACTTTGGGAAGATCTTCAGTGAGCTGCTGGTGCTGCTGCCTGACACAGCCAAGCAGCAGGAACTGCTTGCTGCTCACCAGGACCTGAAGGACCAGCCCGGTGCCACCCCTTCCTCTTCTGGCAAATCCCGGAAGAACAAAAAGACGGTCTGGCAGAAAGAGCTGCCTTCCGACCTGGACTACTGTGTATGCGGCACCTGCCAACAGGTGCTGTCGCAGCAGGACCTGGCTTCGCACGAGGCCCTGCACTCGGAGGACGACGAGTTTCCATCCTTGCAAGCCATTCGGCGGAACATCAAGTAGCTGACTGTCCCAGGTGACCAATAAAAGCAGTCTCCACCTTAAAATTGCGCTTCTTGGAAAGTGGGCTCTCTGCAGAGAGGGCAGCTGGCTCTGTGGGGGCCGAACAGGGTCTGTGGGGGCTGAGGATGAGAGGCGTTGCCGGGTGAAGAGATTGCTGGGTGAGGCTCTTGCAGAAACCTGGCAGGGATTCAGAGGAAGCTGGACTGGAAGGTTCAGGTGTCTGCCACCACAGTTGAGGAGTTACCTGGTTTCTGATAACGACACACATGGAAATGGGTGGTTGGTTTTGCCATGGAGACACTTTTAGGCCACTAGACGGGGCTCCAAAGCCATTGCCAGTGGGATGCCATTTGTATAGGCTGGCAAGGAGAGGAGGGAGTGAGCGTGCTGGGGGAGGGTGCTGGTGGCGTGCGGGCCTCGCTGCCCTCCCCCATCTCCTGCCTGACCCCTCCCCAACTCTTGGCAGTCCAGTTAGTTCTTTCCATCGGCCAGAATGGGCTCTCCCAAAGAATCGCACCTGGAATTTGAAGCTAACCTTAAGCCTTTTTCTGCCCAGCCTATGTTTCTTGAAAAGAAATCCCAAATGTTTTCTTGTTACAGCTGCATGTAGGACAAAAAATCACTGCTTTATGTCTCATTGTAAATGTACATTTCTACCCCAGTGGTGCAAATTCAGCTATTTCCAGTGTCCTTGAGGAATGTATGCTGGCCGAGATCCACCAGCAGTTGGCTTATTAAACTCTGCTCCATGTTGACCATCCCATGCTGCCGTTTGATGCCTTGCAGCCCTGTCTCCTGTGGGTTTTCTGAAGGGGAGCAATAGCCCCGGGGGCTGGTTCTGAACCCTCGTGGCAGCATCTCGCACACGATGTATGGCTGACTGGCATCGATGAATTATTCCTTATTCCCGGGGAAGGAGTGCAAAATTCCTTCTTCAAATCATCCTGAGCAGAATGAGTTTCTTCGGTAGCTCCATTGGGAGCTTTCTGGGTGGGCGCTTTGGTAGGGACAAACTCTCGTCAGAATCAGAGATGGCGCATAACTTTTCTGTTAATTACAGGAGTAGGAATTACAAGTGCTTTCCATTGAGCAAGTGACAAGCAAGTGTCGGCAGAGCTCTCCTTTGCCCAAATATTATTATTATTATTATTATTGTTATTGTTATTATTATTATTATTACATTTCTATGCTGCCCCTTGCCGAAACCTCGGGGCGGCTTACAACACGATAAAATACATTGAAATACAATAGCACATAATAAATTACCATTAAATACAAAAATACAAAAAATACATTGATTTACAAATATAAGATTAAAATAATCAGTATAAAATAAAAATATAGGAGGAGAAAGAGAAGGAAGAAGAAGTTGCCCTGGCCAGATCATATGTTTTAACAATTAAAATGATGTTTAAATAAAACGGTCTTTACCTGGCGCCGAAAAACCAGTAACGACGGTGCCAGCCGGACCTCTTTGGGGAGTGAATTCCATAGGTTGGGTGCCACCGCAGAGAAAGCCCTCCTCCGAGTACTTACTCTCCTAATTTCTTTCATGGAGGGTTCCCGGAGAAGGGACTCTCCCGCGGATCTCAAAGGGCGGTCGGGCATATACGGACGTAAGCGCTCGTTCAGGTAGCCAGGACCCAAGCCGTTTAGGGCTTTATAGGTCATAATCAACACCTTGAATTGGGCCCGGGCTTCAATGGGAAGCCAGTGAAGCTGACGGAGGACTGGAGTCATGTGAGCATAATGCCCCGTCCCCGTCAGCAACCTGGCAGCTCTATTTTGCACCAATTGAAGTGTTCGGACTGTCTTCAGGGGAAGCCCCACGTAAAGCGCGTTACAGAAGTCAAGGCGGGAAGTCACCAGCGCGTGTGTCACCGTCGCCAGGCAGTCGAACTCCAGGTAGGGGCGCAGCTGATTAATCAGCCGAAGCTGAAGGAAGGCGTTCCTCGCCACCGCTGTCACCTGAGCTTTCAAGGAAAGCTCCGGGTCGAGGAGTACTCCTAAGCTGCGGACCTTAATAAAGAACATCCCTGTGCTGAGGAATCTTAAGGGATCAGAGGACAGGCAGCTTAGAACCTGCTGTTTTGCAAGATTAGGGAGCGGTTATTCGGTCATAGCAATTTCTTTCTGCCTGAAGTCTGAAGCAGAAGTGGCCAGCATCCCTTCGACCACTTGCAAGATGTTCACCATCGTGGCCTCTCTTAGTTGGGGCCGTTGTAACTGCTCAAGTTATTGACAACCGTGGCCTTTCACTTCTGCCATGACAAAGATTTCAAACATTAAACCACAAGTTCCTCTGCTACCATCTCCCTGCCCTTAAGTATAAAAACCTCGGGTCCAATTCAGCAGGAATTCTTCTGCACAAGCCCTGCAATACAGAGTTCATCTCTGCACTGCCATCATCCATCTCACTGGGGCTTGTGCAAGAGAACTTCCCAAGAGATTGTACTCGGGTTTTTCAGGAAAGGTTGCCTTATTTTGTCATTTTTGCATGTAGATGTGACAAGGAACACATGAATTACGGCTTTTTGGTCATAAGGATTATAGTTCTCAGCCAAGCATGTGTTAAGTTGACCTTTTAGAGTGCTTAAGAATTTAAGGATCTCCAGGTATTTGCTGCGCCCACGGAAAAGAAAAGAAAGCTTGGTCTGCCGGCCTTCCTCCTGAAATGGGGGTGCCCATTGGCCTTGCAGCCCCCCAGTTTAGCCAGACCTATGAAAGGGGCTTGCACATGCTGACCTTCCATGTACCTGAGAATCAGGTATGCCTGTGCCCACATCTCCTTTTCAGGTCTTCATCCGGACAGCGGGTGCAGGGCCACCCCTTCTACGGCATGTGGATCTCTGAGCCTCTTGTGTAGGTTGCAGTGGAGCTAAAACCAGAACGCACCATCCAGTTTCCATACTGGTTCTCTGGCATGCCCACACCTCTTCTGTGCCCAAGCTCCCACTTAACATACACATGGGCTTGCAAGTGCCTCTGCTGGAGTCCCTGAGGAGCTTCCTGCCATGAAGCTGGAAGCTGAGCACCAACCAACCGCTGTGCCCTGTGCTCTTCCGACTCACCTGGCCCCGCCTGGGCATCCTGAGGCTTCCTGCCCAGCTCCCCTTAATGGGACTGAAAGAAAGCCAAGCAGCCGTGGTTTTGCCCTGGCTTTCTGCATGCGATGGAAGACCCTGCAGCTGAACCTTCTGAAGCAGGACACAAATGACTCGGTCTTCCAAATAGGTCCATGATGCATTTTGATGGTTTATCATGGTCCCCTGTGACCCAGAAGGGCCAACAGGCAATTTTTTGAATTTTTGCGATTCTGAACTGCCACAGGTCAGCGGCATTCATTCGCCTGGTGAGCTGCTCAAACCACTCAGGAGTCTCTCCTCTCCCCCAGCAGTCTCCTTCCCCATTCAGTAAGTTATTAACCAAGACATGCTTTTTAAAATCTTTATTGGAAAATAAGTTGCAGTTGGAACACAGACAGTCAAGGGAACACAACCACAGATTAGCCATTTGTCTTTCCCAAAGGTGTATTTATCATTTATACATACAAAAGAACTGTAAGCATTTTAAAAAAAACTTGTTTCACATGGTCCACTTTACAAGCACAGGGCACACGGGATCACTGACAACTGCGACTTTTGGTTTTTGTAGCAGACAGCTTTTTGAAGAGAGGTATGTGCATGTTTGGTGTCTCATTAAATCTGTGCAAACAAGGTGAGGTCAACATGTTCATTGCGGCAGCAGACTTCAGGAAGCCAGAAGGGTGCTTGTCCGTCCCCGTGCCCCCCGCCCCGAAGGGCCTTTCTTCCTCTTCTGTGCCAGCCTGTACCCCCAGTATCCCCGAGCTTTGTGCTTTCCAGGGGCCGACTGGGCACGATGGCAACTGTAATCCAGCATATTGGGAAGGCACCGGTTTGGGGAAGGCTGCTCAGGGCAGTCTCTTAACAAGAGACAGGTGCACCGAGAAGCAGCACAAAGGCCGGCTTCCCTGCCTAACCCCCCTGCCCCCCATGTGTGGGTTTTTTTGCCAAAGAAGTTAAACAGCAAAGGGCTGTTCCTAAAGCCGCTTGGTTTGGAATGAGAGGGACCAAGTTGGAGTGAGCCTGAATATGGAATTAACCTGTTTCTACTCCTGCAGCATAAAGAGTTGGCAAACACTGAGTGAACAGCCTTAGTTCAAAGGTGGTGGTTAAGGGTGGCGGCCAGGGAAAGAGGAGCGATCCCGAAGAAGTTGCTGGATTTGTAAAGGCAGCCGAGAGGAGGCGGTGCCTCGATGCAGCTTAGTGTGGTTTCCAGCAGCTCTGAAGGCGGAAGAGCAAAGCTGGCTTCAGCCACACCATGTTGCTCCTAGAGGTTCTGATAATGGCTACGGCACCCGTCTCAGCAAGCCTTGCCCAAAGCTTTGTGCCTTGCTGGGCGGATTGGAGGGAACAGCTGCCCAGGCCCAGGCCATGTCTGCACAGCAGCTTCCTGTGTTCCTTCTGGAGTGCTGACATGAGCCGGGGACCACCACCTGCTGCTGCTGCCGTCGCCAGGCACATAGTAAACCCACCACAGTCCTCTTACTGGGTGAAGCAGTTGGTCATTTGGCCTTTGGTGACCAGGAAGCCCTTGCTCCCAAAACCCGAGGAACTGCCCTATCTATGCGGAACAGTATTGCTCTTCCTTCCTCAAGGGGTTAAGTTTGGGCTTCAAGCATAAAACAGAGAAGCCAGAATTGGAGCGCTTTGCCTGGGTGCCAAGGAGCCTTTCTGAGGCTGTGCTGGGTGCAGCCTTTGTGACAAGCAGCTTGTCGAACGTAATCCCAACCAAGCACCAGTGCTTTGCACGCTGGCACTCGCCAGGCCCTCCACAGGCACAAGAGGGTTCTGCCACCTTGGCAAAGCTGGCCAGCCCCACATTGTAACAGTGGCCACAGCCTGGGTAGCCATGCTGGCCGCGTTCATAGATTCCGAGCATGAAAAGCAACATGAGAGGTGAGAAGGAGGCGCGGTTGCCAAGCATGGGAAGGGCACTGATACAGGGCAATGAAATCATGCATGATTCATTAGCGGCTCTTACCAATGACTTTGCTGCATATGCTGACGCATCTGTTAAGAAGTTACCATTGCATGATTAACTATCGCCATGATGAAGACACAGAAATAGTACTGAGAATGCTTTACCAAACTTCCAACAATGGGTTTTTATTGCATGTTGGTGGCAGCAGCCCAAATTCAGTGACTGGCTCCATCGCTTGGTGGAACATACTGCTCGGCACGATAGTTCCAGCACAGTCTGCAACCCGGTGAGCAAGCTGCAGCCTCCAGCCACAACTTGTGGATGGCCAGAGGCTAAAGAGATGCTCCCCTCCCCCGCCACCATTCTTGTGGCTGTAGAAAACAGGCCATTTCTGAGCGGACTGATGGGCAGGCCTCCTTCTCTCCAGTCAGCTCCTCAAAAGCTGCCAGGTGGCCGCTCACCTTTCGGTGCACGCAAGGTGCTCCCGCCTCTCCCTGCTGCTTGCGAGAGTTGCTCTTCCTTCCCTTCTGCAACTGCCACAAGCTGCGCGATGGCAGGGGCTGCCTGGGCAGCGCCAGGGCTAGCCAGGCTCCGGTTAGCACCTTCTGAATGGTTCCTGGAGTAAGTAAACCCCGCTAAGTGACTGCCTTGCCTCCTAGAACATGTGTAAGGGGCCCTTGTGAAATACACGTATCAGCACCATTTCACAGGAAACATGAGAGGGCTCTCCTTGCCCCGCCCTTCTGACACTGGAGGGAAGCCAAGCCAAGGCGACGGGCATGGTGCCTTGCGGAGCATTTCCTGGCACTGCATGCAAGAGCACAGCAAAACTTGATGGGGAGCGGAACCGGGGTGTGGGGGGGACTCTGACAGGGACATGCAGAGACATTCACTGGTTTATCTCTGGTTTGGTCTGATTCACTGGTTTATCTGCGGCCATTAATTTTTATACCTGCAACCTCATCCTGGTGATAACATAGGCAAGAGTATCGAAAAGAGCTCCATCAGCATTCAGCTTGTAACTTTCAGTGGTTGCTGCATCTCATTTTCAGCATAAGAAAGAAATAACCACATGAGAATTAGGGGAGAATGTGGCTTCTCTACTGTGTTAAAGAGAGAGTGTCAGTTTTGGTCATTCAAACATGTTTGGTTTGCCTAGAATGGCCCATTTAGTATTTTATTGGCAGCTTGGAATATTGCCTTCTTCCTTAGTCTCTCTGAGATCACGGAACAATCACATACGTCCGCTGAAATGTCAGTCTTCTTTCGTATAGGCAAAGCTGCTCTCTTTTCCCGCTTTGAATGAATTGTTCACATTTCCATCCCCAAAAGTTCCATTTTACACTAAATGTGGGCGAGGATCATCCCACGACAAAGGCATCTGCTCCTGCTATTTCTGCCAGAGGCAAGGCTGCAAAGCAGGCGCACCCCGAGGCAGAGAGACAACCTTTGAGGGTGGCTAGTTGAGCCAGAGGTATCTCACAACTACCCACCCCCAGCAGAGGCTGCTGGACCAAGACCAGGGCTGTGGCTTACTCAGAGACGCAGCAAACAACCTCTTCTATGGGGACCTGGGGTGCTTCGCACCCACCTGGCACACTGGGCAGCCTGCAAGAGGAACTCTGCGGCAAAGGCCTTCCGACCTCTGCCGATAAAAGTTCGGTCTTTCATCCCTACTGAATTTGCTGAAAGTTGTTGTGATCATTTTGCAGGCTGGGCACAGAGGGGCTGAATTCGACACTCCATACCTTTGCTTGAATAACCGTGGGAAAGGGAGGGGGGGCCTTAGTGACCGTGCCCCCTTCCCAGCCTTTTATACAACACATATCCTGCCCACAGCCTTCTAAAAACAATAGCTAGGGAAAGGAGGGTCATCAGAGGTAACGTGGGCACCCTGTATGTCGCTTACTGTGGGTTTGTACTGACTTGTAATCTTTGTACAACTGATTGTGTTAGCCATCTTGAACATGCTGATGAAAAGATGGTTTTGCAGATCAAATGGGAAAGCCCCAGGCTTCCACTGTGAAGGCCGGAAGAAAGGCGCCTGCCAAAGTGCCCCGTGACTGAGTTTAGGAACAAGATGTGAGCACCTCGGCAGCTGCCTGAAGATCCCCACCTGTCCGTGCCTCGGGCAGAAGCAGCTGCGGGCAGCAGCCTGAGTCCCGAAGGGCCGATTTGGTCACTGCAGCATGAACAGGCAGCTCTCGTGCAGCTCCCATTCACTTCAGCGGGTGTACCCAGGAGCACGTCTGTTTCAATCATGCAAGGCTGCCATTTTGAATGTTCTGCCCCGGGTACTGACCCGTCTGGGTCAGCCCTAAGTCCTGGGCGATGCAGCTTCATGCAAACCATTAAGCCAATTCCTTCAGTGTCCCCTCCAATTTGGGAAGGTTCAAAGGGGTAGAAAAGGAAAAGGATACATAAGAAGGCATCAGATGCATACATTCAAAATTGTAATACAGAGCACACTAACGCTACTGACCAAGACAGTTGGACGGAGCATAATCTCTCTCTTCTGTTAATACAGTTAATACAAGGATATTTTGGAATTGATGGTTTTATAGTTAGAAAAAATACACTGTACTGAACAAACATTTATTTCACATGTACAATCAATTTAAGGAAACATGTATATGTATTCTAGCTTTTTGTTTTCTAAAATACGTAACACAACTTTGTGTGCTGCTAAAATACCAGTGTTCTCTCTAAGGAAAACGGGACTGCAGTTTGACTGCTAGCCTGCAGTAAATCACCATCTCTACAGGGTTAAACCCCACGTGGGTCTTTGTCCATAAGACTGGCTCGATCACTTCGCACTGCAAAATCTGGAACACTTGAGGCTGAAAGAGGACAGCACCCGATTTAGCCGTCTCTGTTAAAATATGGCGTGTCAAACCTCTGGGGTTTGCATACGGATAGCTCCTGGCATGCACAGATCTCTCTTGAGTTGGGGGCCATCTCTTCTAAGCGGGATTTCTGAGATCAATTTCTGCCACTGAAAAATGTGCCCAAACTCCCTTACAGAGGAGTGTGGGGCAAATCCCAGCCATTACGGTGCATGTTACACCAGCATGTTTAAAAGGAAGAAAGGACAGTCCTCTTAACAGGACACTGGTACTTAAAAGGGCCAGCAGGAAGAAGATTTTGGTGTCACTGGCATCAAAGGAGTTTGCCAAATGGCTGCACACAGGTAGCGGCAGATGCTTTTGCTAGTTTCGTGAGCGCCGTTTTGGCGGAAATGGCCTGGCAGGACAGGTACCTATCCTGCGGTCATTGCAGCTGCTGTTCTCAACCCATGTTTTCTCTTCCATCTTGACATGTCACCTTCTTGTGTGAAGGGATGAGCTTGTGGACTGCAACCCACACAAGGCGGAAGGAGCTGGCCGGGCACAATGCCGGTGCTCCGTTCCCCACTTCTCTGAGTGGTCGGTTTTCTGAAGGCAAGGATCTGATTTAAGCCTAAAGAAGTAGAACTGTTGACATATTGAAGCCATCTGAAAAACGCAACCTGTGATATCAAAATCACAACACGAATGTGTGGCATCCATCCACCCATTCAGAGCAGGAACTGTATGTGCACACACAAACACACATCAAGGAAAACAACACGATCCTTGTCTCTTTTTCCTGTTCTGTTTTGGCACATTCCTTTGAAGGGGCCTCTTCTGGGCCTCTAAGGGGGAAAGACTGGGCAAGATGTCACGGCAGGTCCAGAGGAGGACTGTGCCGACTGGTTTTGGAGTAAGCCCTGGAAGCACGAGATAATGCGCCTACTCGTCGGGAGAGACGGTGTGGGGTCTCCGACAGGCCAACTGATGCCCTCTGCCGCATGCGCTTTCAGTGGAACGCCGCATCAGCTCACGGGATGAGCACGGCAACCAGCACAGCTTTTCACGCTTAGAGGGAACACTTGATATATTGAATATGAAAAGCATCCTTGGACAGGCAAGACAAGAACCAACACCACTGTATAGAATTCACTGCACCATTAGCTAAGAGTAAATTTAACCCAGCACATAACTTGCCACATGGAAAAAAAGTACTTTTGAATACATTTGCAACCCACCAGTTGACTGTACTGTACCACAGGAGGGGATCTGGCCCATTCGCTGGGCTCTGCGCCCACTTGTGTGGCAGCTTCACGGGGAGGCGCCGCCTCCTCAGTACGCCGGCACCGGGTAGCCTTTGGGACTGGTGTCGAGGGTCTCGGAGAAAGGCGGGCTCTGATAGGTTTCCGTGCTCTCAACTCCACTGCCTGTTGGGTAGCCAGCACTGGGGTCAGTGGGAAACTGATCCGTGGCAAAGAGAGACATATCAGTTCCCATTCGGTATCTCTGGAGGGCCTTAACAGTCAGGGCGACCTTGAAAGGAAAAGAAACGGCAGAGTACAGTGCCTGCACATGAGGGGGCACTGCCCCAGGCCCTCCCACCAAACCACTCGGAGGCCCCACCCAGCCCATGGCCCAGTGGCCTTCGTGGCCCCTTCTGGCTCTACTCTTCCATGAGTCTATGAAAGGCTGCAGACCATGGGCACGCCTGGCGATCTGAGGAGGTGTCCCTGGCGCCAGCACAACATGGCTGTCCGGAGCGGCACGGCAAAGACCAGGTGGGCAGCGCACAAGAAGCAGAGGAGGGTGGAGCCAGAACTAAGACGAGAAAGAGGTCTGTTGTCCCTCAGGGAACTTGTTTCCCAGCAACCCCAGCTGCACGGGGGATCGGGGTGCTGCTGCTTTTTAAGGGGGAGAGGTAAAATTCTCCCGGCACCATCTCGATTTTCCCTTCGGCGCCAGGCAAAGACGTATCTTCTTAGGAATTTTTTTAACATTTAGCCTGTATGCTGTGTCCCCTTTTCATTGTTTTTATGGATGTCTAATTGATTATGTTTTAACTGGCTTTTAATGTGTTTTTACTGTCGGTATGTTTTACATTGCAAGTCACCTAGGAAGGCCTCGGCCTATAAATATATGTAAATGAGTAAATAAAACCCCCTGGCCGGCCCCAGGCAACCCGTCTGGAGCACATGGGCGCCTGCGGCCCCTCACTGCCCCGCACGGTCCTCTTCCTAGCAGTGCCTGTCCAGATGTTTCCAGAAAGTGTGCAAGGAAGGGGTGAGGGAAAGAGCCCCCTGTCCCCCACATCTGCCCCTTTCCCACCCATCTACAATTTCCAAAAGAGGAGGATGCACTGAATGAAGATGCTTCGAGAAGAATCGTCAGTAAATTCTGCATCCTGACAGGGCAAGCTAAGTCCCTGGAAAACCTGCAAGAAGGCAGGTGAAGTTTGGGGGCGCACGGCAGGGAAGGTTGAGCCAGGGACCGGGGCTCCGCACTGAGTCTCCAGTCATCGCAAGTTCAGGACAACGGCCACAGAACACTGTGCAAGCTAAGAAGCTTTGGGGAAGTGGCTGGCCCAGAGGCACGGCTGAACAGGACGTGGAGACGCAGCCCCTGAAACCTACCCAGGAGATGATGGAGAAGAAAGAAAAGGCTATGGCCGCTCGGGCAGCGTCACCTCCTTGTGTTGCCCCCTGGCTGGGTGGTGTCCGCTGCCACTGGTTGGCCAGGAAGCAGAAAGCCACAAACCACAGGAAGGACCAAAAGCCTGTAAAACAGAAAAGCCCGTCACTCCCTCCAGGTGGCTTGCGGTGCTCGTGCAGCTCCGTCCGGTTGCTGGCCTAGCCGTTTCCCTCCCTGCTCGCTCCTGCCTGGGCCTTTGGCCATGCATTTGCTTGTATCAGTCTAGCATTCTGCTTTCATCCTTCTGCTATGCACCATTTGAGGGGCAATGATAAAAGAATGGCATACAGGCAAGTTTATTTGTGGTGATTATGATTTTGGGCAGCCCCATGATATGCAGAAAAATGAGCAGACAAAGCCTTTGCCAGGACAGAGAGGCTGCACAGCGATGTTTTCAAGGCACGGAGGCCACACCAAAAGAAATTATCTGCCCTGTGCACGTCTGTTTGCCAGGACCTGGAGAGCACTGCCAGGCAGAGGAGAAGGCACGGAGCTGGATGAGCCAATAATCTGGGGACCCAAAGTTGCCAAAAGGGTCTTGGATGAAAAGGGAGTTCTCTTGTTGAGACCTTGCAGCAGTGCTCTTCAAAGAAAACCAAAGGGAGAGGGCTAGCTGGACGAGTGATCTAACCCAGAGGAAGACAGCTTGATAAGCCAATCATTTGTTCCAGTGGTGCGACAAGATAATAGCAAAGAAATTTGTTGGTTTCATGGCATATCACTCACTGAAGTGTTTCAGTCATTAAAAGCAGAGATGGAAAACAGTCTAGTAATATCTGAGGCTTATCCCACTTGCTCCAAAAACTACTCAACAATGTCATTGTTCAGATCCCATCTAAACGAATTCAGCCAACCATCTGCCAAACCCCCTGGCCAAAAATGGACTCTGCCTCCCTCCCCCTCGGGCAGCCAGTGCCTGATGGTGCAGTGCCCCCACCCAGTCAGGAAGCACCCTCAGACGCTTGGCCCGGATTGTTCCAGCTTCCACCTTGCCCTGCTTCAGTTAGTGCAAAGGATGTCCAACCCCCGAACTGGTTCACTCAACCCTCACTGGATCTGGAAGACATGCACCAAGCCTTCCCCATGCTCGCACTGCCCCAGCAGACCCTGTATCCCCTAAGCAAACCCCTCTGCCCTGCGCCAAGGGGCCCACCTGAGAAGCCGAGGTCCAAAAGCACCACACGCTTCCTGTCTTTCACACTGCTGATCTGCTGGAAATGCAGGTCAACCACCAGAAAGAAGCTGCAGGCCAAGAACGCGATGATGCCGACGGCAACTCCGTAGCTGCAGGCGCCCTCGTGGCTGTTGTAGATGCATCGCAGCACCGGGGACTTGTCTGTGTTGACGTAGCCCTCGTTGACGATGGAGCCGAAGACGACGATGGAGAAGATCTGGGCAGAGGGTTGGGGAGGGGAGGGAGAGGAACAGCTGTGCTCAGAGGAGCCCCCACCTCCCACCAAGAGATGCTGAGGGAGACGTGCTGACAGCACCCATCAGGCCCCTGGGTCAATACTGCCCCCAGCTGCGGGGTCACGCTGCGTCCACACGCATTCCCGCTCCTGAGAGGCAGACTGTGGGAATCGGGAGCCATCTCCAGGGGCGGCTGGAGGCTCCAGAGCCGGGGTGGGGGGTGTGGGGGGGGCTGCTTCTGCACTCCGGGCCACAGTATGAGCTTTTAGGGGCAAGGGTGCCATTTTGGGGCCAGGCACCTTGACAGTTCAGATGTGCCAAAGTGGCTGCATTGTCCCCAGCATATGACAAATGAGCCCACGGAAGTGGTGAGGACAAACTGCGGCAGGTGGGTCCTCCAGAAGTTGCTGAGCAGCAGCTCCCACTGGCCTGGGCAGCCTAGCTGAGGAGAGGAGAGGAGAGGAGAGGAGAGGAGAGGAGAGGAGAGGAGAGGAGAGGAGAGTCGGATGGGGCCTGGGAGGCCTGGAGGGTGGCCTGCGCTCGGCGCAGGACTCCAACTAAAGCATCCCCGGCCACGGCTGTCCAGCTGCCTCCAGAGTGCCCATGACTGCCGTCTCAGATCCCTCCCTGCCACTGCTCGGAGGTTGTGATGACACACCATGGGAATCGTCCCAGGATCAAGCCTGCTGCTGCAGCCCTTGATGCTGCGGCGGGCTCATGCCGACTCTCTCTCCAAGGAAGGGGGGCCTCTGCCCCTCCCCGCAGGCTCTCAGGGAGATGAATGCATGGGGCAAAGGGGCCGTGGCAGAAGTGCCTCGCCTAATCGAGCCCCCTTTGGGGCTGGGGAGGCCAGGGAGCGTTGGGCAGGGGCAGGAGCATTCGGCTGGCGGGAGAGGGGAGCCGCACGGCCAGGGAGAGGCTGCTAAGGTCCGCCAGGGACCGGGCAGTGCAAGAGCGGACTTTGCCAGGATGCAAGGCCGGAAGGAGCGGGGAGCGTGGAAACCAGCCAGGAGCCCACGTGCTCGGCAGGCTGAGGCAAAGTCCACAGCGCAGGGCTGCTGGCCGGGCATGTGAAGCTACCCGTGGCCGCTCGCCGCTCCCGGCCGGGGCTGTCTCAGGGCTTTGCCAGGCACCGAAGCGAACCTGGCAGGCTGCCAAGTCCTGACCCCCTTTCACTTCGGGTCCAATGAGCACTTCTGAGGAACTTGTTTCAGGGCAGGGACAATGTGGCACTTAATCATGAAGTTTTTTCTGAAAACGTAATTGTTTCACTTGCATGTCTGGTCTGTTCTGCTGCGCCACCTAGGGCCGCACAGCAGGAAGGCAGAAAACGAAGTTCAGCGCTTGATCAGCGACAAAACTGGAAGTAGATACGGAGGATTCGCATGCGATTAGCAGCCTTGTGCAGAATAGCTGTACGTGAGAATCCCAGTCTACCAGTGAAGATGAGAGTTGTTGGACAGTTCCCAACAATTACTACTGTAACGGCATAAAATAAAAATATGACCAAATAAATCTCAGCAGTAGTGCAAACCTTTAAAAAACAGGAATGTGTTTAAAACAACATAAATGGATCCACCTGGGTAAAAGAGAAATGTTGCAGCTGCGCTGGTTTTGAAAATCCATCTCAGAGGAGAGATCGGAACTGGCGCAAGTGCTCACCATTTTTACCATGAGAACTGTTGCATTTCACAAAATCAAAGCGAATGGCAAAACGCCGGAAACCTACTCAGACAAACCCATTAGAATCAGCACTAGTTAACTCGAGAGCGTCGAACAGCAACGCCATGCCAAGCAAGCACTGCAATAACTATGCGTAACATACACACAATCCCAAATAGTCTTCACAACACTCCTGCAGGACAGGCCAGTATTGCTGTCTTTGTATTCCAGGGAGGGCCCAGGCCGAGAGGATGCATCACCTGAGGTTGCCTGAGAGAGCAGAGCAGGGCCACCTGGCACACCGCTCAGGTGGTGGCTCCATCCCATCCCGCTTCAGCACCCAGGCAAGCGCATCCAGCATTTTGCGTAGAAATGAAACCATGCACTCATCATGGGCGTGATCTGGCAATATGGCTCACTCCATGTTCAGCAAGAAGCACATGAGCATCACATAACGGCTCCTTCTAGCTTATGAGACCTGAAGGTGGGATGGAGTCAGCAGAAGATGCTCTAGGACACAGGGAAAATCCAAAAAGTGCGGAGCTAAGATGGGCACAGGATGACACTGAGGACATGCGCATTGGTGCTTTGTTGCTGTCGGTAGAAAATTTAGAGCCAGCGTGGCACTGAGGTTAGGAGTGCGGGCCTGGGTCTCAGGCGACCCGGGTTCGAGTCCCCACCCAGTCATGGAGCCAAGTGGGTGCCTTCAGACCAGCCACAGCCTCTCAGCCCAGCCCACCTTGCAGGGTTGTTGTTGTGGGGCTAAGACTGAGAGCAGCAGGAAGAGAATGATGTAAGCCGGTTTGCGTTCATAAGAAAAAAGTAGGACATAAAAATGAATGAATGAATGAATGAATGAATGAATGGGTCAAACAGCCTCCTCTCATCATCACGCCTGGTACCCAGGCCTGAAAGGGAGGAAGGCACCTCCCCTCGTCTGTCCCCGGTGGAACGTCTGAACCACCTGAGGAAGAGAACAGGCACAGGAATCACTCCTGCTCTGAGGGCAGCGGAAGGAAAACCTGCCCAGGAGAAGCTGCATGTAGGCGGCTCTGGATCAGGGGCAGCGGCCTGCTGGGCACCCAGAGGGCATCTGGCTCAGTCCCAGCCTCTCCAGGAAGGGATCCTGCCAGAAGCCGCAAGCGTGGCTGCCAGGCAGTGCCCCCAGAACTGTGCTTGGTGAACCGAGGCCCTGCGCCATGACAGCCTCAGCACCGCCACTTTTATTCCTGGCTTGTCTTTCTCTCGGTCCAGGAAGCCACACAGCTTCTCCCCCAGCACCATGCTCCAAATGCGCCCTGTCGGCATTCTTCACAGTCCAGCCTTCGCACTCGCACATTGTGACTGGCCAGCTGCTTCTCTTATGGGGTGGGGATTAGCAGGGCTCTGCTCTTGCAAGGTCTGCAGCTGGGGCTGCTCCTTCCTCCTGAGCAGACCTGGGCAAAGGGCTCTTCTGGTGGCCAGCAAACACCGCGCTGGTTTGTGTGTGTCCCCCGCCTGCTCCGGAGAGCCATCGGGTGAGAGAAAAGAGGGCACGATGCAGGATGGGTTGAAGGGGATTCTGGGCTGGAGGAGCTCAAGGAAGGCTCTCCGGCGGTGCGAGAACTGTGCAGCGGCCCAGCATTTTCGGTGGGAGTGAGGTTTGCCCGGGAGCTGCAGCCACCGCCTCCTGGACTCAGTGAAGCCAGCGGATGGACGCAGCTGCAGCATTCACTTCCAGGACCCACAGGCGGAGGTGCGATGGGAAAGGCTGACTCTCTGCCACTTTGCGAGGCCCACCCAGAGAAGATTCTTCCTTCACAACCGGCAACCAAGGAAGAGTCTGCCAGACCTGCTTCATCCTGTCTTCCCACAGAGAAATGCCAGCCACCCTCGGCTCAGGCCGAGCGACACAACATTCCATCCAGCTCTGGATGCAGAAGGAGGCTGCCTCCTCGGCACCCACCAGGCCCACCGCCCCCGGCCCTCTCGTCTGTTCCAAGGCAGGAGCACCTCCACATGCAGCCCTGCGCACATCCCTGGGCCCCCTCACACCACTGAGCCACCCGGCCCACGTTCCATGGTCCTGGGTTGGAAGCACCGGGAGAGCCCAGAAGCCGCCTGCAGAGCGATGGGTGCCCGCGAGGCCTGGCCCTGCCTTGGCACCTCTGAGGCACATGCAGGGGTTGCCTGGAAAGCAAGGGTGAGCCGGCCGTCAGTGCTGCACACCAGAACTGGGGGCGGCATTTCCGTTCCCCGAGCCGTGGGTGGCAGGGCTGCCTTTCTTTGCAGGCAGCGAACGCAGCTCCCCACCAACACGAAGGCATATCACAAAGACCAGACGCCCTAAGAGTGAGCGCCTGGGAGACTTCCAGATGCTACCTCCTTCAACCACAAAGGCCCTCGCCAGCACAGCTGCCAGCGAGGGGTGATGGGAGTCGTAGGTCAAAACATCCAGAGCACCCCATGTTTCTACACCACAGGACAGGCGAAGATGCCAATTCTGCCTCCGTATCCATTCTGGAAACAAGCGGGGCCAAACAGCAGCAGGCACACCCTCCTGCGGGACTTGGGTGGCAACACAGGCAGTCACCTGCCTTCGAAGGGCCCAGACAGGGCCAGGCTGGGACCTGCAAGGGCGACAGCCAAACGCCAGTGAGGTGGGGCATGTCCGTCTCCTAGGACAGTCCGAGGCTGTCCTGAAGACAGTCGTTCTCAAGATCGTAATGTCAAGGGGGAAACTGCTAAACTGGGACTTACCTCCACTGAGGCATGAATCAAGAGAGCAGTAACTTGTCCCTTTAGGCGCGTTAAATAACTTAGTAATTAACTAATTAAATACTGCTTGCATAGAATTGCCACCCCCACCTGGCATCTCATGCCCATTGCCTCCGTCATTCCCTGCTGTCTCCAGGACCAGATGGATACCGGTCCGGTGGGCAGGATGAAGTGGGATCCAGCCCAGGCCAACATGCCGTGGCAGATCTGTTGCTCGTCAAGGTGTCCTTTAACATGAAGCTTTCACGAAAACCTTTTCACTGCTGCAGAGTAAAGCTGCAAGTCAGTGGTGAGGGAAAGCACTATGGATGTGCTCAGATGGGGAGGGCAGGGCAGGGCAGGGCAGGGCAGGGGAGGGGGGGTGGGGGGGCGGGAGAGGCCTGACATCAAAAGTAGTGTCCAGAATTGATGCCTAGCTCAAATTAGTTCAAATTAGGCCCTGGGCCCAGTCTTCCCCTTATTTTTTCTCATGAATCCTCTTTTTCTGTTGTTCATTACTTTGCCTCTCATGGTCTCTATTGCAATAGACATTGTAAGCTCCCTGGAGCAGGGAGCTATTTGATAGGGTATCATCACTGCCTTGTCATGGTGAAGGGGCTAGTGTAGCTCAATGAAGCTGTGAGGTCTGCCGTGCAGGGCCACCCAAGATGGACAGGTCATAGCAGAGAGCTCTGACAAAACGTGATCCACTGGAGAAGGAAATGGCAACCCACTCCAGTATCCTTGCCATGAAAACCCCAAGGATAGCACCAAAAGGCAGAAAGATATGACGCCGGAAGACGAGCCCCTCAGGTTGGAAGGTGTCCAATGTGCTACTGGGGAAGAGCGGAGGGCTAGTACTAGTAGCGCCAGAAAGAATGAAGCGACTGGGTCAAAGCCGAAAGGACACTCAGTTGCTGATGTATCTGGTGGTGAAAAGAGAGTCCGATGCTGCAAAGATCTATATTCTATAGGAACCTGGAATGTAAGATGCATGAATCAAGGCAAGCTGGACGTGGTCAAACAAGAGATGCCAAGACTGAACATCGACATCTGAGGAATCAGTGAACTAAAATGGACAGGAATGGGTGAATTTAATTCAGATGACCATCAGGTATACTACTGTGGGCAAGAATCCCTCAGAAGAAGTGGAGTAGCCTTCATAGTCAATAAAAGAGTAGGAAAAGCAGTACTGGGATACAATCTCCAAAATGAAAGAATGGTCTCAGTTCGAATCCAAGGCAAACCATTCAACATCACAGTAGTCCAAGTCTATGCCCCAACCACTGGTGCTGAAGAGGCAGAAGTTGACCAGTTCTGTGAAGGCCTATAACACCTTCTAGAATTAACACCCAAAAATCATGTCCTTATCATCATGGGGGATTGGAATGCTAAAGTAGGAAGCCAAAAGATAACTGGAATAACAGGCAAGTTTGGCTTTGGAGTACAAAATGAAGCAGGGCACAGGCTGGTAGAATTCTGTCAAGAGAATACGATGGTCATAGCAAACACTCTTCCAACAACCCAAGAGACGACTCTACACATGGACATCACCAGACGGTCAACACAGAAATCAGATTGACTATGTGCTCTGTAGCCAAAGATGGAGAAGCTCTATACAGTCAGTAAAAACTAGACCAGGAGCTGACTGTGGCTCAGATCATGAGCTTCTTGTTGCAAAATTTAGGCTTAAATTGAAGAAAGTAGGGAAAAGCACTAGGCCACTCAGGTATGACCTAAATCATATTCCTGATGAATATACAGGAGAGGTGACAAATACATTTAAGAAATTAGATCAGATAGAGTGCCTGGAGGTTCGCAGCATTGTACAAGAGGTAGCAACTAAAACCATCCCAAAGAAAAAGAAATGCAAGAAAGCAAAATGGCTGTCTGAGGAAGCTTTACAAATAGCTGAGGAAAGAAGGGAAGCGAAAGGCAAAGGAGAAAGAGAAAGATACAAACAATTGAATGCAGAATTCCAAAGAACAGCTAGAAGAGATAAGAATGCCTTCTTAAATTAACAGTGCAAAGAAACAGAAGAAAACAATAGAGAGGACCAGAGATCTCTTCAAGAAAACTGGAGATATGAAAGGAATATTTCATGCAAAGATGGGCATGATAAAGGACCAAAATGGCAGGGACCTAACAGAGGCAGAAAAGATTAAGAAGCGGTGGCAAGATTACACAGAAGAACTATGCAAGAAAGAGCTTAACGTCCCCGATAACCACGATGGGGTGGTCACTGACCTCGAGCCAGACGTCCTGGAATGTGAAGTCAAATGGGTCTTAGGAAGTCTGAGCAACAACAAAGCTAGTGGAGGCGACAGTATTCCAGCTGAGCTATTCAAAATCTTAAAAGACGATGCAGTAAAAGTGCTACACTCAATATGCCATCAAATTTGGAAAACTCAACAGTGGCCACAGGATTGGAAAAGGTCAGTCTATATTCCAATTCCAAAGAAGGGCAATACCAAAGAATGTTCTAACTACCGCACCATTGCACTCATTTCACATGCTAGCAAAGTGATGCTCAAAATCCTACAAGCTAGGCTCCAGCGGTATGTGGACTGAGAACTACCAGAAGCACAGGCAGGATTTCGAAGAGGCAGAGGAACTAGAGATCAAATTGCCAACATACGCTGGATCATGGAGAAAGCTAGGGAGTTCCTGAAAAACATCTACTTCTGCTTCATTGGCTATGTTAAAGCCTTTGATTGTGTGGATCACAACAAACTGTGGCAAGTTCTTAAAGAGATGGGAGTACCAGACCATCGTTTTTGTCTCTTGAGAAACCTGTATGCAGGTCAAGAAGCAACAGTGAGAACTGGACATGGAACCACTAATTGGTTCAAAATTGGGAAAGGAGTTCGGCAAGGCTGTATACTGTCACCCTGCCTATTTAACTTATATGCAGAGCACATCATGAGAAAGACGGGGCTAGATGAATCACAAGTTGGAATTAAAATTGCCGGAAGAAATATCAACATCCTCAGATATGTAGATGATACCAGTCTAATGGCAGAAAGTGAAGAGGAACTAAAGAGCCTCTTGACGTGGGTGAAGGAGGAGAGCACAAAAGTTGACTTGAAACTCAACATTAAGAAAACTAAGATCATTGCATCCGATCCAGGAAGAAATGGAGGTTGTGACAGATTTTATCTTCCTGGGCTCCAAGATCACCACAGACGGGGACTGCAGCCAAGAAATTAAAAGACACTTGCTCCTGGGGAGGAAAGCTATGGGCAAATCTAGACAGCATACTAAAAAGCAGAGACATCCCCCTGCCAACAAAAGTGTGTGTAGTCAAGGCTATGGTTTTCCCAGTTGCAATGTATGGCTGTGAAAGCTGGACCATAAGGAAGGCTGAACGCCAAAGGATTGAGGCCTTTGAATTGTGGTGCTGGAGGAGACGCCTGTGAGTTCCTTGGACCACAAGGCAATCAAACCGGTCAGTCATAGAGGAGATCAACCCTGACTGCCCTTTAGAAGGCCAGATCCTGAAGATGAAACTCAAATACTTTGGCCACCTAATGAGAAGGAAGGACTCCCTGGAGAAGAGCCTGATGCTGGGAACAATTGAGGGCAAAAGAAGAAGGGGACGGCAGAGGATGAGGTGGCTGGATGGAGTCACTGAAGCAGTCGGTGTGAGCTTGAGTGAACTCCAGGGGATGGTGGAGGACAGGAAGGCCTGGAGGAATGTTGTCCATGGGGTTGCAATGGGTCAGATGCAACTTCGCAACCAATAATAACATCATTGGATACATAAGAACATGAGAAAGGCCCTGCTGGCTCAGGCCAAGGTCCACCCAGTTCAGCATCCTGTTCACACATGGGCCAAACAGCTGCACGTGGGAAACCTGCGAGAGCATACAAGTGTGAGAGGACCCTCCGGCAGGTTGCAGAGGGGGGAAGCACACTACAAGGGCTGGCATGGGGCCCATGGACTCGCAGCGTAGGGAGGGAGGAATTCTCCCGGTCCACTTTCTCCACACGAGGCATAATTTGCACTCCTCTGCCATGTCTCCCCTGACCTGCCTTTTTTTCTAGGCTAAATAACTCCAGATAGCGCACCCTTTCCTCGTGGGCATGAGCTTCAACCATGCCATCCTGAGCTGCCCCTCCCAGCTCGACAGCATCCTTTCCCGAAGCCTGCCCAAGGTGCCTTTGGGGCGGAAGAGTGGCTAAAAGGGGGGGGGGGGCACCAAGCGCAGGGCCCCGGCCGTGCCCGAGGCCCCTGGGCCGGCCAGGAGGCGCGCCTCCCTGCCCCGAGGCGCTCCCGGGGGCAGCCCCACATGCACGCTCTGCAGACGCGCCTGCTGACGAGGGCCGCCCGCGAAGGGCAAGCGCGGCGCGGGAAGGAGGGCTGCCGAGCCGGGGCCGCGGCCGCGGCCGCTGCGCGGGCCCGCTTGCGCCTCGAGCGCGATCCCGGAAGATAGGCGCCACGTGCGCACCGGGGTGCGCGCTTGCACCGCGCGCAAAGGGCGCTGTCGGCGCTCTCTGCCCCGCCGCCCCCCCGCGGGCTGTCCAGGCCCAGGCCAGCGGCGAGACGCTCCCCGGCCCGGTCCAAGCCCGGGAGGCGGCGTGCCCATCTCTCGCCTCCGCGACGGGCAGGCAGAGCGCCCGCAGGGCCGAGCGGCGCCGGCCCGATCCCGGGGCGAGGGCGGGAGCGGCTCCTGGTCGCCGCCCGGCAGAGCCCCAGCCGCCTCCGGCTGCGCGGCCCCGCGGGACCCTCCCGCCCTTGCTCCGAGGCGCAGAGTGGCCGCGGCGGAGCAGAGGCGGGGGGCGAACACGCACCTTCCGCGGCAACCGCGGTTGCGGACAGCCGGAGGCGCTCCGTCCCGGGGCGCGGAGGAGCGGGCCACCCGCTCCGGGGCCACGCCGGCCCCCCCCGCCCCCCCCACCCCCCGCAGCACAGCTTCCCGCTTCCAGGCACGCGTCCCGGACCGCCCCACCCGGCGGGGCTCGTGCCC
>NW_025336386.1:1743052-1868962 GCF_004798865.1 Varanus komodoensis
GGCCCCGCGCCTTCCCTGCCCTGCGCGGCGCGGCGGCGGCGGCGGCGGCTGCCCTGCCGGCCGAGGCTCCTCCGGGCGCCCCCGGTGCCCGCCTCCCGCCGGAGAGGCCGCTGTCCAAGGTGCTGCCCGCGCGGGGTGGGCCGGGCCGGGCCGGGCCGGGAGCCGCGGAGGACCGCGCTCCTCCTGCGCCCTCCTCCTGCTCCTGCAGGGAAGCGCTCGCGGGACCGCGCGCCGCCGCCGCCGCCGCCAGAGACCCTCCGCCCCCGGCGGGCTGCCCCTGGCTGCCCCCCGCCCGCAATGCCGCGATGCCGAGGGCTGCCCTGGCCGCCAGGGGGGGTGTGGGAGGGGGCGCCGGGGGCGGAGGGGATGCCTGGCCCCTGCTTGGCCCCTGCCGGCGTGTGCGCCCCCGCCCGGGAGCGGGGCTTTCTTCTACGCGCCCAGAGCCTGAAGCATCGGCCGGGCCATGGCCCCTCCGGCCTCCCCTCTGCTCCAGGCAGCCCACCCCTGGGGCGTCCCGGGCGAAGGGCCTCTCCTGCTCTGAGTGCTCAGCAGCCGGCCACCGTGGAGGCAGCCCCACCAGACCCTTCATGGTCTCCTCCCCGAGTGACCCTTTTGGAAGCCGTCGTAAAACGTTTGTTAGTAGTAACCAATTTCTGTACTGCTAAATATTAAGAGAATTCCCCAAGCCGTTTCTAATTAAGGACAATTTTAAATTTTCTTGCTGGGTTTGCTCAAATAATCCGACATCTGGCAACCCTATGAAGGAGTGAAAACCCCCGCAAGACGTCTTGTCTGTGACAGCCCCACGCAGCTGTTCTAAACTCAACCCTGCAGCTTCCTTCCAGTTAAATGTCCTGACATTCAACCATCGTTTCTTGCTCCTTCACTGCTGCCCTACCAAATCTCTTCCAACTTGAACCCTGACCCTGATTTCTTGGATGCTGTCCTGCCTGAATGCATGACTGAGCCAAGATATGTAAAGACATTCACAATTTCAATTTCTTCATTGTTATCTTTAAAGTTGCGTATTTCTTCTGCGGTCCTAACTTTTGTTTTGTTCAGCTGCAGGCCTGCTTTCACACTTTCATTTCCATCAGAAATCATTTCAATTTGCTTCTGCTTTTTGCCAGTAATATGGTATCCACATACTGTAAATTGTTGTTTTGTTATTGTTTAGTTGCAAAGGCAAGCTTGGACCATCACGACACCATGGACAAGATTCCTCCAGGCTCTCCTGTCCTCCACCATCTCCCGGAGTCCACCCAAGCCCACACCCACTGCCCCAGTGACCCCATCCAGCCACTTCAACTTCTGCCCTCCCCTTCTCCTTTTGCCTTCCATTGTTCCCAGCATCAGGCTCTTCTCCAGTGAGTCCTTCCTTCTCATTAGGTGGCCAAAGTATTTGTGTTTCATCCTCAGGATCTGGCCTTCTAAAGAGCAGTCAGGGTTGATCTCCTTGATTATTAGAAGAGTAAGTGGCACACCTGGATGAAATCCAGTCTCTGAGGAAGAAAGATCTCCAGGAGTGGGGAGGCATGACTGTGGCTTGGCTGGGACCAGCCCAGAAGCCCTTCTCACTTTGTGCGTCTCCCCAAAACATTCTTTGCTCATGTTCCTGTGATCCTTTTCACAGTCCTGCACCATGAAAGCAACTGCAAGAGACTGCAGCAGATTCCGATTACCTCTGCCAGCAATTGCCAGGTGTCAGCCAGCATTTCCTGGGAGCTTGTTGAGGGGGCGGGACTCTGTCACCCCTGGGAAGCAAGGATCACTTTTGCAGGAATGGCGATGCAGGTTTGCTCCACGCCAGGCACATGGAGGGCCTGCTGGGCCTTTGCTGTTCCTCCACATGCCGCCTGTCTGCAACTCACAAGGGAGTGAAGATGAGCCATGCGCCTCAAGCACAGGCTAGGACGCCCCGAGACTTCTTTCAGCTAAACGTGCTGAGAGATGGATGAACCCTAACACTCGTAAAAGGAGGCATGGCAGCTGTCCTGAGGAGCCTTCTCAATCGCATCAGTACCAAGTTGCCACTGCTCGGGCAGAGGTACGCGGAGTCCTGCAGAGCTTGGCCCTGGTCCCTTAGTCAAAGTGCAGGCAGTAGGACGGGGGCTCAGAGGGAGCGTAAGGGACCATTAAGTGCCTGCCATCCACTTACTGAGTGGCCACAGACCTGTCTTGGGAATATGCGGAAATATTGACCAGCTTTGCAGGACCACTGTTCAGAATTTAGTAGGGTAATTAATGCACGCGAAGCGTTCCAAGCAGTCTACATGCTAAATATTATTGTCATCCTCCCACTCCCTGTTAATGATCGGTAAAGACACAGATTATTCTCCTCCTCACTTCCAATGAATGGTTCTAGAAGGATTCTCACCACATCAGTCATTAAGGATAGAAGTATTAGTGGTTCCAGCTGTCTGCTTAAGTGGAAAGCGGGGCATTTTAATGCGGATGCAGCACAACATCTGGGATGAACAGGAATTCTCTCAGATTCAAGACGTGGTTCTGCAGCATTTGCCGCTCCTGCGTTGCCTAACGTCACCATGATGATTTTCATTTCATGGATACCTGATGCCATGACAACTATGACATCACTTCCCTGCTCAGGACCGGGAAGACAGGCAGACGCACCTTTCCATCAGAATCAGGAGCACCGGAGTTCTTTCAGGGCTTGTCTTCCACCGCGAGCAGGCAGCTCCATGCAGGGGGTTCCCCACTGGCAGTGAGAACACGAGCTGGCTCCACTCACTGCATGGGCAACTGCAAGCACCACCACTTGGAGACCAGCTGATGTACGAGGTGCGCACCCTGCCAGTTTCCACAGAGAAAAGAAATAAATGCTTTACAATTAGTCCCCCCCCCCCCGCATATAGTCTGCCCCTCGGGATTCTCCTATGTTCCTCTCCTGTTTGAGGGGAGGCACATGTGGGGGGAGCCAGGAAAATGTCACTTTCACAATTTGTAACAAAGCACTGCCATTTTGCTTTTCTCAGTTACAGGTTAGTCAGAGTCTCTCTGCAGCTATTTCTGATTTCTAATGAGGAAAGCCCTAACTCATCATTTTTGCCCATTCTAAACACATTCCAACCATCAAAATCTTAACAGTCACCTCGTTTTTCTGACCCTAACCCTAACCTGCTGCACACCCCTAACCCTAATACAGGATTAACATTCTATTGAAAACAGGGCAATTTTGAAAAAGCCTTCTTTGAGTAGCTCTTTCTGCACAGCTCATCATTTCTGCCCATTCTAAACACATCCCAGCCATCAAAATCTTAGCAGGACACCTCATTTCTCTAACCTTAAGAGTTCCCTTCCTCAGTTACCTGACATCCACCAGGATAATACTTGGCTGGCAGGCAGGGGCATCCTTCAGCTCCCCTGGCAGCTGACCATCAAGCCCCCAAAGGGATCCTGAGATCTGAAGCAAGCTCATTTGCTGTTCTCCTCCCCGCCCCATCATAGTCCCTACTAAATTTTAATCAGGGTGTATTTTTAAGAAAATTGTGCCAGCTTATAACTTATTACTGGACTGGTCTGATCCTCTAAACCAAAAAGGAAGGCCAAGAATGGCTCTTAAAAGTGTGCTTGTAGCACCCCCAATCAGCCGATTTGAAAATACTGACTTCTGCCTTCACGGCAACCCACCTGGGTGTACCCCAGCTCCCAAAACTCTCAAATGCTCCCCCTCAATCACATCTGCCAGGTGGAGCTCTGATCACATGTGCTGTTGCCCGGAAGACCATGCAAGCGATGACCTGCCCGGAGCAAAGGCAGCAGGTGGGGGCAGGGGCCGATGCTGCAAGCAGCTTGCACCGGGTGCCTGTGAGGAGCACGCAGAGCCCAGTGCGGTGCTTCCTTGCAGCTGTGGGCCACTCTTCAGACGAACAGCAGCCATGAGCCAATGGCCTTGCGAAACATTTTTTTAATACTTCCAAGTACAAATTGCCTGGAATGAATCTCTGAGCATGCACAGAGTGGTTTGTTGAACCCAGTCTAGTGGCTTCCTCCAGGAACTCTCCTAATGAACAGGCCTGGGCCTGAACCCTTTGGTGGGGGGGGGCTCACTGAAGGCAAGCACACCTCCTCTTAGAAACATGGAAACAGAGCAAATCAGAATGGACCTCCCGGGCCATCTAGTCTGACCCCTGGCCCCAGCTGGCTCTGCTCAGAACATGCCCACCATGTGCACGTCCAGGCTATCCTTGAACACCCACACCTTGAACACCACCTTCCGTGGAAGCCCATTCCACACCCTCGGGGTCCCAATTGTCAGGAAGTGCTTCCTGGCATCCAATGGAACCTTGGTTCCCTGAGCTTTGCTCCGTTGCAGCGCGTCCTGCCTTCCTCTGCAGGAGAGAACAGGTCTCTACCCACCTCCGTGTGACACCCCCTCACATACCTGCAGGTCGCCAACAGATCCCCTCGGAGTCTCCTCTTCTCCAGGCTGCAGAGACCCAGTTCCCTCAGTCACGCCTCATATGGCATCCCCTGCAAACCAGCCACCAACCTTGTGGCCCTACGCTGCACTGACTCCAACCTGGCTATATCCTTCCTGTAATGAGGGGCCCACAACTGAACACAACACTCCAGCTGTGGATGCACTAAAGTCATACAGAGCGGTAGTAATACCTCTCTCGAACTAGAAGCCACACTTCTGGCTATGCAACCAAGGGTGGCGTTCGCCCTCTTGGCCACCACATCACACTGCTGGCTCATGTTCAGCCTGCAGTCAACCAGCACCCCGAGGTCCCTTTCACAAGTGCTGCTCTCCAGCCACTTGTCCCCTAACCTGTACTTATGACACCTATTCCTATGCCCCAAGTGCAAGACCTTGCACTTATCCACATTGAACACCATCCTGTTGTCTCCTGCCCACTTCCATAGTCTGTCCAGATCCTTTTGGATCTGGAGTACCTTCTCCTCAGTTGTGGCCACTGCCCCAGTTTTAGTGTCGTCTGCGAATTTGATCAGCAGACTGTTCACCCCTTCTTCCATGTCATTTATGAAAAGATCAAACAGAATTGGCCCCAGGACAGAGCCCTGGGGGACCTCGCTTGTCACTGGCCACCATCCTGATGATTCCCCACTAATGGTTACCCTCTGCTTTCGGTCAGTCAGCCATGCCCTAATCCGCCGGACAGTGCTTTGGTGTATCCCAAAATTTTCTCAACCAGGCTATCATGGGGCACTTTGTCAAAGGCCTTGCTGAAATCCAGGTATACCACATCCAGCGCATTCCCTCCATCTAGCCACCTCGAAACCTTGTCATAGAATTCCACAAGGTTTGTCTGGCAGGACCTGTTATTGCGGAAATCGTGTTGTGTGGCTGTCAGCCTCCCTTCCCTATCCAGCATCACTGGAACTCTCGCTATTATGAGCCTTTCCATTGTTTTTCCTACAATGGACATAAGACTAACTGGTCTGTAATTCCCCATGTCCCTTCTACTACCCTTTTTGAAATTGGGACCACTGATGCCACCTTCCAGTCCTCTGGAACTTCACCCGTTCTCCATGAGGCCCCAAAAATGGAGGCCAGCGGGCGTGAGAGAACCCCTGCCAACTCTCTAAGTACTCTCAGGTGTAACCCATCAGGGCCTGGCACCTTTGTAATGTCCAATGCCCTGAGGAGCCCCTCGACTTCAAGGGGGGTGACTCTAATCTGTGCCCCCAGCCTCATTTAATCTCCTATGCAGATCTCCCCCGTCTGGCTTTGGGGAAAACTCAGAGGCAAAATAGTCATTTAGCATCTGTGCCTGTTCCCTCGTATCAGTCACTGGATCTCCTTCCTCCTTATTTAGCAGGCCCACTACTTGTCTCCCCTTCCTCTTCCTATTTACATGCTGAAAGAAGCCCTTTTTATTGCTCTTGATATTCTTGGCAAATCTCAGCATGTAGTCAGCCTTACAAAGAATCCTTCTGCAACGGGCCTCCTCCTTCCGGTATACCCTTTTGTCTATTTGCCCCAGTACCCATTTCCTACGGAGGCTCCTCTTGCGTCTAATCCCTCTAACCACCTCCTTTCGCATCCATGGCGGGGCTCTCCTCCGCCTCCCCACCTTACTGACTAGAGGTATCGTCAAGGCTTGCACCTCCAAAACCTCCCTTTTGAGTGCCACCCACCCCTCCTCAACTCGCTTTCCTTCCAGTAACCTGTCCCAGGAGACTTTCCCCAGTCTGGCCTTCAGTTGGACAAAGTTGGCCCTCTTGAAGTCCCAGCTTCTAGTGCTCGACCTGCTGCACGTCCCCAGTCCCCTGATCTCAAAGCAAAGGATGGAGTGATCACTTGCATCCAGAGCTCCCCTAATCTATACTTCATCTATCAGCTCCTCCCTATTGGTCAAGACCAAGCCAAGGATGTTTCCCGCCCTCGTCGCCTCTCGGACCCTCTGGGTGAAAAACCCTCCCTCTATAGCTTCTAGGGAGCGACGTGACCTGGCTGTCACCACTGAGTGAGCCCCCCAACTGATATCCGGGAGACTGAAATCTCCCATAATTAGGGTGTCCCTCCCCCGGCGCCTGCAATTAGGCCGCTCACCTCTGCTGACACCTTGCCATGGAGGGGACTGGTCTGTGCCTGGGAATTCCTCATCCCCATGGCCCCTCCCACTATCTGTGCGTCTTGGCCATCCCATGAACTGCCTGGTACAGCAAAGCTTCTGGCCTTGAGAGAATCACCTCCTGCTCCCCATTGCATCCAGAACCTTGAGCTAAGCCGTGCTCCCCAATCTCACTGAAACTCTGCTCTCTTTCCGATTCTGAGTCAGTGTCTCCAGGGAGGTCAGTGGTCCAAGCCCACCATCTCTTTTGCTCCCAACACTCACCGTGTTTGGACCTTGGATGGTCATCGGCTGTGAGCAGGGCCAAGGTGGCGAGGGTGTGAGCGCCATCCTAGTCATCCAGGGCCAGCATGGAAAGCCACCCCGCCTCCTCATGAGGAAAGGCCCAGTGAGGCTCCACGCGAGTGCCTGCCCGCCAGCATTCCTCCCCCAGTGAGGGCCTGCAGGAGCACATGGCCTCATCAGGCAGGTCCCGCCCACAAAATGCTCCCCTCCTCCCACATGGTCTGTGCATGAAAAGGGCAGCGGTTCAGGGCACCTGGACCATGGGCCCCCCCTTACCTGCATGGGCACCTCCTGAGCAGAAACGGTCTCCCAAATGGCTTGGAGGGCGACAGCAAGCACACCCAGGATGGTGGCAGTTGTCCACCCCGTGTGATGCTGGGTCTGCTCCTGCACCCCAGGGGCTGTGTGACATGGCGAAGGAAGACATGGGCGAGGTGAGGCCGGGGGTGGGTGCTGCAGCGGTAGCCAGTCCCGGGAGGCAGGCCGCCATGCTGGGCTCGAAGATGGTGTTGGGAGGCTGCCCTGCCCTGCCCAATAACCTCGCCAGAGCCGCCTGTGCTGCCGGAGGTGCTGTTGTCCACCCAGCCCAAAGGCGGTCAGTGGCCCACCCCGGTTTCCCTGGGGTTGGAACAGCTTATGACAGTTCCCAGCAAGTGACAAGTTCCCCAGCCAGCGGCACACTGCCTGCCTTGCGCTTGCTGTGGAGGCACACACAGAGGTACTGCCACGGGGCGCAGGGGCTGCCCTGGCGGGGGCATCCCCTCCTGGCCTCCTCCAGTTGGCCTGCCGGTGGGCCCGGCACGCCCGCATCCAGCTGCCCACTCACTGGCCGTGTGCCTGGCTTGCTGGGCCCTGCGCCGGCTCCTCCTTCGGGAAGGTGGTCGATCCCGAAGGGCGGCCTCCCCTGTCTGGATGGGCGGTGGAGTGCCACTCCGGCCACTGCCCCGCCGTTCTCAGATCAAAGCCACCCCAGGGGCATTTCCCTGGAGAACGCTCCTCACCGCCCTCCCATGGGGCTAGCCTGCGAGGGAGGAACGTGGGAGGGCTGGGGCGGGCTCTTCCTGGTTGTGGCCGAGCTCCTGGCATGGGCCAGCAGTTGGGAACGTGTGGCAGGGGCTGTTGCCCATCCCGACAAGACAGGAGAGGAGGAGGAGGTGGGAGGCAGGGCGGGAGGCCCAGCTCGTCCGTCCGCAATGCCTCATGGGCTGCCCGTGCACAGAAGCAACTTTGCCGAGAGGAGAGCTGCTTCTGCCAGAAAGGCAATGCCAGAGCAGCTGGACGGTGGTGCTTTGCAAACCTCAGTTATCGGGCAGCAGCACCTCCATGGCTGCTGCTGCTGCAGGGAGGCTCGCTTCTCTGCTGGTGAGCATCCAAAACTAGGGTGGCCATCCAGAGCGCAGCAGAGGGCAGCTGTGCCTGGACTGTGCGGAGCGGTCAGTCCAGGCACAGCTGTGGCACATATTGCTAGGCAGACTGGGAAGATGCAGGCCAAAGGCAGGGGCATCTCCTCCAGCAGCTGCTCTTTCCACTGGACACTATGGTAGGCATGTGGAAGCCGTGTTCCTGGGTTCACATGGCCAGAAAAGTGCAGAAACCATAGAAGACACCACTGCTCTCTCTGTGCATCCCCAGAAACCAAATGCACTGCGTATTAACAGCAGGCCATGATTTAGCTGGCATGAAGGAACACCCTGGGGCAGAAACCATCATGGCTTGTTATGATGTGAGAACCGCCCACTGAGTTGCTTTAAGCCCCTTCTTGCTTCCAGGAAATTACAATCCTGCTGCACCTCTCGTTCGACTGGATTTGGATCCTCAATGGTCATTACCAGTTTCAGCAAGAGTGACAGGGCGTGTGTGTAAGAGAGCGATGCATGTCATGGCAAACTATAGCTTTCCAAACTGCAGCTCCCAAGATGCATCCTGATAAGCATGCACGCACGACAGTTTGTCTGGACAAATCTGGAGTTTGGATTAAGGAAGATGTCTTGGCCAAGCTTCCACGGGTGAGCTCCTAGTTAGCTGAGAAAATACCTAATTCATCTGAGAGGGAGGGGGGAGACGAATTATGATCCACCATGGCCCGGGGGTTGTTTTTTGTGACTAAAAAGGAAGATCATAGGATCAGAGAAGAGCTCGAAGGGGCCACGAAGTCCATCGAGCCCAACCCCCTGCTGCTGAAGGACACCACCGCACTCAGGTGGCTGCCCAGGTTCTTTCCGAGTGTCCCCGGTGTGGGAGAGCCACCACCTCTCGAGGCAGCCGGTTCCTCGGCCGTGTTGCTCTGGCAGTGAGGAGGCTTTTACTAGCTAGCCCTGGGCTTGGGTAGGGCTTTTTGCAGGATGGCTGTCTTCCACTCTGCTGCTTGGAAGGCACTGCTGAGGACTGCCGGGCCCTAAGCAAGCACCAGCGTAGCAGCTGCCAGCGTCAGAGCAGCACGGGAAGGGCCGCCCGGCCGGCCTGCACGGGGCCACCACTACAACCGTGCTGCCTTGCGTGCTCGCTCCATCCCTTCCCAGCCCCACCCTCCCCAAACCCAGTGCTGATTAGGTTAAACAATTCCGTGTAACTGAAGTATGCGTCAATGCAGCAATGTCCATCAGCCCCAGCTGACATGGACAGGGAGGTCTTCTCTCAGCACAACAAACCCAGAATTCTTGCACCCAACCCCAACGGGTGCACCCTGTGTTGAGCTCATGCTCAAGTATTTCGGCAAGTTGATCAGTCCTGGGAGTTAGGCGGGGCGCTGAACTGGCAAAGTTGCCATCTCCCTACAAACATGTATATTCTAATCTGATACTTAATTTGCTAGAAAAGTCATACAATGTTAGTGAAGTGAGATTACAGATAGGTTCCATAACTCTCTCCAAGTCTAGCGAGGCCAGTAACATCAGCAAAAAAATATGTTTTGAAAATGGAGGAAGGAAATACTAAGTATTTACTTTTATTATTTGCTCACCACACAGGAAATAAATACATTTTGAGACACACTTCACAATTGCCTTCAAGATCATTCAAATGATAATGAAATGCTTAACAAAAATACAGGGCAGCTTGACTTCTTGAAATTCATGGTGAAAAACATTATGTTCCTCCTTCATCAAAAATCCATTTGGTTTTAGCCATGCAGGTCTACAGGGTGGTCAGCTCCTTGCCCAGCAGCTAAGAGGGCACATTGGCATCACCAAGCAAGGCTACGGCCGCTGAGCTTCACACCTCATTTTCCTGCTGGCCATTTACCCACCTGTTTGAACTAGTGGTATTATAACTTGACTCCCAGTCAGCCTGCTGAACAGCTACATTTTCTCTTGGAGCCTTTCAGGGTCTGTCCATGACTTGGCAATCCTAAGCCAGTAAAGCTTTTGGTTCCCATTGAACATGATACAATCTAAGCTTGGAAAGAAAGGACTAAACACAGTGAATTACAGAGGGGGCAATCAAGTCTTAGTCCCTGGTTCCTAAGTTTTCTGGTCACAAACAGATTTACTGAGGAGTTAATTCACAAGGGGATCATACAGACATATAAACTGCCTAATGCCCCTTTTCTGCCCAAAACAAAACAGCCCCACACGCATCAGGTATGAGGGAAGCCTAGTGGCAGGGCAATTTTCCATGATTTGCATTTGGCCTGCATTAGTAAATGGCAAAGCAGCTTTAATTGCAGACTGCTACTCAGATGAACAGGTTGGCTCTTAGAAAACTGTTAGGACTCTCAGTAAAAATAAATGCAATGAACATACACACATATACTCAGGAAGTTGCCCAATGAGCTATCTGTTTGTTTCCAATCCAATAAAACAACTTTATTTGATGTGAGGCTCATAATGAAAATGGGAGATGAATGAATCAAGTAACAATCTAGAGTATCAAACCATAGTTTGATAGCCAACAACCCAGCTGCTCGTAAATTAATCTTTCAAACCTGTTTGCTGTATATGGACAAGATGGAAACTGCTTGTTACAAACTTCAAATGAGAGCTTCCAACATTCTCCATAGCTTGAATGAGCAATCAAGGAACCATTGTTAATTGTATAAAGAGATTGGCCTGATCCAGAAATATCTCTTAAGAGAAAAATGTTTCTGAATTCTACTTGTGGCCAAAGTTAACTTTACATTTATACTGATCCAGCACCATCTACTACTCAGAATTCTCTTTAGCAGCAGGGGAAAGATTCCAGCCCATTTGTACTGTGTGCATGGCCTAAAATCTCTTGAAAATACCCAAATGCTAGGTCATAAACTTCTGGCCCCCACAAAAGTTCCTGCTGCTGACTGGCCACAGCCAGCCTGAGCTGATTGTGCCACATGGATTTTCAGCAGACGCCTCTGATCTGGTGTGCTCAGAGCACATTCCTTTAGACTCTCTCCCTGATCATTGACCTTTGGCTTATGAAGTTCTGACAGGTTAAAAAAAACCCAATTGGTTGAAAAGAAACGTCAGAGACTTCCCCCCATGCTGTGGGACTAATATAAGGTTTGTGAGTTCTCACTCCCAAGAGTTATTTCAGCGCATTTCATAAGCTGCCTAATCATGGTTCTCCTGTGCTTATTTCATGCATTGATTTGGATTGTCCTCTTTTCCCTGGTCTGGCCAGAGAGAGGGAAATGCTAATGACAAACACATATTGCTGATAACCGAAAGGAAAGACCAAAATTTGCACACTAATAATGTCAGCTGCTGTGCTTTGAGAGCTTCATGGTGAAGAAGACATCCCTTGAGAAATGTCAGCCGGAACGGTTCCCAAGTAGTTGAGTTTATGTCACTCCCACTCTGAAATGGCTAAGAGTGTTCCAGATTACAAGGGCAATAGAAGAAAATAGAAACAAGGCCTGGACACACTTACAAGCAACCACACCAAAAGCAAGAAGAGGGCGGGGCTGGGCGCACGGGCACCTGCTCACAGGGTATGCAGGACTTTGAGAATCTATGACCAGGGGTTAGAGGAATCTCTTCCAAGAACTGACCAAATTTTAAAGGCAGTGCTTGCTTGCAGCTGGAAGAGACCTAGGACTGTGAGGAGGAAGAGACAACCAGGAGGCAGAAATGTATCCCACAACATTGCAAGAACGATAGTGCTGCATTTCCCCAAACCAGAGGTAACGATGCAGTGCACACGCAGTGACTCCTGCTCCCTGCGTCCATCACGTGAGACCCCATACAAAGGCACATTTGCATATCCTGGCAAAGGTCCGTCCCTGGTTTGATTCTGATGGGGTGGGGGGTTTAATCAAGTTAGACAACCTCGCTAATCACAGGACCCATCCTTCCAACCATCCCGCCAACGCTCATCTACAAGAGAACAGTCGAATTCTGGCTTTCCCAGCTTCTTATTCACCTCATTGTGAATCTGGCAAAACCACTGTGTCAGGTTACGTCTGTTGCTGGCATCAGGTTGATTTCTTCGTATTCTGTGAATAAGGGAAAACCAATCAAAGCTGGGTGCCATTTTGTATCTCCAGCCCACATTTTTCCTAAGCTTCATAGGCTAGGAAGGCAAGAGAGATCTCACTTTTTTGTTGTTCTTCCCACCAACCTGCTTTTTGTAACTTCTTGCCTGAGTTGGTGCCCTTTAGGTTCGCCTGAATAAGGGATTATCCATACATTAATATGGATTTTGGAACAGTGTAAAATTAATTTACTTTACCAGGATGTAGGGAAATGTCTGGCAGTCTGTTACATTCGATGAAAAGAGCAGTCTTTAAATTTACTGGGAGGATTGCCAAAAAACTAGAGGCAACAGCCAGACTTAAGGTTGGGGCTTAGCTTTCCAATATTATGCTTAAAAGAAACATTCTTGTGAAACACTGCCTCTTATAGGTGAGAAATACTTTGGGGGGAAACACACATTTGGCTAATTCATTTTTTCTTTTGCTAAGCAAAGTAAATAGGGATCCTTATAACTAATCAAGTAGTTTTATTCACTGCAGCAGCTAAAAAAATACTAAAATAAAGGGCCTAAAAACTATACATTGGGTACATAGTGACTTGTACTGGTTGTTGTTTGGCTTTTTCCTCTTATTGTTTGTGATCATCTCCCTTTTCTGGTAACATTACAAAAACCTATGTTTATATGCAATTAAAATCAACTGACTGACTTTTTCATTTTGTGCAATAATCTATTATTATTATTATTATTATTATTATTATTATTAACATTTCTATGCCTTTGCTGCTCATATAGCAGCTGATACCCTAGTGCAATTCTGCATTTTACTGGTTATGAGAAAATAGTGCCTTTTGTTTTTAAAGATGTGCATCAGGTTAGTGAAATGCATGCACTTCCTCCCAAATGCTGGCGTCCTGATGCTTCTGGAGCAGGAACTGCTACAACAAAAGGGGCCAAGCCCACCTTCCACTTGTCCGTTCTGTTGTGGCCATTCAGCAGCAGACAGTGCAGGCCATTTTCTATTGGATCACTCTTATTTATTTCTTACCTTATGAAAATGCTAATGAAAAGACGGGACAAACAATGGACCTAATGATTAAATGAAGGCAAGCAGCTACCCACACAAAGCCAGTTTTGGTCCATTGGACTTTCTCTGCCAATGACAGGCAAGCAGTTGAATCTGAATCCTGCCCATACTGCATATTGCCTAAAAGCACAAGCAGCCAAGTTTCCAGTCCAGGTTATTTAAAATGGAAAATCCTTGGTCCTTTCTCTGTCTTGAGGAACAGGCTCAGTATCTGGCCTTACAGTTCTATGATTTTCTTGAATCAAATCACTGTAACTTATAGTAAGCTATAGAGGATGAACAACTAAATAAGAAATATAGCATTTGGACAAATATCTTACATAACAGATATAAAAGGGAAAACCAATATAAGCTATCATTCTGAAATATTGCAAGTTTACAGTCTTCAGTGTAGTTCATAGAAAGTCATTTCTATGTAGTTCCAAAAGACAGGTGATAAAAGTAATACAGTTTATTTTATAGGAAGAATTCAGGTTGGTAAAGAAATAAGTTTTGAATAGAATTGGCTATCAGTTACAACAAAAAGCTGGCATAATTTCACTTACAGATGCCTGTTTATAGACTTATGAGCAGGTAGAAAACACAAAAGAATGCGCCTCTGGGTGCATATTTGGGTTTCATAATTTCCAAAAGCAGCACATTTCTAGCCCTGTGTAAGGTTAGAGTTGAAAGCACACAGGCAAATGCATCATATTTCAGTAACCAGAGCAATGGGTTAGCAAGCCTTCCAGAAGACTGAGGACAGCACTTTAGTACCCTGCATTGTGTCTCCCTTTGAAAAGCAAATTGACTAGATTATGCAGAAGAGTAAACTTGGCAGAATTAGGTAACATAGAAGACCTCATGGACGTTTGTTTAATTTGCATAATGAAACAATTCACTGAAAAGGGCTTGGTGCTGAATTTGCATCACTTTGTTGCAGAATTTCAACTTCTTGGTGCAGAGTACAAATAGTCAGGGATATATTCAACAAAGGACTCACCTATCTCTCAGATCTTCTGCACATTCATCACAAGGGAAGACCTTGGAAAATAAGTGGATGAACTGTATCATGTCTCGCTGCTCCATTTTACTTGGCCGGTCCGGGTAATATGCTGCCATTGTGTGAAGAAAAGACCATGAATATCTCCCCAGTTGTTCTCTGTCTAGGGGACAATCTGGCGGGATCTCGATCTCTTTGACTTCAGTTTCCTGGGTTGGGAAAACATGCATTCATGAACAAGGAGTGAAGTAAAGCACGCATACACTCTGCAATCTGTGACAGTACCATTGTATCTTACAGGTCAAAACACATGCAGCCTACTAACATTTTGAGAGCCCTTATGCCTACATGCCCGTACAGTTCAATAGATTCCTATGGATCCACATAACACACAAACATGCTGCAGTATCACAGTAAAGAATTTCCCATGTATATGCACACACCTCCTCCCGATCCATAAACATAGAAACATAGAAACAGAGCAAGTCAGAAGGGGCCTCCCGGGCCATCTAGTCTGACCTCCGGCACCAGCCGGCTCCTCTCACGACATGCCCACCATGTGGACGTCCAGCCTATCCTTGAACACCCGTACCGATGGGGCCTCAACGACCTCTCGTGGAAGCCCATTCCACACCCTCGGGGTAATAACTGTCAGGAAGTGCTTCCTGGCATCCAAACGGAACCTTGGCTCCCTGAGCTTTGCTTCGTTGGAACACGTCCTGCCTTCCTCTGCAGGGGAGAACAGGTCTCTACCCACCTCTGTGTGACACCCCCCTCACATACCTGTATGTCACCAACAGATCCCCTCTGAGTCTCCTCTTCTCCAGGCTGAAGAGACCCTTAATCAATAAACCTTAATCAAAATTCCAGTGCCACCTAATACTGCTGAATTACTCCTTTAATCCAAGTCTACTAAGTCCTTTCACAAAATGCCTTAGAAAAGAGACACTATCTTTAAATTTAACTAGGTTGCCTAGAGAAGAGTGTCTCTCCCATCCCTATCACTCAGTGGCACAGAGGTGACTCTTGAGGTTGAACAGAGAGAGGATTGCTGAGGCACCTCATTTCTATCAAAGTCATCCATAGCTTCTTGTAATACACAGAGTCAAAGGCTTTGCATTAAGCATACTTTAATCTTCTTTTGAGATTGGCTGATACAGTCTAGCAGCCAACACATTTTTGTGAAGTGATTTCAAGCACCTCTTCCTTTTCACATTTTGAATGTCAGGTGGTTTTTACTCCATATATAGTAAAAATCTTTGTTGTAACACCTCAAGCATCATTTTGCTCACATTGGAAATTAGTGGTCTTACAGGGGCTTTATCCTTAGCATCTCCTTTCTTGAGGATTGGCAAGTATACACATTTCGTCTGTGGGGCATTTTTTGGAGTTTTGAGTTCCATATTGATAGGCATATGCTTGTTAGAACTTGGACTGATTCAGTTGTTGCAGCTTGAAATAGTTCTCTTAATAACCTATCTATTCCAGGTGCTTTATTCCTTCCAAGTGCTTTCAGCAGCACTTTCATGTCACTTTCTAATATTGGGAGTTCTTCCTCATCGAACTCCTCTTTGAAGGAGCCTGTCATCTTTTAATCTCTTCTCCATAATTCTTCCATATATTATCTCCATCTTATTTTACCCTGGTTATAGTCCCCTGTTGATCTTCCTGCATTCCCAATCTAGGTTTGAATTTCCCTTTCTTCTGGAAGAGGTCGCTTGTTTTTCTTCTGTTGCTATGTTCTTCTATTTCTTTGCGCTGGCCGCTGTAATAAGTCCTTTGTGTAATAAGTCCTTCAACAGTTGCTGAAAAGTTGCATTCAGGATTCTAACCCTCTCTCTCCCCTTTTGCTTTTCACTTAGCAACTGTGCTTCTTTGGCCTTTCTAAGCTTTCTTCTTCTTTCTGCAGCAAGAATTTCCTTTTGCATTTATCCCTCATAAAATATCTGGTTTCAGTCTCCAGTTCTTCTGGTTCACTTGGCTTATTAGAACCCTACCGGGGGGGGGGGGGGCGCAGTGGTTCGCAGCCATAGCATTCCTTCCACAGCAGTTCACAGGGCCTCACAAATCCTGCCCTCCTCTCGCTCCCTTTCCTGTCCATGCCTCCTCCGACGAGAGCCATGTCCACCCGCCGAGCCGTGACAGGCAGAAATATTTGCCTCCCCTCCCGGCCGTGGGACACTGCTCCTGGCCCAGTGCCCCCCAGGACGCCGCTCCCCCCACCGCAGGCCCAGTGTCCCCCAAGGCTCCAGCCCCGGCCCTCACCGAGGCCACCTGTTTCTTCTGCTCCCGCATCCAGCTCCGGAAATCCATGCAGGCCCGGCAAGGAGGCTTCTGCTTCTTCGTCGTCGTCGTCGTCGTCGTGTCGGCGGCCGGCGGAGGCCGCCCCTCCGCAGGATCCCCAGGCGAAGGGACGGGGAAGGGGAAACCGAAGCCTGGCCGGCTCGGCGCGGGCGCCGCCATCTTTGGGAGGCGCGCGGGGCACGGTGGGAGCGCCGTGCTTGTTGCCACGGCGACGGCGGCGCGGAGGCCCAGCGCTTGTGCGCAAGGGAGGGGCGCGGCCACAGCGGCCTCATGGGCCTCTTCCGACTCTGCTCTGCGAGGGTTCAGACACTTAATGGCATATGATGGAACATGCCCGCTGTTTTCATAGAACCATAGAACAGATGGGTTGGAGGCGGCCGCTCAGTCCAGCTCCCTGTTGGTGCACGATACCATGTATAACATCTCTCTCAGATAACTGTCCTCTTCTTGAATCTCCCTAGTGTGGAAGAGCACACAACCTCTCTTGGCAACTGGTTCCACTGCCATATTGACTGTGTTGGGAAAATTTGGATAAATCCTGACAGAAAAACGTTGCTTATATGTGCCTTTGTGTTATAAAATCACACATGCACCTCTTTCTCACAAAACACAGCTTTCCAAGCCAGGTCACCGCTTAATATTGCTGTTGCCTTAAGAAAATGGTATTCCTTCCCCTCCCCTCTCTCCTTCTCCCCTGTAGCTAAAAGCAAGAACAGACAGGGAGAATTTAGTTTTCCATTAGTCGAATACACAATCACCACTACAAGTTTGCTGCATGATCCCTGCAGGAATTCACAGATTACCGGGGGTCAGACTAGATGGCCTGGGAGACCCCTTCTGACTCGCTCTGTTTCTCTGTTTCTATTTAGGTAGCTAGCCCAAAGGTGCGGATCCATTACTCAGGGTCTGAACCTTCCCAATAACAGAACGTAACAGACGAACTTATGATTCCGTGAATGGTTTCCCAATAGCTTGAATCCACATGTCTAAGCAGACCCGGAGGTGGGTTCAAGCTCAGCTGAACAGTCAATACACTGTAATGGAAATATCAGTGATCTTGTTGTCACTTGTATGTTTGGCTGATTGTCCTTATTTGTTCTGTATATGATGACCTCAGATTTCCATTGTAATATCTGTCCTGTCTTTAATTGCTCTGTACCTGGGTACGTGACCGGGAGAGTATAAAATGCGCTGTACTTGTATTGAAACCTCGCAGCTGAGTTTCCCTCTGCCCAGCAGTGGATTGTCGTTAGTCGACTGCAGGCATCCTGGGGCTCCGGACAAAGAAGCAGTGGAGGTTCAAATGTTTGATCTTTCCCAAGAACCCGAGTTTTTATTTCCTCCTCACAAATTGAAAACTGAGATTGTGTCAACTGACCGTTAGGAAGCTCCTCCCTGTGACTAACCTGCACCTGGCACACGGTACTTGAAGCTCCTTGTTCCGTGTCCTACACTTGGGGATGAGTGAGGAGAGGTCTTTTGCTGCTGCTTGGTGACAGCCTTTGAGGTACCCGTGGAGTGCTATCATGTCACCCCATAGTCATCTTTTCTCAAGGCCCATCCTCTTGCCATCAGCCTCGAGAGGAGGAGACTCAAAGGGGACCTGTTAGCAACATACAGGTACATGAGGGGGTGCCACACAGAGGTGGGCCATGACCCCTTTCCCCCTGCAGTGGAGGGCAGGACATGTTCCAGTGGAGCAAAGCTCAGGAAACCAAGATTCAGGGTGGGTGCCAGGAAGTACTTCCTGAGGTTAGGACCCTGAGGGTATGGAATGGGCTTCCATGGGAGGTCGTTGAGGCCCCATCAGTGAGGGTGTTTAAGGACAGGCTGGACATGCACATGGTAGGCATGTCTTGAGTGGAGCCGGGGTCAGACTGGATAGCCCAAGAGGCTTCTTCTGACTCACTCCTGCTTCTATGTTTCTATGTTATTTTCCAGGCCCTGTATCATCTGCATTGCCCTCCTCTTAACCTTCTCCAGATTATTAGCATCCTTTTAAAACCTGGGTGCCCAAAACTGATTTCTCTATTCCAGACGAGGTCTGACAAATGCAGAAGGGAATGAGTACTTCTCCTTTCTGGAAGTGATAACTTTATTTATGCATCTGAATATAGTGTTTGGCCTTTTGGTGGCTGCATCACACTGCGGACTCAAAGCTAGTTGTCTACAACAACTCCAAGGTTCCTTTCACCCTCAGTACCTTTGAGCCAAGTATTCCCCATCTTGTATCTACAATGTAGCTGATTTTTTAAATTTATTTTTTTGGCCTAGGTGGAGAAGTTGGCATTTGTCCATATTGTCATTCTGTTGTTTTGTGCCCAGTGTTCAAGCTTATCTAGGTTCTCCTGAGTTTTCTTTTTATCTCCCAGGGTGTTAGCTGTTACACCAAGTTCAGTATTGCCTGCAAATTTATTTATTGTTTCCTGGATTTCCTTATCACTAGTTTCTTATCACTGGTTTTATTAGAACTTTTTTTAACCTGTTAAGCCTATTTTAAATATTGTAAGTTTGGAATTTTAAAGTGTTATAACTTTATATACAGGATTTATATAGTGTCCTTTATAATGTATTTTTATTCTATCTCTTTCTATTGTACTTTGAGAAATGGTTGTGAGAGATTTGGCTATTGGATGAAATAGAAAATAAGTAAGGCTCTCAGAATGTTCCATTTTACTAGAATGTCAGAGCAGACTCACCTGAACCTGAGTTGCCTCCGAGGAGTAGTGGGCATTCCTCCCAAGTATTTCCTCCTACCCCTTTTGTCCCCCAGTGTCCAGTTGCAGCATGTTAAGTTTTCTATGACAGAGATAAAGCCCTTGCCTGCTCAGTAATGGTCTTTTCTACTCCTTTGCTCATTCCACACTACTCTTACATTTGTTTCTGGTACATTGCTAAATAAAGATCAACTACTAGGAGAAAAGGTTGAAGAAAACTGACAAAAAGATGGTGAAGGAAATAGAACGGTGAACTGGTCAGAATATTGGCTTGAACTAGCGTACCCTGAGTTCAAGGACCCTCCCAAACAATGCTGCTTAGCTGGTCTTAGACAAATCATTCAGCCTGGCCTAGCTTCCAGAACTGTAGTAAACCAACAATAGTCTATGTCATCCTGAGCTGCCTGGGGTAAGACAGAACATATGAACATGCTAAAGGAATGCCAACATGGACAGGAAAGTGGGATCTTGCTTCACTAATTTTTCACATTTCACCATATACAAAAGTAGCAGTGTATGTTTCGCTTCATCATTTGAAGGTCGAAGTATAAAAATATGCAGCTTCTCTCCTCAACTAAAAAGAACATGACTATTAAAACATTTTTTCTGCCATTTTTCAATAACCAAATCTCACCCAACATAGGCAAGGGGTTCTGTTGCTTTTTCCTGTGTGTAGTCAACGTTCTCTGTGTATCCTGTTGTGCCTCGCAGCACTGTTTGCTGGAACAATTATAATGCCAGTAATTATTTTAATTTCTTTTAATGGCAAGCCTAATTCACACTGAGAATAATGTCTTTTTCTTAGTGCCACAGGCTGCAACTGATTTATTCTGGAAGAGATTGCTCAAAATCATTGAACTCTACTTGCACGCACAAACTTCTCTGCTGGCAGTTAAGGATGGGGTTGGGATGGGTGGGCTTATTCTGGAGTATGTAATTTGTGGGTGGTTTCATATTAATCTGATTAAAACAACAGTAAGAGTAGCCTTATTCTGATCTATTTGCTGGCTGTCGTAAAATGGAATTGTGTGTCATAGCAAACAAAAGCCTTTTTGGGCAGTAGAAACAAGGGGTCTTTGTTATTTTTGCTGCATCAGCTTAACTTGGCAGCCTCCCTTGGAGTTATTGGGCAGCACTGCAGCACATCCAGTCCTCATCTAAGCAGAGGATGGAGCCACTGAGCTCTCCACCTCTGAACTGAAGAATCCTGAAGATCCGCCTCAGTGCCTGCAGGGAAATTCTTCTAGGGTTCCCCTTTTGCAAAGCAGAATGACCAATTAATTTCACTTGTTAATTAATAAGGTGATGGCAGCAAGGCAAGTGGCCTGCCTTGCCTACGTTCATGCCCTAAACATGAAAGGAAGAAAGGAAGGGAGGAATAAAGGAATACCCAGGAGTGTTTGCAAAGTCCCTTCCCACAAAATTATCATTTGGAGCTGGCCCTGCCTCCAGTCCAGCTTCTTCAAGTGCAGTGGAGGTCTTCAGTTGTGGTGGGCAACAATTCCAATGAGCCCCAGCATGACCAATGGGTTGGGACTATGGGAGTTGTGGTCCAACATCTCTGGAGGTGCCAGATTGGGGAAGGTTGCCCTGGCTCAGTGGTGGTGCACATAATGTTGCTTTGGAGTTCAGTTCCTTGCATTCCTGACCATTGGCCATGTCAGAAGGGGCTCACAGAAGTCAAGCTCAGAACTTCTGGAGATCGACCCAACCTGGTTTTTCCTCATTCCTTACCTTCCTTTCTATTTTCTTTGGGTGCTTCTTTTTTCTGTACCTCTTGTAAGTTTTCTTCTTCAATAGGCTACCAATGGGATAGGGCGAAGACGCTGGCCGAGTTGTTTCTGTGGGTGGCAATGCCCTTTGTCGGTAGCTCCTCCGGGGTTTGGCTTTGCTTCTGGTGTAGTAGGGTGAATCATGAGGGAGCCTGCAAGTGGAGGTAGCCATGCAAGGACCGGGAGGGTCGGAGCCCAACTTCTTTTCTAAGGCCTTCTTCTTCACCCAATAGAACACCAACATCAAGTGTTTCTTTTTCTTCTTGCTTTTGTCTTCTGCTGAGAGCTTCTTACTCTTGTATGGACGGGACATGGTGAAGGGTTTTGAAGACCTGGTGACCAAGATGGCGTTGAAGTAAAAATCTGCTCCCACAACAATGGAAGGAACTCCTGGTAAGTGACATCCAATCCAAGCAAATGTTGACTCAAGTCCTGGGTGTTAATCGTACCAGTAACGATCACACTCTGCTAAGCAGGCAATTCCCTGGACTGTGAGATCTTGACGTAGCCTTGTAACCGGCTGGTGCCACTGTGCCCATTTGCTGTGGCAGCCTGTGGCACCCCCGTGCTGGGGGGCTATGTCACAATAGGGCTTTGCGGCTTAATCAGTTGGTCCTCAACCAGGAAGCCTCAGGCAGGAAAATGACATTGAGAAGTAAGTTTCCACTGATTAAATAGGCACAGGAATGGTTTTGATTTATCTTAGGTTTTACTTCATTCATCCCTAAGCCAGTTTGGATATTTCCATGGAAGAGCAGAGGAGGAATGACTAAGCATTGAATGACACAGTTAAGACAGAGCAAGTAGGCATTCCACTCTGTCGTGAGTGAGCCGATCGGACTAGATGGCCCAGGAGCCCCTTCTGACTCACTCAGTGTCTGTGTCTCTATGTTTCTTCTAAAATGAACCTTCTAACTGACAATAATATCCAAAGACATCAGAATGCCAGCAAGAAGTATGTACCTGCGAGGTGCCATGTTTGGACTACCTTCTAGATGATTAATTGAGCGGTGGCAGAGATGCATTTAAATGGAACAGGGGCTGGCAGCCTCGATCCAAATCAGCTGTATTGTGGTCTGGATCCAAATTGAGGCCCTTCACTTACACCACAGTAAAGAAAGCTTTGGATTTCCGACATGTTACACATTTAACATAGTGATCTGGCTTGAACTACAGAACAAGCACAACCAGTATGGGCTGATTGCTCAACAGACCATCCAATGCACTGCACATCCTTGCCGGCCTCCTCCCTGCATTGCCCTCCCCTCTGGGGGAGCACCACAAAAAGACTGAAACTTCCTGTTCCTGCTTACTGCCATGACACATTTTTTGCCTTTTTACTAAACATTTTTGTTTTCACCAAGGTTTTCCAGAACTCCCTCGGTTTTAATTTTTTTAGAAGGTTTTACATATGAAAGTCAGCCTGAAAATGGCTTGTGGTGGCACCCAGAGGGGAAGCCTTGTTGTTCCTATCATTTCCCCTGGAAGGACCAAGCAGGGAGGAAGAGGAGGGAGAGGTGCCCTTCCCAGAGTCCACCTAATGGGCTGTCAGACCTGGTTTGGCTTGGGTGAGTTGTAGGCAGCACAAATTTAGACGAATGTTTCTTCTCTGCTCTGATCCAAACCAGCTGAATGCAGCCAGCTGCTCATGTTTCCTTGTGTCCATTTTTCTGCTTTTCTTGCCAACACTGCTTATGTGTTTTTCCAGCTGCTGCCTACAAGGAAAAGTGATGTACTTCCCTTGTTGGAAGGAAGGGAATTTCCTGGGGGGCTGGAAAACCCAGAGTTACAGTAAGTACGGCATGTGTTGACTTTGGGGAAGTTTTACAGGAACTCCCAGACTGTTGCTAGAACTTTGCCTCCTGGTGTTTCGATGTTTGACTAAGGCGGGGATTCGTTGAAATTGAATGAGCAGAGCAAGGCGGGGATTCGTTGAAATTGAATGAGCAGAGCAAGGCTGCGGCATGAGAGCCAACCTGGATATGACAGCAGCAGAACTCAGTTGTTAAACCTGAATGTGCCCCAACTGCAATCCAGCAGTGGGACTCTAACTCGTGAAGGACATGCCCTCAAGTAAAATAAGCCAGCACTATCCACCTGCCACATTCCAGGCCAGTGCAGCATGACCCAACCACAGCACTAGAAACCATGATTTGGGCCAGCATGTTGTGGCCAGGCAGCTGACTGGGAATGGTTACCGGGAACATGCGACCCCCCTGCTGTGGCACCTGCATTGGCCAGTAGTTCGCTTCCAGGCACGATCCAGAGTGTGGGTCAAAGTCTGTAAGCGCTGCCTGGCTTGAGACCATGCTCCTGAGAGACTGCCTTCTCTCCTGTGAACCTGCCCCTTTGGGAGAAACTGACCACCTCCCATGGAAGCCCATTCCGTACTCTCTGGGTCCTAACTGTCAGGAATGCTTCCTGGCATCCACATTGGACCTGAGCTTGGCTCCATTGGAGCACGTCCTGCCCTCCTCTGCAGGGGAGAACAGGTCTCTCCCACCTCCATGTGACACCCCTTCACATACCTATATGTCACCAACAGATATGTATTTATTTAATTAGACTATTTTAAAACTCTTTCAGCTAGCCTCAAATATATCAAAAGCAGTAGGAATGTTAGCCTACAAATACCAGGACAGCTCTGTTGTTATTTCCTACTGTACTATTTTCCCAACTTTCCGTGTATGGAGAATTCTGCATCCACAGCACCCTGTCTGCTGAGGAATCACAGAGATCTATCAGTGATTGCAGAAGAACCGGGATCTACTCAGTGGCCCAAGTGCCGCCAGTCCATTCAACGAGCATCAAAGCAAAGCTGTGTGGCAAAGACACACCTGCATAAGATCACAAGATGAGGTTCTAGCTAGATCAGTGCAAGAGTTAGCTAACCACATCAGGAGGTGTACTTCCGTGGAACAGTTCTTTATTTATTTGATTTTTATGCCGCCCATCAGCTGAAGCTCTCTGGGCAGTTCACAACAGCACACTTAAAAACCAATATTAAACATACCATCAAAGCATATCAAAATGTTGTAAAAGTTAGCAATACAACAGCACACTATTTCGTTATCATGTGGAATAGGCGTTGCAGGTATTTTTTAAAAATAGTGTTATGGGAAGCTCTTTCCATAACGGGAGAGGGGGCACTCCTGAAAAGGCTCTTTGAGAAGGTTCTATTTCGTTATCATGTGGAATAGGCGTTGCAGGTATTTTTTAAAAATAGTGTTATCAGCAAAGCACTTTAGGGCCTCACAGAACCATCAGGCAAACATGCAAGAGGAAGCGTCTAGACATAGCAGCCATTTCTGTGCAGGTGTGTTGAGTTCCCCGTTAAAGTGAACCACTCTGGGGCCTGTCGCTGCATCTCGGGCTAAGGAAGCCCATAGTTTATGTGCTGTATGAAGAAGCAAGAGGCAGCCATTGCTGACTCAGATACTGGCTCCCCAAATTACAGGGTTGGGTTATAATGCTCAGAAGAGCATGACAGAGTTCTTGACAGCTGGGAACCTGCTCTCTTAAACCAAGGCCTGATGAGCGCGTACCTGCAGCTCCTCTAAATGGAAAGCTGCTGGGCTCTTCCTTCCATCCCAGTGGCTGCTTGCAGCCCCCGCCCCATCCTCATACAAGTGGGGTTCGCCCGTTCTCCTCTGCAAAATGTGGGAAGCATCTCCGCACGGGTTCTGCTTTCCCAGTGCAGCAGCCCAGCGAGCAACCCGCGCTCCTCGGGGTGGGGGGTCAGCAAGCACCAGTTTCTGAGTTAGCCCTCAGAAACACCAGCTGTGGAGGGAGCCAGACCTGTCTCACTGGGTTCTCCAAGGAAGGCATTACTGGAAGAAAACCACCAGGTTTGCTCATGGCCCAGTCCTATCAAACCTGCCAGGAGATATGGCAGCTAGCAAGGGTTGGGGCTTCTGAGTCACAGAGGTGCTTTCTCAAGGAAATGAGATAAGGAGCTTTTGCAGCCAAAAATGGAAGCAAGGGGAAAGTAATGTGTACTGAGATATGAGGAAACTGGGATGTGAAAACCCATGACCTAGAATATTGTAAATATTTTTGTTGTGCTTCTGATGTGGACCTTTGACCAAGGAGGTTTCTACAGCTGTGCCTATAATCCCAGCATCCTTCCCGCCTGAGGGAGCTTGTCCCACCAAGCAAAAAACTCTGGGCCTGTCCTAGATGGTCATCTTTAAACATTTTTGGTGGAAAAAGATGCCATGAGCAGTGGGAAGTCATAGGAGACTTGAAGTGGAGGACCACGACCTCCACATACCACCGCACATTCTGTGAATGAGGAAGGGCAATTGGGCCATGGAAGCCTTGTCCGGAAACATCCACCATGCTGGGGCTCACGAACCTTTTTGATAATGTTCTGACCATTTCCCACTTAAGTCCGAAGGTGACCATTACACAGCAGGGTATGTTGGGGTGTTTCTCAGCATATGAAGCCGCTCCTCTGTGGGGCAGAGCAGCTTCACTGCTGCCATGTGGGATTACTGATGCCGCAAAGCCCATCGGCTGGGCGTTACATGGCAGCCGGGAGGCAGGGGCAGAGGGAGCGGAGCAAAGGAGCGGCCTGCGCAAAGGAGCGGCCTGCGAGCGAGGGCTGGGGAGACGGGCTCTTGAAGCAGGGCCGGCTCGGCCTTGGGGGAATGGCCGCTCTTTAAGGCATGGCCCTCCCTGAAAAGACTCTGCTGGCCTCCCAGCTGAAGTACCGCTGCTGACTCGCCAAGCCAACGCTGTCAGCATGCAGGGATCGGCCGCCACAAAGTCCAGACAGCAGCCTAAAGCCTCTACATCCTCCCCTGTTGCCATTTCCTGATCCCACCTGCCTGCCTTTGACCTTGACCTTGCCCTTGCCTCTGCATCCCCACCCTCCGGCTGCTCCCTTGCACCCTTGCACCGCCTCCCTTTCAGCATAATCCCACTGCAGGGGGATTATGGTAGCACCAAAAACATGCTGATAAATCTTTTTGAGGGGGAGAAAGCATGCCTTCTGCGAAAACCTGCTCAGTAACTGGTGTGCAAGCTGAAGGGAAAATGTTCGGCACAGGCGAGCATCAAGTCATTCTTGCCCTCCTGGCATTGCTTTATGTCTGTGTTTCGCGGATACACACTTCAGTCAGAAGTGCCTGTCCCCGTGGTGCATCCCATTCTGGAGCTCGGAGTGAACGGTTTCGCTTCGCTGGACCGCCTGTTCGTGGATGCCGCGTTCGGCTCCGCCGCGCGCCGAGCCCCCCGCAGCTCCGCCGCTCGCCCCGTGGTCGCAAGCCGTCACTGGCCAGCAGGTGTCTCTGGCCCGCAAGCCTCAGAAACACACCTGCAGCAGGAGGCACAGAAATGAGCCTGCGGCGGGCTGGAGACTCGGCCCCGCTCGCCTTTCGCGCGTGACGAGAACCAGAGCGGGAAGCCTGCAGGGCGCCCGCTGCCAGGCCTCGCAGGCCGCCGGGCGGCGGGGCGGCGCAGGAAGGCCGGCTCCGCCCCCCGCCCCCCCAGGTGCCTCCCGCCCCGCGGGCAGCGGGCGCCGCAGTGGCCCCGCCGCCGCCGCCCGGCACGCACCTCGAGCGCAGCGCGGCGGGATGAGCAGCAGCCGGTTCCCGGTGGAGGCGAGGGCCGTGGGCCTGCTCAAGCACGGCAGGCAGAAGGTATTGCTCGCGTCCCTCGCCTAAACGGTGTATTTCTTAGTTCGTTTCTATGCCGCCCCATAAGCTAAAGTTTCTCATTTATAGGCAAGCGCTGTGAAACACTTCAAGGTAAGAGCACGAACAGAAAGTCACCAGTTAGGATACTTCGAATCGGTTTGAAACGCCCTTTCTCTTCATTTGTCCTGCACAATTTTCTGGACCTATGCACCTTACTGTTGCTGTAGATTATAATTTTATTTGCCATCTTTTCAGTGCCAGGCTATGGCAGCCCTTCTTTGTGGTCTTTAAAGACCGACCAAGTCATTCAGGGGCCTGATACAATTAGCCAGGTGCCTTTTACTCTTGGCTGGGTGTTTTTAATTGCCCTTTAGTGTTCTTTTACATTATTTTAAATTAATTTTTAATTCTTACTGCTTCATCTATTGTATTTGAGTGTTTTTATATTTTGTTGTATAGCACCCAGTGAGCTTCAGCTATGGGCGGTATAGGAATGAAATTATTATTTTTATTATTAAATTATATTTTTAAAAAATGCAAACAAATGCAAAAGTAGGATAGAATGGGAAAGAACAAGCAAAAGTTACTTGGGCTGGAAATGAGTTTGTCCATTCCTAATTGTTAATTGGCTAATACTTGACTGACAGAGAGGGACCTGTTCCAAAATAAAGCGCAAGTAGAAAGCCTGGGCTGGGTTCAGGGCTCGACCTTCATCCTTCTGTCTTTCTCTTTCTTCTTGCTGGCGCGATCTGTTCCTCTGGCACAATCATGACTTGGAGCATTCCTGGGAAAGCTTTTTCACCAGACCTCTCTGCAGGGACAGAATGAGCATGTCCGGCATTTCTGGCAGCAGTCTTTCTCACAGTTTCTGACATGTAGCTCTTTCATAATTTTGGGGTGCTGTTAAGGGTGCTGAGTCTGCTGGACAGATGCAGGGTGTTGTGCAGAATGACTTCCAGAGGCAGGATCCCCAGTGAAATAGGAGGAGGGGTATTTACTATCTGGAGTTTCCACTGCAGGGACCTGAATGCCTTGAGGTGTGTGAGGGTAGCCTGTCCCAACCTGTGCTGGCCAGAGATGATTTGGACTGACATGTCTGGGAGACATCAGGTCGGGGAGACTTGGGCGAAAGCATGGAAGTCAGATGTCTGAAGACCCTGCAGTTAGTTCCATGGAAACAGTCACGCCTAGGAAAACTGCTCTGGTAGCAACGTGCTTGGAATTGGCCGTCTGTTGCACAACCGAGCTGTTGCTAGGCTTGGACCTGCCTGCATCTAATTCCTGTAGTGCCTATTTTTGCCAAGCTATGGTGGAAAATGCTCTGTTCTTAGCAACACTGTCATATAGGGGGCAATACAAAAGGGGGACTGCGACAGGGGGCGGAAGGTTTAACATGCCCCTTCAGACATGTTGCCCCTGGATCGCCCCAGATATCCCCCTGCATGCCAGTTAAACTTAGAAAAACTGCTTCCACTTGGTTTTGGATGCTAATTGATTGAAGGATGCATTTCATCTGAAATAAGAAGTTGGCTGGCTTTTCTACCTGTGAAATTTAAATCAATGGTAGTTTTCTCCCCCTAAATGTGCATATGTAGATGGTGCTTAGCCTCTGTATGTATGTATGTATGTATGTATGCGTGCGTGCATGTATTTAATTTCTATACTGCCCAATAGCCGACACTATCTGGATGGTTCACAGAGCACATTAAAAAAACAATAAAAGATACACTGTATAAAACATATTAAAGCATCCTTAAAAGGTTACAATACATGATTTAAAACCACCTATTAATTGTATGCAGATTTGTTTCCTCTGGGCCTGACCTCCATTCCTAGCAATGGAGCTAAAGTGGGAGGAAGTTTGGCTGCTCCTCCAGCTGACCAGGAACCTGCTTCTCACCGTCTGCCATCCCAGAAGCTGAGCATGCCCAGGCTAAACCGTGGCTGAGAAGCCAATATGCTTTTACGTTTTGATTAGAATTTTGCATTTCATGCTGCTGGCCACCTCTGTCTGGGGTTGAAAGGTGGGATATAAATTTAATAAAGAAAGCAAGCTCTGTCTGACTCATGCATTCTGTTTAACTTTTCTAGATCTGCATACTTTCTGTGCTCTGGTCAGATCAAAACAACATTCTCATCTACAGGACATTTGAAGAGTTTAAGAAACTTCATGTAAGCTTCATTTTCAAGGCAAATTGCACACAATACTTTAGCAGTCTCTTTCCCACAACAAGCAAGAGCAATATAACTAATGGATCTCATTTTGCTCCTCTCTTAGAAAGAACTGAAGAGGAAATTCCCCATTGAAAGTGGTCTGCTGAAGAAGTCTGAAAGAACCATCCCCAGGTTTCACGGTAAAAGAGCAGCGGGGGACAGGTGCTTTCTGTTTTAACTGGATGGGTGAATCATGGTTCACTGCCCCTCCTGCTCCTAGCAAGGTCTGAGAGTGGGGCTGCTGAACTTCTTTCGGTCCGGGGGGGGGGGGGGGGGAAAGTGGGTTTTTAAAAAAGGGGGGGGGGGGGGGGGGGGGCTTCCAGTGGTGAGCAGGCCACAGAGCAGTGCTATTTTGTGGCACATTTTAGCTTAGAGAGCTTGCTGCCAGTAACTAGACCTTAGGAGAGGAAAACGTGCAGGAGCTGAAAGCCGCCAAAGGATCAGTGGTTGGGGAAAGGAGCCATTGGGAGCAGGAACCTCTCATGAGCTTTCTGTGACCTGTGAGCCCAAAGAGATCCAACACTTCTGATCTGTGGTGCGGAGAAAGTGTGCAACCAAGCATGGTTCCCCGCCTGCCTGGACCACCCCCCACACAGAGCAAAAGTCGAGCAAATGCAGTGATCTGGCAGCTAATCGCCCCAAGCACATGACTTCCTGCTGCACCACCAGCAAATGCATTAGAGGCTTCCCAAGCACAAATCCAGTTCAGGAGGCACATTTGCTCTTGGGGAGCCCCTGCAGCTGCAGCCCTGGGGGCACAGGTAACGTTGCCCACCCCACCTCTCTGCTCGGAAAGATTTCTGTGCATAAATATCCTTGAGTGCGATTTCTCTCAGCCCCATATTTTGCCTCCTGTAATGTCCTTGCACCACACACTCCAAGGCTCGGTAAAGCATGCCTGACTCCTTCCTTCTCGCTCTATACTTGAACCGAAGCAAACATGCCCAAAGGCCCCTCCTGGCAGCTGCCTCCCACATGAGTTGCGGTCCTGAAGCCATGCACCGCTGGGGAATGGCATCTGTTGAAGGCTTTTGCCTGTTTGTTCCCTCAAAGATGTGAATGTGATGCTGCGGAAGAAGCAGGCACTGAGCCAGGGTATGCACAGTCTGAAACTCCTCGAGGATTACTGCCAGGAGCTCCTGAAGACACAGCCCAAAATCATCCAGGGGGAAGATGTAGTCCAGTTTTTTGGAGCTCAGAGCAGAGACCTGGATCCTGCATTTCCAGAAAACAGGTACTGTGATTGTGAAAGCAGAATTTTAGAGTGTCAGGAATAAGCTCTCAGTGTAAGAGGTTCATTTCAGGCCTCACACCCAACTACAGCTTAAACTGGAATCCATGGTTCAGTTCGATTCACCCGTTTCCATTTTCCTACCTGCTCAGCACTCCTGGTTCTGTGATCCAGAATTAGAGCAGCAGCCAGAAGTCCGGCTAGTCAACTCAGACCAAACGCTAGTTGGCACTGTCTGCAAACGCACTTCGCAGATTAACTTTGTTTGAGTCTGGTTTGCCTGTCAGACACAAAGCACAGCTTGTCTACTCTGCTCTCATGCCAAGCTTTAGCTAAGCTGCCTTAAACCTATTTGGGAGGGACTCCTGAACTGAGCCTTCTTTGTTGCAGAATTTACTTTGCTGGGTTGCAGACATCAGGGTCTTGTGGGGACAGATGCAGAGGTAGGATGTACACACTGCCTTGGCCTTAGGAAGGATGTTTCCTGCCCTTTGTGCAGCAGCTGATCAGGAGCTCCGACCTGCTGCATGCCTCCTTTGTTTAATGCCATGCCTCTATTTCAGATCACGTGCAATAGCAAGAATAGTGAACCTCAGACTATGCAGGAAAAGCTTTCCTTTGAGTCATCACCGCATCGGGGTGGGGGGGGGCAAGACTGGTGGGTCACAGGGCGGTGGCCCCATCACATTTTCAAAAGCTTGTTGAGCATTGACTTTGATGAGTGTGACAGATGAGATGCAGCCACCCCCATTCACTTTTAACTTCTATCCTGATGCCCCTCATGGGTTGGATTACAATTTCCATCATCCCCATCAGTACAGCCATTGACATAGAATGCACTGGGAGGAAGGCTGCGACTTGTGTGAAGATCCAGCCTCTGGGACACTCAAAAGCTTTAAAAGAGCCGGAACTCACACGAGAACATTTTTACAAGGGATTCTTCGACCCGAGCCCCGTTGAGCGGTGCAGAAGAGGAGGCAGCCACTTTCCCCTGCAAGCCTGCCCCACCCCCTTCACCGTCAGATTTCCCCAAAGCCTCGCAAACATGCGGGTGCTTCCAGACAAGAGCTCTGTGCACCATCAGTCAAAGAGTGCACGGTTGATTTCCCTCAGGACTAACTGGTTTGAAAGCTGTTAATAGATGGATGATGCCCCATCGCTTCCACTTCCAGAGTGTAGAAGTGCCCTTTGAACCAGGGATGGTGGCAAAATGTTAAGCATTACTTTTAATTACAAACAGGAATAAGTTCAGACTGAATCCTCTTTAGACTATGCAGGCTTGCTTCAAAATAAACATGATGTATTGCAACCAGGACATGCTAGCCAGGAGAGGTTTTTTGGTGACTGAGACTGACAAATTAACTAGATTTAAGCGGTAGCAAGAGGAATACCTTATTGAAGTGCGGCTTTTGGCATGGATGGGAATGATCTCTATAGCGAAATCCCACCCTGGTGTCTCTCCACGCTGCAGCATCCTTGTTTTGCCTTCTGAAATGGGAGCCAGGAAGGCAGAAGCGCCGCCCAGGCCAGCCAGCCTAGGCATCACGCAGCCAGTCATTGCACAGGTTTACAGATGCCTGGAAGCCTTCGACACAGATGACACCAAGGGCAGGCCCTTCAAAGCCCTCAAAGGGGAAACGCTGGAAGTACTCATGAAGGACAAAACAGGTACGGAGCACAGCCGTGTGGCTTCCATCAGCAATCCTTCCCTTCTGGTGCAGAATGCTGGGAGAGGCAGGAGGGGATTTGAGTTTGAAACTGAGACGTCCTTGGCAAGAATCTAACTTGCACTGTGGACTCACTGGCTACCCTTAGATAAGCCAGCTTGTTCCAGCCTCTGTCTTCCATCTGCATCATGGAATAAAAATGCTCACCACCTCGTGGGGTTGTTGGAAGGACAGGATCCGTCAAATACTCTAGCTGCCGAGCTTATCCAAGAGGACTTGGTTGCAGGGCTAACAGATGCTTCACTGAGGCAGCAGTGGGGGACATCCCTGGTTCAGACCTCCCCCTGCCTGGGCTTGTTGGACGCCCCTAAGCAAGCCGCAAGATGGTGGCAACAGCAGCTCTGCTTCTGGGAGACGGGGAATGCACAGCCCTTCAAGCGCACCCTCCTGCAGGCGTTCTGCTTACTCTTGCCACCTCTCCTTAGGCAGGCCCTAGTGGCGGCTGTAGGGTGGGGCTTAAGGAGAGCCAATTTCACCTGTGTTGAAGGTTCAGACACGCCTTCGAAGCAGGCATGGCCAAGGTTCCGGCAGTCAGGGGGGTGCCTTTACGCTCACACAAGTTGGAGCCGAGGGACGGATACTACCCTTGGTTCTGTCTTCCCGCCTCACGGTCTTTGCATGTTCTCCTATCCGCAGGATGGTGGCTCGTGGAAAACTGCAAGAAGCAAATTGCCTGGTTCCCAGCTCCATACCTGGAGCAGGCAGAGGAGGACGCCACCACCAGGGAGCACAGTGGAGAAGGTGCCTCAAGCCATGGCCGCCTTGGCTTGACTCTGGTTGCCTCTTGGCAATGCTTGCCTCCCCTTCTGTCCAGCGCTAGCTCCACAGAGTGGAGAGATACGAGTCGGGCAGGTGCTCTTTCAGCAAACAGAACCCCCGCTGTCAGGCACAGAGTGAAGGAGCCCCTGACGGCTCTGTTGGGGCCACTGCTGCTGGACAGGCAGCCCTGCTCTGAGGCAGGCTCCCCCACCCTGGTGCCTGAGAGGCCCTGCACATGCCTGCAGGATCAAGAACGTTCGGCAGGTGCTTGCAGGGAGCCGCTGTGTGGCCATCCCGAGCAGGAGGCCCCGGAGCCTAGCCGAGGCTCCGCTGCATTGCTCCCCAGCCACAGCCACACGAGTGGCTTCCTGCGCAGCCGTCAGCCTCGTCTTGGGCCAGTTCCCTTCTTCAAGTCCGAGTTCCTCTCTGCCTCCCTGCTGGACTGCTGCCCAGCTCCTCCCTGGCCCTGGCAAGCCAGGCAGCCGTGCCCACCCTCCCTGACCTCACCTCACTCCTGAATGGGCTGCCTGTCCGGTACTGGACCTGTGGCTGTGTTTCTGCCTGCACCTTCTGCTCTCGCTGGCCTTGACCTCGGACAGTCCAAGGGCGCATCTCTTGCCTCTGGCCCTCGAACCCCGTGCAAGCCTCCACCCCACTCCCGAACCCCTGCTGCCCAAGCCCCACACCTTCTGGTGAGCTGGACTGTCACGCCCACGCTCAGTGACATATTGCATGGAAAGAATGTCGCAACTGGAGAAGCAAAAGTCCGGCTGCAGTGCCCCAAGATAGGACGTTCGCCGTCAACTGACTAATCCCCATCGTGGGCGGTGGCTGCAGCTCGGTGGCCAAGCGCGGTGGCATCCCCAGTGGAAGAGAGATCCGTAACGGGCCTCTCTGTCCAAGACGCCAAGGAAAGCTGGTCGGAGCACAGAATGCTGCATGAGCCAAGCACGCGGCCGGCTTGGGAGGAGGCGCTGGCAAGGCCTGCCGCCGCGATCAGGCTGCACAACTCTTGAGAGGAAGGGGCTCTGAAAGCCCGAGCGTGCAGTGCTGAGCCCACGGCCTCACGCACCTCCTCCACGCACCTAGCGCTAGCCTCCCGTGCTCTTGGCAAAGGACGCCTGAGGTCGGGCTAGGCTGAGCAGCTCTTTCCTCTCCTTCCCTTCCCGTCCCGTCCTGTCCAGGGATGCTGTCTTTCCTCACTCAGGCATATGAGGCCAGGGAGCCGGATGAGCTCTCCGTGAAGGCTGGCGTTGTGGTGGAAGTGCTGGAGAAGTCAGACAATGGCTGGTGGCTGGTATGGTAAGTCAGCGAGGGAGAAGAGCCGGCCTGAGGGGAGGGAGGGGCAGATCTGGCAGCTCAAGGCTCTCACTCTTGCATGTTTAAGGTAATTCTACACCATCTCCACACTGGGTTGCGTATTTTTGGTCATACAGACGCATACAATTTCTGCGCATTCTTTTGAAATATATGCACTTTTGTACATACTTTCACATGCAGCCATTTATACCAGCATTTTTATTAAAGTTTTTGTGTGAATTTTTTAAAATATACACATTTTCTTAGGCAATTTCTTCGCCCATGCCCCATTTCTGACAACTGCAACGTCACGCCTGGCAGCTGAGGGCCTCGCAAAAACACTGGACTTGGCGAACTTTGGGCTGATGCTGCAGGACGGTCGCTGCAGCCTCGGGCTCCCTCAGCACAGGCCTCTGGAGGTCCTGCTGGGCTTCAGGACACGGGGAAGCCCAGGGGCTGCCTTCAGCAAGCCTTGCAAGACTGGAGTCGGCCCACCTCCAGCACAGAGGGATTCAAGCTCGAGGGAGCCATCGTGCCTCCTGGAAGGCTCCCTGGCGGGACGCATTAAGACTGCTCCCTTTCCAGAGCACCCTGATAAATGCCTCTTTATGGACTGCACGGTTTGCAGCGGTCCTTTCCTTGGGAGGGAGCTTGGAACTTTGCTCCATCCAATGCGGAGGGAGGGCTTGATTCCAGAATTCAGTTAGCAGGACAAAGGGGAGCACAGCTGGGTCACGTGGGAAGCAGCAGCCCTGGATCTGGCCAGAAAGCAGGGCGACCATGGCTGCAGGCCGCCCTGCCCGGCCATGCCATGCCTTCTCCCGTCATTTGGGGTTGCCCTTTACTGCAGCATCTCTCGTGTTTCTGCTGCTCCAGGTACAACGGGAATGCCGGCTACGTCCCCTCCATGTTTCTTCAGCCCTACCAAAACCCCCACAGCAAATTCCTGGCCCTTGCCAATGGCAGCACGCGCCTCTCCACCACAGACCTCTCAGGCGCTCGTGGTGACTTGAGCCAGAGTCCCCCCGCCCAGCGGAAGGGTTGCCAAGGGCAGAACACTTGGGCCCGGGCGAGAGAGGAGACAGACCTCGTCCAGGGAGCTGCTGCGGCCATGGCAAGCCCCGGCCTAGCAAGCGACACGGAGCGCCTGTCAGACAGCTCGGCAAATGTGAGTGACCAGGAACCCGACTGGCCCCAGAACCCCGAGGACCGTGGGGCAGGAACCATCCTTCACACAGAGGCCCCTGCGCATACCTTGAGGACGGGCACGGACAGCCCCTCCCTCCCCTCGAAGACCCAGCAACGGAGCAGCCCTGGCCTCAGCGAGGAGCCTTGGGGCGGCCTGGACCGTCCACACCGCTCCTCTGGTCGCCCCGCGGTTCCCCCACGCCCCTCTCGCTGCGAAATCCTTCAGAGGTGCACCACCATGACTCGGAGGGCCATGCAAAGGGCCAGCCCCTCGGCTCGTTCTCTAGCCTGCCAGTAAGTGCCCTTCTAAAGCAGGCAAGACTGCTTCTTTGGCCAAGCGCTAGAGAAAACTCCAGCTGGCAGGGAACAAGCACCACATGCCTTACTGCCCCTGCACATGCACATGCCGAGCCAAGCCAGACGCAAGAGGGAAGGTGTCTCCAGGTGGGAGACCTGATCACAGCGGCAACACAGAAGCGCCTCTTCTGGGGGTCGGACTGGGAGGTACTCTCTAAAGAGGATTCTTTCCGTTTTTGATATGGAAGACGCTTCATGCAGGAAGCACAGTCCTCCTTTAGGGGGCAGCTTCCCCCTCAGGACAGCCCGGGAGCGGGGCTCCTTGCATTTGGAAGTGGAGTAAACAGATGGACAAAAACGGGACAAAACTGTTTCCTCCATATCAGAGCACCAGCAACTGGAACTTACTCCTTAGTCACCTGCAGCTGAACGTGTCGAAAATTGCCACATCCGTGCTTTGCAGGTGCCTCCAGTGCAGTGTACCTTTGCTGGGGTCTGCTTCTCAGAGCTGAGACAACAGTAAGAACCAAAAAAGGCAGCTGCTCAGTCCCTTCTGACTCAGCTCCTGCTCCTCTTGAAGCAGCTGCCGCCGCCTTCAGGGGTGCTGGTATTCTTCAGCGTTTGAGTAGCTGAGACTAACTTGCGTGGAGGAGAGGGAAAAGTTCTTACTTGGGCTTTACTGAGTTCATTTTTATTGGTTAGTTTTACATGTTGCCAATATGATGTTCTGATTCTAGGATCTCTCAGACTCCACAGGCATGTACTGCTACCCACACACATGCTAATTTGTTAATTCTCTTGCCCTGGATTGCAGGTTCATAGACCACGTTCCCCCAACCCACCTGTTACCCTTATGCTAAGGTTGCAATCTTAAACACTTGCATCGAAGACCTTCTAAGCACTGTAGGGTTTCCTCCCAAGTGAATGTACACAGAATTGTGCAGTACCTTTTGTTTTGCAATTTGCAAATGGAATAATTTTTTAAATCCTCCATATCCTGGGATTGATCCTCTTTTCTCCTAATGAGATATGCTGTCGTTACCACGGTACAGACATATCAAATATGTAAGTTAATATACTTCTATTCACTGTTTGAAGTTGAAAAGATTTGGGGGGGCACTCACTCAAATTCAAGTTTGTGGTCAGCCCCAGAGGCACCGACAGGCTGCCAGTGTTCAGCAAGCCCGGGGTGCAGACCTCTAACCTGCCTCTCCCCACCCAGGAATGGGGAGGGGACACCAGTGAGCAGGAGCTTCCTGGTGACCCTTCCTCTAGCTTGGCTTGACTTGCAAAGAGCTGGGGGTGCCTCATTCACAGCCCCCCGCAGCTCTCAACAAGGCCAATGGCCTCAGCTCTTCAGATTCCCTGGAGCGTCCCCCTCCCCACGCATGGCCAGCACCAGCTCAGTCACAGCTAGCCCTCTCCTCCTGAGTCAGTTGCCTGCTCCACCTCGCGGCTGGGCACTCCCGCCCCCAGGGTGTCACGGTGGGGCTGCAGAGCTCTGCTCATCTGCCTGTGGTGGCCGGGGCAGAGGTCTCCCCCATCCTTCCAGAGGGAGCTTCCTCCTGAGCTGAGCTTCTGGAGAAGAGCTTGCTTGGGAAACCCCTGGAAATGGTCCGGGTTTCCCAATGAGAAAGCAGGATAGCCTTCCCCAGCCAGAGGCCCTTCAAATGGACTGCAAATCCCATCATTCCTAGCCAACATGCTGGAAGTTGCAGCCCAACCCATCCAGAGGGTACCGGGTTGGGGAAGGCTGCCATAAATGTCTTCCACTTGCTCTTACACAGGCCAGCCTGGAGGTCAGAAGGGCATTTGCTCCCCCTGAAAACTGTGCTAATCACAACTCCTTAAAAGTGGGGGGACATGTGCTAGACGTCTCTCTACGAGGTAAGAAGCGTGCATTTTTATAAAATCAAAACATTTATTTAAAGGTATGCTGCTAGCAAGAACGCCAGCCTGCGTTCATGTGGAAAGGGGTGCTCTTCCACCTTGCCCAGCCCTGCCTTCTGGCTTCGGTCACGTGTCCATCTCTTCTTCCCATTTGGACCCATCAGGAAGCCTCATGCTTTGCCACATGAAATCAAGGAACATGGAGGCCTGCAGTAACCGGCCCAGCCTCTGGAAGTGTCGTTCTGCAAAGAGAAAAACCCAGGAACGAGAGTCCCACAGGCAAGGGAGGCATGCCTTGTTATTTATTTAGAAACACAGAAATGGAGCACGTCAGGAGGAGCCTCCAGGGCATCCAGTCTGACCCCCGGCTCCAGTAGTTCCCCTCTACTCCTCACTAGTCAGACCTCACCTAGAATATGTGTCCAGTTCTGGGCACCAAGATTTAAGAAAGATGCAGAAAAAATAGAAGAGTCCAGAGGAGGGCAACAAAAATGATCCAGGGTTTGGAAACACTGCCCTGTGAGGAGAGACTGAGGGAACTGGGCATGTTCAGCCTTGAGAAGAGAAGACGGAGGGGGGACATGAGATCCCTCTGTAAGTACCTCAAAGGCTGTCACAAAGAGGAAGGTCAAGATCTCTTCTTGCTGATGCCACAGTGCAGGACACAGAATAATCAAGTCAAGTTGCGGCAACCCAGATTCAGGCTGGACATCAGGAAAAGCTGCCTCACTGTCAGAGCAATTCGGCAGTGGAACCGGCTGCCCAGAGAGGTGGTGGCTCTCCCATACTGGAGGCATTCAAAAAGAGGCTGGATGGCCATCTGAGTGGGATGGTATAAATTGGTGTCCTGCCACAGCAGGGGGTTGGACCCAATGACCTTCATGGCTCCTTCCAGCTCTACTATTCTATGATTCTGTAATTCCCTAAAGCAAGTAGGTTAAAAACCACAGCTGCAGTAAAGGGGGAGAAAACAGATGAAGAGGTGTGCATGGAGTAATGGGGAGAACCTTTAGTTTCCAAAGGCAAGAGAGTAAGTGACTGCCATTCCCTAATGATTACAATGCAGGGGGAAGTTTCAGATCTTCCATGGACCTGAGTTTTGCAATTACTCTTCCTGCCCATGTCTGGGGATTCGCCTTCCTCTGGCACAGCAAGAAAAAGGCCCTGACCTGCTGCCAGGGGAAAGGATTCCCCTTCCTTCAAACGAGTCTGCCCTCAGTGGAGGCAGGAGGCCCTGGCCTGAGCAGCCAAGTGGTAAAAAGGGGTCCACTGAAAGCCCTTAGATCTTCACCTTCAAGGAGAGGGTGCTGCAGCATCGGCCTATTTCTGTCTCATGGTGGCTGTACATGCCCACACCGGAGCCCTCAGCTGCGAAGCTCTGTGGAGCGCCCCGGATCCATCCCTCTCAAGCTTTTATTGGGGAGGGAGGGAAGGAAGAACCATGAATCCTGCCCGGAGTTCCTTGCAAGAAAGATGGAGTATAAAAAACACAAAATGAGCAGGATGAGGCTGGGGAACCCTGTGAAGGTTGCAGAAAAGGTCACCTACCTGTGTAAGGCAGGAGGGACTCCACAGCTGCTTTGATGCCCTCGTACTCCAAGAGCGACTCGGGGGTTTCATGCCTGAGGAGGGTCCCAATAACTGCCTGAGCCTCATGGCAGTTCCGTGAGTTTGTGTTCCAAGTCACAGAAAACCTCAGCAAGGCCTCTAGAGGAGAAGACACACTAGGAGTGAACGAGTGCAAGTTACAGGCCAGTGCTCAACTCTCTGTGCGCTTATGGTCACCCAGGAAGGCCTGACAGATTTGGGCACACAGCTTGCCTGTGTCATCCGAGGAAAGGAAAAGGGAAACCACTGGGCTGCCCCGGATAAGGCGGCACGGTTAGACAGGGTGCACTGGTAACCCTTAGGGCAGCTGTGTCAGCCTGCCAGCCCCCCCCAGCCCCCCACAAAAAGCCTGGTGGCCCTTGAACCCCTCAGCTGGCATTCAGGATCACATTATTCCTGGAAGTGCTAAACAACCCAAACCACCCCTTAAACCTTTCATGCTAGTCTTCTCCCACCTGCCAAATTTAGCCCCAAATCACTGTGAACACTCTCCATCTTTCGAGGTTAACTCTGCCCTCAGCTGAATGACTGAGAAGGCTTTCAAAATGCACCTAACAGGCCAGGAAGTCAAAGCAACCCTGCAAAATGCCATTCAATATTTCAGTTACTGTTCAAGTTTCTAGATAAATCAGAACTGTTTGAATCCATGTCTTTTGAGGAAGAAACATACAGTATGAAAACACACAACAGTTTGTCCAAAAGAGTTGTTTCTTACTTGTTTGCCAATTGTTTTAGGGATCAACAGGATCCAGACGTTTACAAAACCCCAGTATAACCCTGAACTTTGAAAATATTTTTTTTCAATTAGACCCTTTCTTGTGAGCCAGCAAACCTGGGATGCTTTTCATCACAGATAAAAGCAGCCAAAAGGTTGTTAGTACTGGGCCCCAAAACCCAGAAATGTAAGCGATCTAGTTGGTCTATGACATTTCTATGGAAAGCTCCAGATGTAGACAAGAAAAGTACAGGCCATGGACGCCATCTCCAAACATCTCCACAGCACTGGCTAGCCTTTTCGGAAGACAGAATGCTGGGCCAAGATGCAACATTACTCCTCTTGGCAATCAGAACAAGTCTTTTTCATACGGATGGATAATGGCAGCTTGCCATGATCCCATCCTAATGCCCATGTGGGGAAGAAACACTCTAAACCCTTAAACAAACCACAGTTCCAGCATCACAAGTGAAACAGGAAAGCTTTGGGCAACACCAGGAAGAATTAGGAAGAATCCGCACAGAAGCAACGTGAGCAGAGGGTTGATGGCATGAACTCTCCGCTCGGGCTCTTTCCAGCTCAGTTATTCCATCGTGTGTTGCACTCACACACTGCCTTTTTGTCAAGGCGCCCGGTGCAGTTTGCATCGTATTTGAGCTACTGGAACGAACAAGGATTACAACCCGCAGGGCAGCATTCTCCTGGGAACAGGGCTTCCAAATGTCTCACATCATAATCGTCCATAATCCCCCCAAAGCTGGGCTGAGAGGTGCCCCCAGTGGCCCGCACCCCTCCCCACAGGCAGGGAAGTGATCCGCATGATGGGAGCAGGATGGGGTTGGAAGCCACTGCTCTCATCTGCCTTTTGCCCAAATGGGCAGCTCCCCTGCTGCTGTTTTCCACTGCAACGTGTGCCCCTGGTATCATATCTAGTTTGGGCCCCTGATGCAACCCCTGGCACACTTTTAGAGGCTATCTGCTCAAGATGCCAGCTAACCCTTCTGGTCCTTCCTCAGCTTCTTAATGCTCTTTTCCAAGTCCTCTTTTCCACCGGTCTCCTTAAGAATGCCTAAGAGAGATACAAAACAGCCAGTCAATGTGAAGTTCATGGAGGAAACATGAAGGGGAGTCAAAGATGCTGGAGTCTTGGGGAAACGTGCTGCAAGGGCAGGGCTGGCCAAAGGCAGCGGAGCTCCTGCACGCTCCCGAAGGAGCAAGCCTAGCTGAACACGGAGCCGTTACCGCTGCATGAGCATTCTGCAATTGGTCAAGCAGGCCTTCCGCTCCCTCACATGCTTACATCTTTCTCTCCAAAAGCAGGAAATACTGCTAAGAGGTGCTCACCACTGAGCTGGGTGGGGGAATTCTGAAGCATCGTGTGCTCAAGTCAACTTGCAAAAATGCCATTTTTCTACCCAACCAAATTAAATCAGGCACATTCAGCGAATGGTTAATTGTGACAGAGGGTACAATTCTAGGCACACAATCACTTTCTTTTAAAAAATTATATATCATTTTTCAGAAAAGTTTTCAGGGTGGTTTAGAAAAACAAGATAATGCAAAATAAAATAATGGCATTTCCAAAAATCCAACATTAAAGACCTGGGAGGATAAAACAGCTTTGCCTAGCACCAAAAGGATACTTGGCGCTCGCTTTGAATTTATTCATGTGTAATAATTGTTGCAGGGTAAAGTTGCAAGCCACAGAGCAGGACGGGACGGATTTCTTCAAGACTCAGCGAAGACTAAAGGGAATCTCCTTTCTCAGCAAGATCTTACCCTTCACAACGGTCAGCACCGTGTGAGGCCGGTCTAAGGAAATGGCTGAGGCCAGTGCTTCCAGATAGCGCTTCTCGTGCAGCAAGTTGGACAGCTCCTGCTCTCTGAAAACACAAACTGAGCATCAACAGATGGCACTGGCATTCAACAGGAGTTTCTGGTTCTTGGGACTGCAGAACAGGCCACCATGAAACCAGCAAATGTAGTCACTTGCTGCAGAGCATCGGCGAAGAGCTCCCGGCTGATGCAATGCCCAAGGCCCAGTCACAGGTGGGCAAAACAGTGGAAGGAGCTATGCAGCAAGAAACTCACCCACAACACTGACAGCACTCCCACTTACTGGTGGCTACTATGCCTGGCCAACTGATTGCCCGGCTGACTTAATGAGGGGGGACGCCTCCTAAGGAGTTGTAAGGACGTCTCCAATCTTCGCACACAGACATAGGAATGTATGTTTAACAAATGAAATATATAGGATGGATGCCTCTTCCAAGACCAAGTAAATCTAAAAAGGTTGTTGCTTCAGACCTATTTTACCCATATGAAAACTGATCTAACTTTAATTTAATCTCGTATCATAGATGGACTAAAGTTTCTGTAACCAGCTGATCCAAATATATTAAATACGTGTTGTGCCAATCCCGCCTTTCTTTCAAGGAGCACATGAAGGTGCAAGGGGCCGCCTCCCCGCCCCATGTGGGAGACAGGTGAGGGGACCAGTGTGGCCTCATGATCAGCGGACTGGCCTGAAGAGACTCTGCCGCAAGGTTCACCGGGCGGCTTTGGTCCGGCCACTGGCTCTTGGTCTCACAAGGCTCACTGCCCAGGGCTGTGGTGATGACGACACGGCAGAGGGACCAGCCAGCCACCGTGGGCACCTTGCAGAAGGCGGCAGCGTATCGCTAGAAACGAGGAGGCTTGGCTGAGCAGCTGCCCGCACCGAGCCTCACGCTTGTGTTAGGAGCTGAGCCCTGGCCTCAAGCCCAGCCTTCCACAAGTGGGTACCCTGCAGCTGTGCTCAACTGCAACCCCCATCAGCCCCAGCCAGCATCCCGCACCAAGGGCACTCACTGCACCGGCTCTCCTGTTCGTGCACGGAGGCCACTCACCTCAGGAGCTGCTCCTCCTGCTTTGCTTGCTGCTCTTCCAGCTCGGTTCTGGTGACGTCCTGTTAACGTACAAGAACACAGAGGCACAAAGGGAAGGGCGGCCGCATGGCAGGGCTGCAGCTGTGCAACAGGACCACGCCAGGCCTGTCTAGGACCCAGCTTGTTCCTGTGGAGCCAATCAGCAGCCAGGCCCAGGACACCATGTCGTGCCTCTGGTGCCACCCACCCCTCCCGACAGCTACTGATGTGCACTTATATTGCTCTGTGCAAATCCACCATCCGTTTGGCACCCCATCTTGCAGCTCATGCTGAGTGAAGAATCATTATTTGACCAAACACCACGTCTACAAGAAAAGCTTCCCCATGTGTGTGTGCGAAGCGAACTGCAGCGCCCCACGACACACCGCATTGCCCACAGCATCCCTTCAGACACGCCCAGCATTCTGCTCCCAGCTGGCAAGGGAGTAGGGCAGATATGAAGGAGAAGAGCAGGCAGCGAGGGCCATGAGCACAAGGCCTGTCGCGGGATCTAACGTCCAAAGGAAGCCTGTGGGAAACCAGCAGGTCAGTTTCATAGCAGAAGGAGAAAGCCAGCGAAGTGGAGACCCCGGGTGCCTCTTTCTGCAGTGCAGCTACGGATGCAGAGCCCCTGGCAGTAGAAGCTGGAGGCTGCGGACACTGCCGAGACTCTGCCGGGGCTTGGCCTTCCCACTCCCACTGCCGAGCAGCAAAAGGTGCCTCTGTGCGTCACGATGCGCTCTGAGCGTGGCTGGCTTGCGCCAAGGCCCTTCCTCTGCACGAGAAGCATCTGGGCAGAAACTGGGCGACGGCACAGCCACCGTGAAATCTAGTCTCACCGCCAGCATGAACCTAGGTCAGGCCTCAAAAGCCCCTCAGCCTGCAGGAACGAGCAGAGCACCCTGTGCATAGGAAATGTGCAGAGAATACCCTAACCCTAACCCTACCTGACTACGAGGAAGGTCACCTTCCAGGTAAGAATGCTCAGAGGGATTCTGCAGAGTGGTTTCAAAGTGGTGACCTCAGGACTGCTCTCGGACCGCCCTGCCCTGGTCGCGCTCTGCAGGAACTGTCTGACTCGCAGGAAAGGAGGGGCGGGCGCCGGGTGCCTAGGCGAGCGCTGTGCCTGACGCGGTTGCTTGCCTCTTGAGCGCGGCCGATCTCGGATCTTCCTCCAAACCCTCCAGAAGGAAACGGAGGATGTCCGCAACATCCCACTGTGTCCTGTGACCGAACTCCTTCCAGGTCAGCGTGTCTGGCTTAAATGCTGATGACCTTCACGACGCAGCTCGCGTGGCAGGCGGGTGGGCTCTGCAGAGTTGCTCCCTCCGACTTAGTGGTGGAGCCACGCTCCACCCAGCAGAGGCTTGGCCTCAGGGAAGTCAGCTTGAGCCAAGCTAGCAATCCCCCAGCGGGAACGCGAGGCTCTGCCGGCCCAGAGTCAGGACCAGCGTGAAGCAATCATGAGTCCCTCCGCGCCCAGAAGCTGGACTGTGCGCAGTGTCTTCCCGACCGAGGAACGCAGAGAGGGCAGCCCAGGGAGCCACGGCCAGCATGCAAGGCAGGCAAGCCTGCGATCCCGACAGCGGGGCGCAAAGGGCTGCATCAACGGGAAAGCACCTGGGCTGCAGGGCCACTTTCCCCGGCACAATTCCAGCTCTGCCATGGTCCTTCCCAAAGTGGCTGGGGACTCGACTCATCTGTCAGGTGACAAGCGAGGGGCGCACAGAGGGCCCCTGCCCAGGGAGGCCCCAAGGCTGAACCCCCGGTTCAAGCATGTGGCATCAGGCCGGGGAAGCGACTGCCTCTGCTGCAGACCCTGACCAGCAGGGGCAGTGCTGCTCCGGTGGACACGGCGCAAAGCCACTGCTTCTGGATTCTGGTTCTGTGGCACGGCCTCTAAATTACTGGGGAGGAGGTCCCCGAGGGCGTGCAGGAGAGCCCCTCGAGCACCCCCGGCCCGAAAAAGGCCACGTGGGAACATGCCCCGCACCTACTCTGATGACATGGCCGTCAAAGGGGGCCTGAGATGGTACAAGTGACCCACTGACGGACTTTGCTTGCTGAAGAAATGGACAAGTAAGAGCGACTGGCTTTGCTCAGAAATGGCACCCTTTTATTAGATTAGAATTGTTACCGCGACAAAGGAACGCCAAGCCCATTTGTGTCCTCAGAAAGGGCACTGCGCTGCTGTTAAGCACGCTAGGACTTTGCAATGATAAAAAGAATGAAGAGGATAAAAATGAAAAAGAAGAAGACGACACAAGCACCCCAGGCTATCAATGTGACCTTTAGGAGAGGGAATTGTGAGTCCTGTACCTTCCACAGCATGACACGGGAATCGCTGGCGCCCGTCACCAGCATGTTGTCTTTCTTGTTGGCGTGCAAGCCCCACACTTTGTCACAGTGGCCGTCTAAAGTCTTCACACATTCACAGTTCTTCATCGTCCAGAGTTTCAGGAGACCATCAGAGTCACTGTGGGGGAAGGCCAACAAGAGGCAAGGTAAGAATGACCTGGGATTTAATTCACTGGATTCATAACTAGAACACATACATGGCTGATGCCCAGATGGGCTACAACAGACTTCCCCAGCCTGGGGCCCCCCAGCAGCGCAACCGAAGTTGTAGTCCGACACATCTGGAGTTCATCAGCGTGGGGAATGCTGGCAAGCACAAGGAGACCGCAAGAAAGATGCTGCATGGCAGCCTCCTGGAGCCGGGATGACACACCGCCTCGGGCAGCAGAGTGCAAACACTCCAACCGAGAACAGACCTCTGCCAGGAGCCAAGCAGCTTGCCTCGTTGGCAGTAAAACCTGACCACATTACACAGAAAACGGATTTGCTCTGTACATGTCTAAGAAGTGCTACTTGCTTTCCATCATTATGGTCAGGGCAGGCGGTTGGGCGGGCGGTGCAGTAGGCAGAAATAATCCACCCTTGTGCCTTACAGAAGACCAAGTGAGTGTAAACCGCTGTTTCAAGTTACGTAAGGTGTTAAGAAAGACTCCACCTATTTCGACTAGCGAATAACACTTTTCTCAACAGGAGATAAATGTCTAGGCCGCCCACCAAGGAAATGCCACTCCAAAATGTACCATACTCTGGGGTGCTGGCCTCAGGCCTGCAGGCCAAGCCCTTAGATGGCTCCCCCGCTCGAAGGAGAAGCCCTGCTGGATCAGACGCGGGCACCTCTCCGCATTCTGCTCACCCGGCAGCCCATGCATCGCCTGAGACGCCTGCAGCCAGGGCAGGACCACGAGGGGGGCCGCCACCCGTGTTTCCCAGCAGCTGGGGCACCAAGGCACACCAAGGCCTCGGCGGGGCAGGCAGCACACGGCCCCGAGGGCTGATGGCCATGGGGGGCCTTACATGGGCCCCCCTGCTCCCCGGCAGTGGCCCTTGGGCAGCTCTCTGGCCTCTGTGCTGCTTTTCCTCAAATCCCTCTGCCAAAATTATGGCCAGGAAGAGACGTCACTGGGAGACGTACGCCATCCGAAGACGGTGGTTGGCGGGTTAGAAAAGCTTTAAATAAAATTGAGTAAGTAAATAAACTGCTTTAAGCGAATTCGGCCCTCAGGCTCAAAATCACTCTGCACCTCTGACATACCTGCTAAGCACCTGTCCTCCTTGGCTCACGAAGATAACCTTCAACACAGAGGAATCATGACCTTCAAAAGTCTAGGAAAGGAAGCAAGAGGCGGAGCCAGCATAAACGGGCGGAAAGGATGTGTGGCTAACTGCAAAAGTGAGCTTTCCTGTGATCATGTGTAACCGGGTTCACAAAGACGCTTTGCAGCCACCTCTGGGCCTTCCACGGTGTCTGAACTTGGACAATGCAGCCGGTCCGGGCAAAGCCCTAGGCCCCGCAGAACGGCTTGGCAGGAGCAGCAGAAAGGCAGCGGCACTGGAGGAGGCCCACTCCCGGCATGGTAACAAGGAGCTGCACAGGCGGGGTGGCCGTCAGCAGGCAGTGGAGCCCAAGGCACTTAGGTGCTCATGGTGGCATATAAAGTCCTGAACAGTTTAGGGCCTGGTTATCTAAGGGAACGTCACCTTCCACATGAGCCCGTGTGGACCTTAAGCTCATCTCAGCAGTCCTTCTCTGAGAGACCTCCTTAAATGAGGTTAGGAGTGCTGTTGGGGGAGGAGGGGGCTTCTCTGTTCCAGCGCTCCAATTATGGCACGTACTCCCCAGACAGATGTGCCTGGTGCCAACACTTGACTCATTTCAGCGCCAGGCCAAAACCTTTTTATTTACTCTGTTTTTAAACTGTTAATTGGTATTTTGATTGTTTTAGTATCAAGTACTGGCACTAAGGAGTTTTTGACCATCATGAGATTTTTAATGAATGGAAAATTTTTAAATAAATACATACAGACACACATACTCATTTTGCATCCATGTCCCTTCTTTTATTTTCTATGTTTTTTTAGGCAATGGATGCAACCAAGGAAAGGGGCAGAGCACACTGCAGGGCTAGCGGGGCTTAGAGAGGACTCGTCATGACCCAGCACCCTGGGGTGATGAAGACATCAAGCTCCCCGGGGTCCCCGCCTTGGAAATAATGGTTGGCAGGAAAACAAAGAGCAAACTGAAGAAGAGTTCTACCCACAAGCAACGCTGAGAAGCATGTCCAGTAAATGCTATTTCTTCCCACTTTGGCTCTGCCTTTCATGTTAGAGAAGTTAACTCTTTGCTGCCTGCTTCACTTCTTCCATCAACTAAGAGTTGTCACCTATTAGACTCACAATTGATTTTCAATCCCCGTTCACACTGCTCAACTTTTCTCTCACTATTTATGTATCCTGGAGATGTTTCTCAAGCCATTCTAAGCAGTTTTTTAAAACATGCATCTTCCTTCTAATTCTCAGATAAATATATGGCTACGTATCTAGGGGATTCCCAGTCAACCACCTTGTTTTGGGCAGGACACATTTTGCTTCCAAACCGACAGCCACTTAACCACCTAAGTTCACTATAAGAGGATACTGCCAGTATCTCAAAATACAGAAAAACCACCCTTCCTATACTTATAGTTTAAAATGATGTAATCCTGCAGACTTATAGAAGAGTCTAACTTTTTTAAAAAAGCACAATAAACCACATAGCAGTCGGGACATCTGGGAAACACAGACAATTCCTGTGGACAGATCCGGATAAAAGCTCAAAAACAGAAGATGAGGAGCTGGTGTTTCTGGCTGGCATGCTATTTTTGCTCTGCACACCTCCCAGTGCTCTTAGAGGCCACCCCTGAATTTTCTAACCCGGAATACATTTGCCAAGCTTTACCTCTCCAACAGTGCCGAGGCACAACCAAAGCATTCACTAACCGAACTACGGGGCAGAAAGCACAAACGTGATTTCTGGCCAACGAGGAGGAAACACTGGGCATTACCATCACTTCAAAGGTTACCTTCAGGCAGCTGAAATCCTGCAGGTCCCATATTTTCACAGTACCATCTGCTGAAGACGTGGCGAGGACCTGGTCCACAGGTGAGAACTGCACACACCAAATTCCTCGTCTGTGTCCCTGGAAAACTCCCAGCAGCACACAACCATTGGAGGTCCACAGCTTGGCTGTCCTGTCCTGGGACCCGGTTGCGATCAGCTTGTCATTCGGAGAAACGGCTACGCTGTTAATATCCTAAACAAAGATAGGCAAGAAGGGTCACGTGCCTTCATTTTCTTGTATGCCACCGCAGAGGAAAGCAGCGAAAGAAATCGTCGGTCTACTCCAGGCTCTCCAAACTGGTCTGCTTCAGAGGTTTTGGCCCTCAGTCCACCAATGGTCAGGGACTCTGGAACTGTTGTCCCAAACAACTGGAGGGCCTCTGTCAGGGAGGGCTGTTTTACATTTTGTAATACAGGGATAAAGACCTCTTATGACTGCTTAAAGCCACCGGTTTGCACCGAGGAAACCTCTGTCGTTGTCTGATGAACTATATAGTGCACACCGTGGCTATACCAGTTTTAAGGCTAACCATGGTGAACGCTGCGTGTCAATTCTAGCAGGGTACTCTTTTCATCATAAACATTTTACCTGAAAATATTTTAAAAATTACGAAAGATTTAAACTTTCTCCCGTGACCTGAACGTGCAAACTGTGGTTCAAAGCTCTCCATAGCAGGGGTTTAACATGGCTGCAGAAGGGAGGTGAAGGGGTGAGTCTCTGCCATGCACTTGACCCCCTAAGCATCACCACCAGTTTGGAAATGACACATCTGCTCCACAACCAGCAATCCCTGCTGCCTATTACTATCTAACTGATGTGGCTGCAAAAAGGGCAAATGCTCCCTTTGGCTGCATTACTAGAAGGATCACATCCCAAGCAAGTGAAGTCCTAATTCCCTTCACTCAGGACTAACCAGGCCTCATCGGGAGTCCTGTGAACAGTTCTGGGCACCACAGTTGAAGAAAGATGCAGACAAGCTGGAAAGGGTTCAGAGGAGGGCAACGAGGATGATCTGGGGACGGGAAACAAAGCCTATGAGGAGAGATGGAAAGAAGTGGGCCTGTTTAGCCTCGAGAAGAGAAGACTGAGCGGGGATACGATAGCACTCCACAAGCACCTGAAAGGCTGTCACAAAGGGGAAGGACAGGATCTCTTTTCAATCATCCCAGAGTGCAGGATATGGAATAACAGGCTCAACTTGCAGGAAGCCAAATTCCAGTTAGATATCAGGAAGAACTTCCTGACTGTTAGAGCTGTACAACAATGGAACTCATGACCATGGGGGGGGCGCTCTTCCATGCTTGTTGTTAGTGGCAAAGTCGTGTCCGACCCATCACGACCCCATGGACAACATTCCTCCAGGCCTTCCTGTCCTCCACCACCCCCCAGAGTCCACTCAAGCTCACTCCGACTGCTTCAGTGACTCCATCCAGCCGCCTCATTCTCTGCCGTCCCCTTCTCCTTTTGCCTTCCATTGTTCCCAGCATCAGGCTCTTCTCCAGGAAGTCCTTCCTTCTCATTAGGTGGCCAAAGTATTTGAGCTTCATCTTCAGGATCTGGCCTTCTAAAGAGCAGTCAGGGTGATCTCCTCTAGGACTGACCGGTTTGATCGCCTTGCGGTCCAAGGGACTTGCAGAAGTCTCCTCCAGCACCACAATTCAAAGGCCTCAATCCTTTTGCGCTCAGCCTTCCTTATGGTCCAGCTTTCACAGCCATACATTGCAACTGAGAAAACTATAGCCTTGACTATATGCACTTTTGTTGGCAGGATGATGTCTCTGCTTTTTAGTATGCTGTCTAGATTTGCCATAGCTTTCCTCCCAAGGAGCAAGCATCTTTTAATTTCTTGGCTGCAGTCCCCGTCTGAGGTGATCTTGGAGCCCAGGAAAATAAAATCTGTCACTACCTCCATTTCTTCCCCATCTATTTGCCAGGAAGTGAGAGGACCAGATGCCATGATCTTAGTTTTCTTAATGTTGAGTTTCAAGTCAACTTTTGTGCTCTCCTCCTTCACTTGCATCAAGAGGCTCTTTAGTTCCTCCTCACTTTCTGCCATGAGAGTGGTATCATCTGCATATCTGAGGTTGTTGATATTTCTCCCAGCAATCTTAATTCCAACTGGTGATTCATCTAGGCCCACTTTTCTCATGATGTGCTCTGCATATAAGTTAAATAGGCAGGCCGACAGTATACAGCCTTGCCAAACTCCTTTCTCAATTTTGAACCAATCAATGGTTCCATGTCCAGTTCTCACTGTTGCTTCTTGACTCGCATATAGCTTTCTCAAGAGACAAATAAGATGGTCAGGTACTCCCATCTCTTTAAGACCTTGCCACAGTTTGTTGTGATCCACACAATCAAAGGCTTTAGCATAGTCAATGAAGCAGAAGTAGATGTTTTTCTGGAACTCCCTAACTTTCTCCATGACCCAGTGTATGTTGGCAATGTGATCTCTAGTTCCTCTGCCTCTTCGAAATCCTGCCTGAACTTCTGGTAGTTCTCGGTCCACATACTGCTGGAGCCTGGCTTGTAGGATTTTGAGCATAACTTTGCTAGCATGTGAAATGAATGCAATGGTGCAGTAGTTGGAACACTCTTTGGCATTGCCCTTCTTTTGGATGGGAATGTAAACTGACATTTTCCAATCCTGTGGCCACTGTTGAGTTTTCCAAATTTGCTGGCATATTGAGTATAGCACTTTTACTGCATCATCTTTCAAGATTTTGAATAGCTCAGCTGGAATACTGTCACCTCCACTAGCTTTGTTGTTGCTCAGACTTCCTAAGGCCCATTTGACTTCACATTCCAGGACGTCTGGCTCGAGGTCAGTGACCACCCCATCGTGGTTATCAGGGATGTTAAGCTCTTTCTTGTATAGTTCCTGTGTAATCTTGCCATCTCTTCTTAATCTCTTCTGCCATTTTGGTCCTTTATCATGCCCATCTTTGCATGAAACGTTCCCTTCATATCTCCAATTTTCTTGAAGTGATCTCCGGTCCTCCCTGTTCTATTGTTTTCTTCTATTTCTTTGCACTGTTCATTGAAGAAGGCCTTCTTATCTCTTCTAGCTATTCTCTGAAATTCTGCATTCAATTGGGTGTATCTTTCTCTTTCTCCCTTGCCTTTCACTTCCCTTCTTTCCTCAGCTATTTGTAAAGCTTCCTCAGACAGCCATTTTGCTTTCTTGCATTTCTTTTTCTTTGGGATGGTTTTAGTTGCTACCTCTTGTACAATGTTGTGAACCTCTGTCCATAGTCTAATTCCTTAAATCTATTTGACACCTCTATTGTATATTCATCAGGAATATGATTTAGGTCATACCTGAGTGGCCTAGTGCTTTTCCCTACTTTCTTCAATTTAAGCCTAAATTTTGCAACAAGAAGCTCATGATCTGAGCCACAGTCAGCTCCTGATCTAGTTTTTACTGACTGTTTAGAGCTTCTCCATCTTTGGCTGCAGAGCACATAGTCAATCTGATTTCTGTGTTGACCGCCTGGTGATGTCCATGTGTAGAGTCGTCTCTTGGGTTGTTGGAAGAGTGTTTGCTATGACCATCGTATTCTCTTGACAGAATTCTACCAGCCTGTGCCCTGCTGCATTTTGTACTCCAAGGCCAAACTTGCCTGTTATTCCAGTTATCTTTTGGCTTCCTACTTTAGCATTCCAATGATGATAAGGACATCATTTTTTGGTGTTATTGCTAGGAGGTGTTGTAGGGCTTCACAGAACCGGTCAACTTCAGCCTCTTCAGCACCAGTGGTTGGGGCACAGACTTGGACTATTATGATACTGAATGGTTTGCCTTGGATTCGAACGGAGACCATTCTGTCATTTTGGAGATTGTATCCCAGTACTGCTTTTCCTACTCTTTTATTGACTATGAAGGTTACTCCATTTCTTCTGAGGGATTCTTGCCTGCAGTAGTATACCTGATGGTCATCTGAATTAAATTCACCCATTCCTGTCCATTTTAGTTCACTGATTCCTAAGATGTCGATGTTCAGTCTTGTCACCTCTTGTTTGACCACGTCCAGCTTGCCTTGATTCATGCATCTTACATTCCAGTTTCCTGTGGAGTATAGATCTTTGCAGCATCGGACTCTCCTTTCACCACCAGATACATCTGCAACTGAGTGTCCTTTCGGCTTTGACCCAGTCGCTTCATTCTTTCTGGCGCTACTAGTACTAGCCCTCTGCTCTTCCCCAGTAGCATATTGGACACCTTCCGACCTGAGGGACTCATCTTCCAGCATCATATCTTTCTGCCTTTTGGTGCTGTCCATGGGGTTTTCATGGCAAGGATACTGGAGTGGGTTGCCATTTCCTTCTCCAGGGGAGCACCTTTTCCCAGAGCATTCTGCTTTGGCCTGTCCGTCTTGGATGACCCTGCATGGCATAGCTCACAGCTTCATTGAGCTACGCAAGCCCCGTGGCCACGACAAGGCAGCGATCCATGAAGGAGATGCCCATGCTAGAGGCATTCAAGAGGCGGCTGGACAGCCATTTGAGATTTTTTTAAGTGGGAGTCCTGTCCTGAGCAGGGGGCTGGACCTGCCAGCCCTTTGCTCCCTTCCAATTCACATGATAAAAGTGGGGTGTCATCCAGTGATGAGAGCCAGTGTGGTGCAGTGGTTAAGAGTGTGGGACTGGGACTCAGGCGACCCGGGTTTGAGTCCCCGCTCGGCCATGGAGCCAACTGGGTGACTTTGGGCCAGTCACAGCCTCTCAGCCCACCCTACCTCACAGGGTTGTTGTTGTGGGGATAAGATGGAGGAGGAGAATGATGTAAGCTGCCTTGAGCCCTTTGAGGAAAAAGGCAGGATATAAATCGATAAATAAATAAATAAAAATAAATAAATCCAGATAGGAATTAAAACCACAATATTTGGCTTTGCTTTTCTGAACACCCACCCTAGCAAAGATTTCTGTACGAAGTAGAAATTTACACCCTTCTAAAGAAATTCTCATTGACTTCAAGGGTCCCCAGTCTGTCTGGCCCTGTGGTGCCCACCCAGTGCTGGCGGAGGGCCCAGGAGCAGCACACGCACATTTACACAGAGAGAGAGATGACCTGGAGCAAAGCTTGCCCCATCCAAGGGGTCCTGCACAGGACGGCTGGGGAGCAACGGGAGGCTGCTCTGGGCTGCTGAGGGAGGCCAGTGACTGCCCCCTCCCTGCAAACTCAATGGACAAGGCCGCTTCCACAGAGGTGGAGATCCCAGGCAGGACACGAGAGGGGGAAGATTCCACAGCCAGGACACAGGAGACACAGCAGTCGCTCAGGGACTGCAGGGATTTGCCAGTGGGTCTGACCTACTGGACGTGCATTTCCAAAGCTCTGCTGGGTGGACAACACCTGTGTTCAAGATCCAAAACACATCTTCTCAAATTCCATTGCTGCTCTACCTTGTCATGAGCCTTCTCTGTCAGATGAGGTTGAAGAATTACAGTTTTTGTGTTTTCATTGCCTGGATGCCCAGCAGCTGGATTTTGTGTGCCTGCAGCCCGAGCATCTGGCTTTCCAGCATCAGGCTTTTTATTGTCCGGCTTCACGGCATCTTTCTTTTCCTTGTCCGGCTTCACGGCATCTGTCTTTTCCTTGTCCGGCTTCCCGGCATCTGTCTTTTCTTTGTCCGGCTTCCCGGCATCTTTCTTTTCTTTGTCCGGCTTCCCGGCATCTTTCTTTTCTTTGTCCGGCTTCCCGGCATCTGTCTTTTCTTTGTCCGGCTTCCCGGCCTCTGTCTTTTCTTTGTCCGGCTTCCCGGCCTCTGTCTTTTCTTTGTCCGGCTTCCCGGCATCTGTCTTTTCACTGGCTGGTTTTCTGGCATCAAGCTTTTCCACGTCTGACTTTTCCATGAAAAGCAGAGTCTCTGGAAGATACCACACTTTGATCGTAAGGTCTTGACTGCCTGTGACCACAAAGTTCTCTTTCATTCTGGCCAGAAAAGATTAAAGGAAGGGTCAGAAAGCACAGAGCAAAAACCTATTGTTCCACCTGTGTACAGAATGAAGCACTTTGAACTCATCGTCACCTATACTAACAGCAAACTCAGGTACACTCAGCTAGGTAACCAAAATTGTGGAACCCCTGAAGAAGGACTCACCATGATCAAGGGAATTTTGCAGAAGTAGGGTAAAAACCTCAGAAGGAACCCTAAGGGTTGAGTCCAATGAGTAAAATCAATGGCCACACAAAACACATTCTGCTGAGGAAGGGTGGGCACCCCGAGAAGGGAGGGAAGAGCAAATGGAGCGGTGTTTTCTACAGGTCATGTTTGCTATCCCAACCGCAAGTTCCTGCCCCTCCTCATCTTAAGACCCATCCAACTCCGGCCAGAGTGGATCAAGGGACGGTAGAATGACTGCTGCATTCTGTCTGCACACATGAATATAATGTCCTACATTTGTGGGCAAGGCCTCCACCTTGTCTGGCTCAGCAGCGAAGATGCGCAAAGTGTGCCTCGGAGCACCAACACCAGTTAACGAGCGTTCCAGGGCCTCGCTCGCGGGCTTTGCCAGCCCTCCCTGTAACCTGCAGCTGCACTTGCTGGAGTGAGGTGCTTTCGTGTTGATTTTGCTAGAGGGAGTTTGCAAGGCTTCCTGGCACAAGCAGCAAAGCGGGCATGGCCTGACCCTCTTTGTTTGGACCCCTTGCTCAGCCCAGCAGACTTCACTGAGCCTCTGTTCCGGCTGATTTAGCCTTGCAGGCGGATTTCTGACTGAGAACATGCTAGCGTTGTACATTCTTCGAGCTCCCCAATAACACTCACTGTCAGCAAATGTAGCCCTGGCACCTCACTTTCCCTGCAGTTCCAAGGAACTTCTGAGTCCGCTGCAGGGGACACAGCAGGCGGTACAGAGGGCACTCATGCCAGCGTGCTGGAGGGAGGCACCACCCAGCGCAGACGCAGCTCTCCCACAAAAGATGTGGGAAAACACTGGGGCTGTTTGCAACTAAGGGCAGCATTCAGTGGCAAATTTGTGCCACTATGGGCCAGGTGTGACATGTTTACATTTTGCATGAAAAAACTAGTGACACACAGACAGTTCATGTTATATGCAGGTTAAATCGCCAAAAAGTAACCCATGAAGAAATCACAGATCAGATCTGCATTGTTTAACCCAGGGGTCCTCAATCTTTTAAAACAGGGGGCCAGTTCATTGTCCCTCAGACTGTTGGGGGGCTGGACTATAGTTTGAAAAAAATATGAATGGATTCCTATGCACACTGCACATATCTTATTTGTAGTGCAAAAAACAGGAAAAACAATACAATATTTAAAATGAAGAACAATTTTAATCAACATAAACTTATTAGTATTTCAGTGGGAAGTGTGGGCCTGCTTTTGGCTAATGAGATGGTCAATGTCTGGTTCCATATTTGCTCCTCTCTTCCGTATTCAGAGCCAACGCATGCGTGCAATGGGGGAAGAGCCGGTGTGTGCGCAATTCACGCTGGCAAGACCAGCACAGCAGCAGGAGCGAGCCAGAGCTAGCGGAGAAAGCTGGCTCACCAGTTGAAGGGAGCTGTCACAATTTGGCACGTGCGCTGGCTCTCTGCTAGTCTCCAAAACTGAAAGAGTTTCAGAGTGTGCCTGAGCCAGCTCAGAGCTTTCGGACTTGTTCGGAGATCATTTTCTCTGAATGAGTCCGAAAGCTCTGAGGTGGGCCGGGTAAATGATCCCGACGGGCCGTATCTGGCCCGTGGGCCGTAGCCTGAGGACCCCTGGTTTAACCCATAAGCAACCCAAACGGTGCAGATCCGGATGTCACACTAAGAAGCTATTATAGGTTGTGACAGTGTGATTTTGGAACTGGTCGCTTTAGGTTGTCCCCTGTGTTGCTGTAATGATCTTTCACTGTCTGTCAGGCTCACCTCAGGTTTTGCTATGAAAACTATCCTGTTGTGGGTTATTCTCAGGGCGGGTTGTTGTGATGTGCAAATGCAGCCATTAATGTCCTTCTAATGAAAATGCTATCTTTTTCACATTTAAGAATACTGCTTTAATGTTTAATTCTAGATCTTATTTCACTGAAAATATGCTAGCACTTAGTAATCCTTTATATTTATCCCATACCTTTAACTCATTTTAAATTTAAACACAGCTCTTCACACACTGGCTAGGCTATATTTCATCGTTTCCCATACGGTGGCATGTTGAGGTGCTCTAAGGAAAGTTTTCTCTACATTTATCCCATGGAAACTGTATTTTTAAAACATAACCCTATTTTTACAAAGCTCTGTCAGCACAATAGTGAAAGGGACAGTTCACAGAAGGCCTCAGTTTCCGTGATTCTGCCCTCCCACCTCAACTCCCTCCCACCCGGAGCAAACCTGTGCCAAGGGATGCATGAACCCGCGGCGGCCAGGGCAAGGCCAGGACCGCCCCCTGCACAGCGTGGCTAGCGCACACCACAACGCACGTGGGATGCCCCGGACAGGCCCGCTGCCCTTCCAGCCCAGGCGCGCAGGGATGGAGGAAGTCTGCAGGGCAGATAAGCGTCGCGCGGAGTGCTTCAGGGCCCGGAGGCGGCACGAGAGCTGGGAGATCCTGCAGGGCAAGGGATGCCCCGAGGCAAAGCAGGAGCACCCAGTGCCTCCACCCCACTGCATCTGCCGTGACTGGAGAAAGGGCCCCGGCACAGACCCGGTCCTACTTCCCAGGAGACTAGTTTCCATCAGGAAATGCAAAGAAGGGCTACCAGAGGCAGGCTGCCCCTTACCTGGAGCAGGAGAGCGCACCCACCGCCTGCACATGACCCAAGCCTCGGGCCATGCAGGAGACGTCGCCGTCTGCCGCCATCAGCCAGACACGGAAGGTTTTATCCTGGAGGCAGAGGAGAGAGCTGTTTTTCAAGAGTTTTGGACACCGTGGGAGGCCCATGTTACCCCACGGTGGGGTCAGAACCCATCCTGAAAGATGGAACAGGAAACCCAAGTCCTTGGTGCAATCCCCACAGCCTTCTCCGGGACCCCAACAGCCTCTGCGGCTGCCTCCTCCGGCATCCTCCAGTGCCGTTTAGCACAGCCTCACCCCCTCCTCTCCACTTGCCCCACAGAATCAGTGCTCCCCTTCCCCAGCCAGAAGCCCTTTCCCACAGAGCCCCTGAAGGCCCCTGCCAGCTCCCCTCCCGCTGGCTGCCCCCCTTTCCATGCCAGGGCCTTGCGGAAGCGAGTCGCCAGCGCGTCTCAACACCACCCTTCCCAAAAGGCTCCTCCCGAAGACACAGCCCTGACAGGCACGCGTGGCCACCCTCACGTCATACAAATGGAAATGCACTCAGGCAGAGGCTCAGGTGGGGAGCACTGGGAACTGAGGGAGGACTACGTCGACTTAAAAAGACCTTGCCTCTGTTCGGAAGGCCTTCCCATATGAAAAGCATATTTGCCCTTAGGACAGATCAAAGGAAACCTTTCTTCACACAGTGCATCATTAAGCCATGGAATCATCACAAGACGGAGCGATGGCGAGCAACTCTAAGAGAGGACTGGTGCTCATGTGCCACCTCCAGTACCAGAGGCAGGGTGCCGCTGTACACCAGTTGCTGGGGAACACGGGTGGGCAGGTGCTACTGCATTCGTGTCGTGTCCGTGCGTTTCCACGAGCCACTGATTGGACAAAACGCTGGACCAAGCAGGCCCTTGATTTGATCTTCCAGGGCTCTTTGCTTATTCTTCGACTATACTTCCATTTACCCTACAAGTGAATTAAAAAGCAAAACGGATCCCGACTGGGAAGTACCTTTGCACTGCTAGCAAACATCCTCCCTCTTCGGAAGACATCCAAAGCAAGCACAATGTCTGCAAAAAAGAGGACACGGGCAATGTAGTACCGCCACACCGGATCCAAGGTCAGCTGAAGAATATGGCAACAGTTTCATGTTCAGGTCTGAAAACTGGGCCCAGGAGTGGGGGCCTGAGAGCAACGCAGGGCTGAGCCCCACCAGCAGACAACCAGCCCCTCCCGTTTTACCTTCCCCATGGAGCGAGGGGAACAGAGCTCAGTGCCTTTCTCTGCACAGAGAAAAGGACTTGGCCAGGGAAGCGGCACCCTTAAGGGGTGTTTCCTCTGCATGCCACTGGCCACCTTAGCCAGGTCAGTGAGCCAAGGAGAGCCCCCAAAGTCATATTCAAACAGAGCTGAAATGACTGCTCTTCCTGTGGGGGTGCGGTAGGATGGTGGTTCTCCACCGGTGCTCTCAGACAAGAGCGGGGGCCCTTGACATGCCAATTCACATGAGCCCAAGCCCGTGGGTCCCATTAGCTGGGGTTAGGGGAACTGGTCCATAGCTTTGTGGCAAAACTGGGGCTGTCCTACTCTGAGCACATCATGAGATGGCAAGATGCCCTGGAGAAGACAAGCATGGCAGGGGAAGCTGAAGGGAGAAGAAGAAACGGGCAGCCAGCTATGAGACAGATTAACTCCACAAAGCCTTGAAATTGCAAGAGCTGAGCAGGGCTGCTGTGGACGGGGCATTCTGGCAAGCCTGCACCATAAGTTGGAGATGACTTGCCAGCATGTTAACAGCACTGTATATGCCAGTCGGCATGGGATCTCTGACAGATGACCTGGGCTGACCTTCCACTACAGCTCAGGAGCCCATCCAATTATGAGCTTGCTGTGAAAACTCACCCCACATCCTGCATTTTACAGGCTTGTTTGCTCTTAACAGGCAAATCTCACCACAAGATACATCTTTTAAAATTTCCTGTTTCTATGCACCGTGGTGCCTCATACATTGAACTCAATTCATTTAGGGAGGACGTTTGAACTCTGAATCATTCAAGGTCTGAATCAATTTTCCCCATTAGAAATAATGGCAAGTGAATTAATCCCTCCCCAGACCCTAAACAATACCCATTTTGGTAAACTTACCTGAATGGCCGTACAAGACTTGGCAATTTGAGGAGGCCAACTCAAAGACTTTCAACTGGGGGCTGTTAGTGGCCACAACAATGTGGGAGTCCTTTGGGCCCAGGAATCGGACGTCCAAAACTTCTCCATTGTAACCTGAAAACTGAGTGGAGGGAGGGAGGGTGCTGAGAAGGGACCCATGGGCCAAAGTCCTTTCTGAGTCCGCTCTGGGAGAGAGGGCGGGTGTGGGAAGGGAGCGACCTGCTCTGATCCTTGTGACTGCTGCAGACCAGGGAACAATTCCCGGCACAGGCGGAGTTAGGGGGGCACTGGTCACCCTGGGACAACTGCGTGGCGCCCTCCTCCCGTGCCCTGCCTGCCTCTGGGGCCAACGGCAAGATGAGATACCTGCTTTCGGAGCTCCAGTGTCTGTGCATCGTACAGGCAGATGTTGCGCTCAGCATTCGCAACGACAATCTGGCTTTTCATCGGCACCAGCGCACAATGGACAAGGCTGTGAAGGCCAGGCTCCTCCTCCACTTTCCGTGCGACTGGAAAACTGGGCTGCAGCTGGCTGTGCACACACAGCGCCGAGGAGGCGTCCCACACCCGGAGGACCCCTGCAGCGTGGCACACGTGGCGCCCGTCAGAGCGCCTGTGCAGGGCTGCAACCACAGGCTGCCTCCCCCACACCCGTCTCAAACAGAAAATTCCTGGTGGCCTCCCCTCTTTCGCGGGTTTGGCAGAAGTTGTCCCCTTAAACAAAGAATCAAAGTCCCACATAATAAAGGAAGCTCATCTGCCCTCAACCAGTTCACTTCTAAAAGAAGAGCACTGCAGCAAGTTACTGGGCGCATCATGCCCATGCAAAAATCACATGCTGGCAGCCAGGGCGCTGTGACGCGGAGAGTGCTGAACTGGGATCTGGGTTCTAATCCCCACTTAGCCATGAAGCTCACTGGTGCCTTTGGGCCAGTCGCTGACTCTCAGCCTGACCCACCTCACAGGACTGTTGTGCAGATAAAATGGAGATGCGCGGGGGCACATGGTAAGCTACCGAAGTTTCTTACAGGGAAGGAGGAGGAATGCGAATAGAACCCTCGTGCATGTGCATTCCGTCAAAGCACAGCAAGGTCAACTGTTTTGGCAGGACTGGCTGTTACACGCACATGCGAGGGGAGCTGTCCTGGCAGGACTGCTTGCTCAGCCTCTGACAATGAGGCTGTTCTTAAAAGGGTCCCAGCCCCAGCTGTGGCGCAGTGTGTGGGGCCTCCATGGGGTTTCGCGATGGGCCAGATGAGCCCGAGGGCAGAGGAGCCCAGCCAGCCTGTAATCTGGGATGCCATGAATGAATCCTGGCTGTCCTTTACCAAACCCAGGTGGGTAAGAAGGTTGCGAGACCGCGTTTCCTCAATGCCATGTCCACTGTTCTTTGGCCAAGACGATGCATGGCTTCTGCTCTCCACTCCACAACAGAGACATGCAGGTGCCTCTCCTACCAGCAAGGGGATGGAAGAGACCCGTGCCTAAGTCTCTGCTCCCTGCTCCCTGCTTGGGAAGGACCCACAAAGCGTTTCACTCACCTCTGCTGCCCGCAGTGAGAAAATGAGTGCCTGATTTCTTCACACCCACATTTGAGAAGTCCCCCTTTTCAGGTAGGAGAACCACAGATTCGATACTCTAAGATGGGGCAAAGGGATTAAGCAAGTTACACAGCCATTCATGTCCCCAGAATCTTGACTCATTCCAAGAAAGGAGGACCTTATGAGAGATAGAAGAGGGAAACCCATCCTCTCCTCTCCTCCTCCTCACAGCAGTCCTCTTCAGAAGGCACAGAAAGCAGCCTCACCTCATGGACAGAGATCGTGCTCTTCAGGGCTCTCTTCTTCAGGTCCCACACCGTGCAGATCTTATCACGGCCGGAGCTACAATCAAACACAGGGGAACCATGAGCATCCTGCCAACCCCCCGCCCCCGCAAATTCTGGTGCAATCTGCCTTTCTATCCGCAGCTTCAAAGCAATCGCCCTTGGGCTGGGAGCTCCTACAGTGAAACAGGAAATAAGCTGGAGAACAGCAGGTGCTTTTCTCCCTGCCTGCCCAATCCCTGATGTGAAGTCGCCTATCGCCCAAGGGAATGGGATTCACGTACTTCACGAGGCTGCGCAAAGCCATGCGCTGGCTTCACGCCCACAGAAGTGCACAAAGGGAAAAACGCTGTGCCTGTTCTTGCCTATGAGTCCTCATTTCATTGTCCTTTGTTTTAATTGCCCCTGTCCAGCCAGGATGTGTGTCCAGTTTTCCATCAATGTTGGTGGGGCTCCTGGGTCTCTGATGGCATGAAATAAATGCAGACTTGACTTCATCCTTGCCAAATTTCAGGCCAATTTGATGGAATTGAGGAAAGGACACTTTTTAAAACACCCACATTTACTTCTAGCATTCATCTTCATTTTACATTAAAACACATGGAAAATGAAAGCATTTATTTAGTTTGTTTTGTTTTCAGGTGTACGCATGCAGTCTGGTCCCCATTTGGAAAATGGAAATCACAACAGTGAGCTTCTTCAGAGCTCTTACAAGGTCATAAACCATCTGGAAAGTGGGAAATGCTTTCAGAAGTAGAGCTCCAGAAGTGATCAACAGTAGTGGAACCTGCTCCGACTTCCAGGAGGGAAAGAGGACATGCAAGAAACCTTTCCTAGGTTCTCACCTGATGAGTGTCTTACTGTCTGGCGAGAACACCAAAGATGTAACTGAGCTGAAGTGGTTTTCAAGCTGGGCAACACACTGGCTGGACTGCAGATCCCAGACCCGGATGCTGTTGTCCATGGAGGAGGAGAAGAGCTGCTGCTGGTTGCTGTCGGGATGGAACTGGACGAGGCTAGGCAGAGACACCGGGAGCACGGAAGGATTAAAGCATCGCCATCGTACTCTTCTGAACTGCTGGCACAGACAGCCAGCCCCCACACCCTTGTACCTGCTGTGGACTGTCTGAAAGGGCCTGATGCATGGAAAGGTGCAAGGACTCAGCTCATGCCCCTCACATAATCCGCACCACCAGAAGGGGCTCTACTTTTAGTAGCCAGAACGTGAAGGCAGGAAGTGGGGCCAAGCCTGCATGACCCTAATTTCTCCCAGAATTTTCTCCCAGAATGCTGGAGAAAAGGGTTTTGGCTTTGTGCTTGAGTAACTCCATAAGTGCCAAATGGTCATGCCAGGCTATTCCCTTTCCAAAGCACAACCTTAAATCCAGATGTGAAGCTTCCCTTTCAACTACGAGTTCAATGCCAGTTCACTTAACTTGGGGTGGATAGAAAACAGACCTCCGGATGGTTTACTCCTCAGCACCTCCTGCCCTGAACACTCGCCACAGAGGCCGAGGCGTCTGGAAGCCGGTCCAAATCTTTTGCAGATCTTCCTCCTGCCCACCCCTGCCAGTGCCAGCTAAATGCTCTCCTGCTTACATGAATTCTAGGCAGTGTGCGAGCTCCACATGGGCAACCAGAAGGACATTAAGCCCCACATCCAGCGACTTCTGGCTGGATACTGAGTGCATGGCATTTATTAAAAGTTTTATCCACCTTTCAGCAGTTAAAACCACTTCCAAATTAAAAATACATTCATACTGCAAAGCTAGAATACACACACATGCCTCATTTAAAGAGCAGCTCAGGAGGGGCATCCCTTTAGCAACTGGAGGTTAATGTATATCACAGCCATATTTTCCACTGCTCTACAGTGTGTCATCTGCAACAAACTGAAAGAGCTAATTGGGCTGAAAGAAATGCTTTCTTACTGGACAACTCCTGACGAGCCTTTCAGGTTGTGCGTACAATACTGTCTGGGAATGTCCCAGACCTTTATGGTGCTATCGCAGCCACCTACAAGGAAAGGGAAAAGGAAAAGAAAAGTGAACTGTCCAGATAAAGTCAGTCAAGTACTGGGAAGCCCCAGCTGCAGAGGAAAACCCAACGGAGAGGGCTTACGTCTTTCTTTGCTTCGTACACTCCTTAGTCCAGTGCCTCCTGCACCAGAGGACAAGAGGATGCTCTGATTCAAACTATTTCGGAGAGAGAGAAACAAGCCATACCTGTAGCCAACAAAGTAGAAGAGGAGTCAAAGGTCATGCTGGCCACTGGTGCCGTATGCAAGGCCTTCCATGTTCGTGTGCATTTATTCGCTGGCCAGTCCCACTGCTTAAGTAGCAGTGCTTGGCTTGCTGTCACAAGGACCTAACAAAACATTTATTTTTAAAATGTTATAAATATATCAGTTAAAGAAAAAAAACACTCACTGATTTTGAGGAAAGTAAGAGAAGTTAACAGGCCAATACATATAAACCAAAATAACCTAAAATCAGGAATAGTTAACTGTATTACACAGGAGTCACCCTACTCTTCACAGAGTAGACTGGAGGCTTTTGCCCCATAAATTGCACCATCGGGCTCGATAATAACTTAATGCCAGGTAATAAATAGTAAATCTTACAGTTACAGAATGTTAGGATTAGGCACAAATTCTATACAAATTACATGCACATTTCTTATAACTTTTGTAATATTAAGGCTGCACTCTTATTCATGTTTAGAAAGGAAAATGTTCTACAGCTCACAGCATGCTGTGAACTACAGGGCCTTCTTCCATCGCAATGTGTACAGGATCCTGCCTGAGGGAATAGGACTATTTCTTTCGACTGGGAAACATTTCTTTTCCTTACTAAAAAATAAACACTGTTTTATGACGTACCCGTGGACAATTTAACCATGCCCTGATGAAAATCGCAGGCCTATGGGGGAGGGCAGGGTGGTCATTAAAGCTCTTCCTGAGCCACCAGCTCAGCAGCACTGCCACAAATTACAAGAGAAGGAGACCATGGAAGGGAAGAGATAGAAGAGCTCAGGTTGATCTGGCTCTGACCAAATGGGCGACGTGTCTTACCAAACAGGCACAATTCACACACCAGGAATTTCCCTTGGGAAAGACACAGGCTTTGTAAGGGCCCCATTAATTTCAATGGGGAGGTACGAGTGAAACTAGATGCTACGTTCAGTCATTTGCAGCTTTTAAACTGCATGGTTCCATCCACCAACACATTTTGCCCCCAGAGGACCTTCTGGTCCATTTCTTGCACTGGGATTCCTATGATGCAAAGCTACAGCCTTTATAACATCACGATAACCTACTTCATCATCATTGCTGAGAGCAAATGCTGTAATTTCTGCTTCATCATCCTAGGAAGAAAAGAGAAAAATGAGACAGGGAAACAGTTATTAGATTATTTGTATAACATTGGTTGCTTTGCACACTCCTTAATGAAAATGTCTCACTGGTGCTGCAACAGCACAGAGAGAAGCCATCTGATACATCTGCCCCCACCCCATAATACTGACTAAACCGGAAACTGAACAAACGTTAGCAGTCTTAACACAAAGCAAAGGAGTGACACACACTGCTTACAACAACCTCTTAAGGTAGGCCGGCATTATGTTTAGTATATTGCAGAAAAAGGGTGATGTGAAGAACGTGGCAACAGCCTACAATGTTCATGACCAAGGCAGAATTTGAAATGGGGAGGCAGTGGTCTCCTGATTTACACATATCCTGTACACAGGGACAGGAGTAGCTCTTTGGGAGATCAGCACAGGAAAGTTTTAAAACACTTAAAGATGACATGTCACTTGAAATTCTTGTCAAGGACACATGTTCGGGGGAGGGGGAGAGAATTTTTGGCCACATTACCTGTTCAATACTGTAGACAACGTCTCCACTTTCTATGTCCACTATACTGACCTTGCTTCCACAACCACAAAACATATATTCCCCATCTTGGCTTATCTGGGAAAGAAATACATGAAAGCAGACAGGTTTTTTGGCACATCATAGCAACAGATGAAGAGATAATTCAGGCCGCACTAAAAGGAAAGAGACTCTTTAGGGTTACCTGAATAGGTCCTCCTTTGTAGAAAGGCTCAATTGTCCGGAAGACGGAATAGCTGAAAGAGCATCAGAGAAACACCAACACAGTAAACTGAGCAGAGCACATACTTCACCTCAGATTGGCCAAAGTAATGCCTCCAAATCAATTCTACAGGTACAGTGAAAGGTTTTCTCCCGGATTCCAAGGGTTAAACACTGGAAGGGCACATGCAGGGCTCAGAACTATGTGGACAATGCCCCATCCATTATTCACCCCAGATGTGTGAAGGCCATTTGAGGAGTAGCACGTCAGGATGCCCGGCTCATCTTTGTTGTATTTATTTCAGCATGTCTACCCTACTGTTCTAGGCAAAATACTGGCAAAGAATTCAGTGAATAAGAGAAGCAGAAAACCATTTTAATGACAGAACCACAGAGCAGGAAGGCCTGTGGAGATCATCTAGTCCAACCCTGTACTCAGTACAGGCTCTGCAACATCAGGTGCAGCTGCAGCAACCCTGACGGATGGCCATCTAGTCTAGTTATTCACACTTAATACATGTATTTCTTACAGGCTTCAGGTAGTCTACACGGCTCTTCTTTCTTTCCACTTTATTCTTACAGCAACTCCACGAGATACACTGAAAATGACCAGTCCAGCTGCACCCGTCCACCTTCCGGGTTGTGTGGGGGATTCGAATCAGGGTCTCCCCCGCCTTGGATGGGCAGTCTGGACTCCTGCTGAAGGGAGCCCCAACACTACCCGTCGCCAGGGAGAGGTGGCAGCCGCATCGTCTGCCACGCAGCTTCGTCACTTTTTGGGAGTAAACGCGACCTCTCCAGGGGCACCCTGGCAACCCGCCCTAAGCGATGGCAGCTCGAAAGGACACTTGTATGCCCAGAGGCACCCTCGTCTCCGATTATGACGGCACAAGCACCGGACGCGCCACAAAAGCGGGCAAGCGGGCGGCGTGCCCGTGCCCCCACCTCGCGCGCGCCGCCGTCGTCATGGCGACGGCGCAATCCGCCCCCTACCGGACCCGTCGCTACGAGACGGGGAGCGATCCGCGCACCCTCCGCACGGCCCGTCCCCTCGGCCTCCCTAACCTGGTCTTTAAGCTCGTCGAGGACCTCGACATCGCCATGCCGCGGCCCCGACGCAGCTCTTCGGCGCCCCGCTTCGGCCGCCCGCACGTGCTTCCGGCAAGCAGAAAGTTTGCTTCCGGTGTGTCATCGTGGCGCGAGAGAACATAGAGATAATCTGGAGAGCGGTCCTCCGAAGAGTCACTTCCGGGTTCCCCTTTCTCCTTCTCGCGACGGGAATGCCAGTCGCTCACGGAATAATTTTTTAAAAAAGAGGCCTGGGAACGAAAAGGAAAACCTCAGGTTTTTATTTTCACGAAGCCCTTTTCCCTCTTGAAACATTGGAAAAATTGCGGGGAAGGGTTATGGAACTATTTTTCAAAACAACGCATGGGATGCTTCAGACGAGGCGTCATGCATTTCCCCAACGCGTTTCCTCAGCACCACGCGACGGATGTGCAGGCAAGATCCGTTCCCGGTCGGAGCCTTGCGATGCTGTTGCACGGAGCAAAGGCAAGCGCCCGCCTGCACCCTTGCAAACCGAGGCGATGCCCAGGTGCAGGAGCGGCTCGTCGAAGCCGGCGCCCTGGCGTGCGCGGGGCTTCGTCGGGAACGGTGGGAGGCTTGATTCGCCGTTGTACTGACACTGATGGCAGGAGTGGAAATTCGCTCCCTTCGCGAGCCTGCCCAGGGAGTAGTTCCGAAGAGCAGTTCCCGTTTTTCCCGGCATGCGGGAAATCCATGCGGCGATCCAAGGTGGGCTCTCTACGAGAGGGCTTTCAGAACATGCACAGTTTGCGGGGGCGGGGAGTGGGGGGATCACACTAGTGCAAAATGACCCTGAAAAGGAGAGGTGGGTGGGACTTCTCCGGGAAGAACGGCCTTGGCGTGACACGGGCAACTGCCTGCTTCAGCTTGGCATCGGCCTCTGCCGAAGGAGGCTGGAGCCTTGCTTCGGAGGCATGGGCATTGCTGCTCTTTAGGGGCAGCCTGGCCCTTTCCGCAGTGGCAGGGCAGCCCCGCTGGGAAACCTGCCACTGCTAGCACACCTCTCCTCCCTGCCCCTGGGGTTTCCTTGAAACCCCCACCCCTAAAAAAAGAATTTGACACGAGAGCTTTTTAAAGCTGCACTGGAGTTGTGGGGCAAATTGTCAAGATCACAGCTGGGGACTGAACCTTCCTTCACTTCATGCTGCAACCCAGTGAGAATTCCCCCTTCCTACCATTAAGGAAAAAAAAGCTCCTTCTGGCACATTAAAATCAGTGGACCTTCCATAACATTAATATGTCAGATCAGCCAGTAGAATCTGGAAGAAAAAACCCTTAAATATACAGCTGGACATTTATATGTAACAGCTCAGATTCCTACAATATATTTATTTTGTGTGTGTCAGAATTTATTTATAAAGTATACTCTACTTATCCTTATTCAGTTGTTTCAAGTGATCAGCAAATCTGAAACATACGTAACATGAAAGCCATTTTTATTATATTTATTTTTTGTGACAAAGAGCTCTACAGGCTATAATCTGAAAGTTACATTTACATCTTTCGTATTGAAGAAATGTAGAAAGTGCACTTTTTCCTACATTGCTAAATCAAAGAGTACTTTGCATGATGCAGTCTTCTGTATTGTCTTGAGCACAACGCATCTGCTGCTGGCTATTGTGGGTTACTCTCTCTAGCTCTCATGATCACAGCAATGGGTACACTGTCCTTTAAGATTCGGTAGCGTTGAACTTTTCAAGACGTACCTTTCTTCAAGAATCCTGGAAGAAGAACAGGTGTTAGTATCTGGAACTCTGGCTGGCCGACTCAGCTCTTTCCATGTGGCACAGCCCACTGCTTACTGAACTGCACACTCTCTCCCTTTCCGTGACGTGTAGGAACAGGGGTTTTATTGCCCATAGTTTGTACTTACGGACAATAAGCTTAGTGTTCCCTTTGCTGTGGGCACTGTTATCTCACCCAAGGCCATGGAGGAGGCCAGTGATGATTTTCAGGCAGTGCCCCAAAATGTGTGGCCACACCACAGAATTGGGAGACCTGTGACAGAAATACCACCCCACCCCCCAGGTTTTGGCACCTGAGAGCCAAACTGCTCATAAAATGGGAAACTAACTACCCAGATCCATCACAGCTCCAATTCCAAGCAACTCTTTCACATGGAGGCCATGATACAGGCAGCATGAAGAGACCCAGGCCCTAGCAGAATGTCGGTGGTTCAGTTTAGATGCCAGGAAGCACCTCCTGACCGTTGGGACCCCGAGGGTGTGGAATGGGCTTCCTCGGGAGGTGGTTGAGGCCCCATCGGTGCGGGTGTTCAAAGATAGGCTAGACATGCATGTGGTGGGCATATCGTGAGCGGAGCCGGCTGGAGCAGCGGGTCAGACTAGATGGCCCAAGAGGTCCCTTCTGACTCACTCTGTTTCTATGACTCTTATGTACTAGACAAACAGAACCAAAAAGCTGAAATACACAGGGAAGGAATAGAGAGCATTTTCTGGGGCAACATAATAAGAGCAAGGCACACCCCAAGTCTGCGCTGCTCGTACTGAGAACTTAAGGACCAGCTGCCTGCCTAGATTCGTGCCCCGGAAATACCAGAAACAAAAGTGGGCAATAGGCCATGCTTTCCTCCTCCTGATGCTCTTTCCCCTCCCTTCCTCTTCTTTCCTGTGCGGCAGGAAGAGGCTGGCGCATGCCAGAGAGGCCTTCTGAAATGAGGCCAAGAACGTGGGTGCCCCCCCCCCAGTTGAAGCAACCCCCACATCCACGCACCCTCAGAGCTCTGTGCCATTGTGTTTGATTCTCTTCTCACAATTAGCACAGGCTGATAAGAGATGCGAGCCAACACATCCGCCTCTGCCCTACACAGCCATCTAGAACGAAATAAGCTGCACCAAATACACGCCGATGAACTGTTGCCTAAAAGCAAACGTCAGAGTTTAATTAAAGTAAAGCCGCAGAGGGCAGCAAGGAAGCACACGGAAACCCCTTACAACAGAAACCTCCACGGGCGCGACTCCAAACCCCCCACATCCCCTGCCTGCCTGCCTGCCTGCCAGTCCGACCGATCCGAACAGCACATCACGCCGGAACAGGCAGCTCGGGAATGCACTGCAATGGTTTCCTCCTACTAGGCGTTCTCCAGATGTGTTGATCTACAGCTCCTACCGTCCAAAGGCAGGTCGACTGGGGATGATGGGATCTATAGTTCTCAGACCTGGAAGAGACTGGGTGAGCGAAGGCTGCACCAACGCTGAGAAAACACCCGCTCGTCCGGAAACGCCGCTCCTCGGCGCGCTCTTCGCCACCGACACGGCAGGCTGCGCGTCCGCTCGCCGGCGGCTGCCGCAGGAACGGCTCCCGCACGCCGCGCGCCTGCGCGTCGCTGCCGGAAGGGGGCGGGGAGGCGCGCGGCTCTCGCGAGACGTGGCTGCATAAAAGGCTCCCGCCGCGCGCTCGGGGCCTTCTAGTCGAGATCACGTAAGTGGGGCCGGGCCGGTGCGGGGCATCCGCCGCCATCGGGGTTGGGGCGGGCGGGCCCGGGCTCTCTCTCCGGGCGGGGGGGCACCGCTCTGCCTCCCGCGTTCCTGGCAAGCCGGGCGCGGGCCCATTGCATCCGCGCGGCGAAGTCCGGCCGGAAAGCCTCAGCTCTCTCCGCCGCCGCAAAGAGCGCGGCCGCGGGATGCCGCGCGCGGGGCAGCGGAGCCCGCCTGGCGGGCGAGCGAGCGCTTCCCGCGCGTCGCTTGCGTTAGCTGCCGCGCTCAGCTAGCTTTTGTGATGCCGGGCAGGGTGATGACTGGCACTCCACCCCTCCGTTTTTCAAATTCAAAAGTGTAGGCACTCGAGACTATTAAGTGCTGGCAATTTAGGAGCCGGGACTTGGCAATCCTAAAAGAACTGAAAGAATTCTTGTGCACAGAGGACTGGCATTGGCGCCCCAATGGTTTTCTGTCATTGACCTGGACTGGTGTTTATAACTTGGCAACGGTCCCAAATCTGATTCAGTTAATCTAGGATGCAAATATTGTATGGTGCCACTTGACATTTGAGAATGGAAAGTCATGTGTTAAAAGTTACATTGTTTTAATAGATTTCTGTGGCATGAATCTGTCCTTGTCCTAATGTGTTCAGAGAATTCAGCATGCTAAACTGTTGCAAATGCTTTTATTTTCCAGCAAATGGCGGACGACGCCGGTGCTGCGGGAGGGGCAGGAGGTGGCAGCAGCAGTGGAGCTGCAAGAGGGGGTTTTCGAGGCGGCTTTGGCAGTGGCGGACGTGGACGTGGACGGGGCCGTGGTAGAGGCCGTGGACGGGGCCGCGGGGCTCGTGGAGGCAAGGCTGAAGACAAGGAAGTGAGTTGAATTCTTGCAATTTGTCTCCCTTTAAGACTTCAGTGCAGGGTGTTTGAGAGTTTTATTGAAGCTGGTATCCAAGGAACACTGCAGGAACAAAGGAGGTGAATGCTTTTGGGCAACTCTCACCCCTGTTCAAGTGGTGCTTGGTGGGCATAGCTGTCAGAGGTTCCCCACTGGTGATCCCTGCAGGGGACCCGTGTTTTGTTCAACCTCCCATCAAGTGTATGAACCGGGTGGGAGCTTCCTCCCCAGGGGCTGGCCACAGTGGCTTCTTGGTGGCTACCACAGCAGGCAGTGAAGGTGTGCTGCTTGGTTTCTGTAGAGGATACAGCTTTTCCTCCTTGGGTGCTTCAGGGAGCTCCCAAAGACTTCCTGCTCAGGAGCCCTGGGTTTGGATGACACCATGTGCCCAGGAGTGGCTACAAAGTGCTCCAATTAGCCATGGCACATTGGGCTCAACTTCACAACCAGAAAGAAGCTGCCTTGCTGGGCGAGTGTGAAGTTCAGACAACATACTGAAGCAGGGTGGCAGCCATAGGTTTCAAGCCAGTCCAAAATCCTTAGACAACAACAAGATAATAAAGGCTCCACTAGAACAGAAAAGAGCCTTTTTTTGCATTAACAAATCCATTACCCTTGTTTTTATGGCGGTGTGGAACTTGAAATACCTCTGGCAAAGTAAGACCTAAATCCGCCTCTGCAGAAATACTGTATAAGTGGGGCATAGAAAGCAGGTGAGGGAATGCCGTATTTACATAACCTACATTTAGAAAACAAGCGGCAGCAATTTCTTGCAGGTAGAAAACTAACACAGCCAAGAGGAAGACAGACTAGAGCAGTTCCCTATAGCAGTGTTTTTCAGCATGGAAGAACATGCACTGTTTGCAACTTGTGTTACTATTACTGTTTTCCAGGGGAGGGGGCTATGATTTAGAGGTCAATTGGTGTTGCTACCATATGTGTAAGATAAGGTACTGCAGAATATTTAGATGGCTTGAAACAGTTGGCTTCTTTTTTTTTCAGTGGGTTCCAGTCACTAAACTTGGTCGTCTGGTCAAGGACATGAAAATTAAATCTCTGGAAGAGATCTACCTTTTCTCTCTTCCAATCAAGGTATCTCCCTAGGTGGCATGGAGAGTTTATTTAGAATGAACTGTTTTCCATTAGGGTTTACTGTGGTTGTTACAGTGAGCATTACGAAGACAATTAAGGGAGTGGGGAAATGGTAGCAATTGATAGAAGTTTCTCTTGAAATGTGACAACCTGGGAACACCCAGTGAAACTGATTGGCGGTGGATTTGGGGGCAAACCAAAGGAAAGGCTTCATGCAGTATATAAAATATGGAGACCCTTGTCATAGGTTTATGGTGGTTTGGAGTTCAGAAGGCATTGAAGGGAGTTTGGACAATTTCATGGAAGAGGAGGAGGGGACATGCCAAACTATTACTTCTGGACATGGAATCTTCATGTTCAGAGGCAGTAGATGCAACTAAAGAGTGGTAGCTGAGGAGCAAGAGTGGGCTAAGGTTGTTGCTTGGGGCATCCTTAAGTCATCTGGTTGGTACCAAGGAACAACATGCTGGACTGGAGAGACTCCATACTGTGGTCCAGCAGGACTCTTCCAATGTTAACTTGTGCCTTCTTATTGACACCTTCGATGGCTGATTTGGAAACATTCACTTTGCAGGAATCTGAAATCATTGACTTTTTCCTGGGCTCCTCTCTGAAGGATGAGGTTCTGAAGATCATGCCTGTTCAGAAACAAACTCGTGCTGGCCAGCGCACAAGATTCAAGGTAACCATTGGTCACTGTGTTTCTTCCAAAAACAAATTGCCTTCTCTGGCAGCTGAGATTATTGGACTTGCAAGAGTCTTGAAAGTTTCATTCTCACACCTAATGAACAATTTTGTGACCAGTGGTGGAATCACTGCCCCAGAATAAGCTTTGTTTGGTACTGGGGATGCGTGGGAAGCTTTTGAGTGCCACAATGTTTAGAGAAATGTGCCTAACTTCTAACCTAGTGAACTGTCGCTGAATGTGTTTAAGCAGCATGGTTATGAGGAACACATACCGCCAAGGCTTTTGCACAGTGGCAAAGAGGTGCTTTCAAATTCAACTTCACAGTTAATGGGGCCATTACTTTTGTTTTCCTTTTAGGCCTTTGTTGCTATTGGTGACTACAATGGCCATGTTGGTCTGGGCGTCAAATGCTCCAAAGAAGTTGCCACTGCAATTCGTGGAGCCATCATCTTGGCAAAACTGTCCATTGTCCCTGTGAGGCGAGGTTACTGGGGCAACAAGATTGGCAAGCCCCACACTGTGCCGTGCAAGGTAATAGCCACATTTTCTGGAACTGGTACTTGGATTTTGACTCAGACTGTATATGTACAGATTATTCAGCAGGCTTGTGGGTTTATTTCAGGTAACAGGCCGTTGTGGGTCTGTCCTGGTGCGTCTCATCCCTGCGCCACGCGGTACTGGAATTGTGTCTGCCCCAGTTCCCAAGAAACTACTGATGATGGCTGGTATTGACGACTGTTATACCTCAGCGAGGGGTTGCACCGCCACCTTGGGCAATTTTGGTACGTTGCTGTGCATCTCTGATTACCTGGCCTTGACTTGAGGAGTGATAGTATGGTGCCATGGACCTCATGAGAGTCCTGCAGTGATGTCCCCTACTCCAGCCAAGCTCCTGGAGATGCTTGAAGGCACAGGGTACTGGATATGGCCTTTATGGTGCAGCCCTGAGCTCTGTGCTGCCTTCTCGCCTTAGCGCTGGCAGCTGTTCAGTACTAGAAAAGTAGAGCTCCGTCCTTTGAGGAGGGCAGGTGAGCTTGAGGCATGCCTTATAGGAGGGCTTTTATGAATGGGGTGTTGGAATCTTGTGTTATACCCTCCTGCATTCTGGAGCGAAAGCCATGGAGCCGGCAAGAAGATTAGAGACCAGTCTTGCAGAATCTACATTCACAGGAGGTCTGCCGCTAAAATAGTCACTCTGGGGGGCTCACCCAGCAATGTCATTAGGCCCTGCTCCTAGTTCCTGCGCAGAAATCCATGTCTGGTTTCCCTCAAGCATTTTTGGCATCTCAGAAAACCACCAGTCAGTTCTGATCTTCACTTCTTGCGATTCTGCCTTTGTTCCTTTGCTGCATTGATTGAGCACATGCCACATCCACTGCTGGCCTGGTTTATTTATTCTACTTACATTCTGCACTAAATTGATTCCAAGGATTCTCTAAGCAGATGAGTTTACATGTAATGACTAACCATGGGAGTGAGCGTGCCGCCTCTGCTTTTGCTTTTTTTCTTGTTTTGAAAAGAGCTCGGCACACAATGTGTGATCCTGGATCTCCACAGTTTTAACAGTTCGTTGCTAGGTTAAAAGTGGGTGGTTTCTGCCTCAGCAATCCAGAATTCCACATAGGCATATCGTGGAGCAGTCCAGGAAGGGTATCTGTGTGGTGTTCTCAAATTGGAAATGAAGCTGTGTGCCTTCAGGGAAAGGGGCCTGCTCTGAGAGTCAACTATGGCCCTGAGCTTGGGGTTGTATCCTGTGCCATATCTAAAGTACTCCCTTCAGGATGTTCCCTCTCCACTCTGCCCAGTTGCACCTGACCACAGTGGTGCACCTGTCGTTACTGGAGAGGGACAGCAAATGGGTTCATTCTTGCACGGCGGTGAGACTTGGTGAAATGGCCTTACTGTTCTCTATTGGACCCAATAGGTTTATTTGAGCATGTGCGTATGGAATGCGACCAATTGCTGTAATGCTCAGTAGAAACCGTTGGGTTTGGTACCTTCTCTTTAATGTCTTGATCTGAGATAATTTCCTTTTCCCCCAGCTAAGGCCACTTTTGATGCCATCTCCAAGACTTATAGTTATCTGACCCCTGATCTCTGGAAAGAGACAGTGTTCACCAAGTCTCCTTACCAGGTAAGGAAAGGGTAGCTTTGTGGGGTGGGGCATGTGTGTACAATGATCTTTGGGAACTGGCTTTATTGTTGGGTTCTGTCTGTCCCTGCCGAGAGCTGCAGGAGGGACATGCTGTTTATTTTGACTTAATGCAATTCCCTGTGCCAGTTCAACCTGCCTTTGCATCCCTTTTCTACCAGCTTGCAATTCTTTTCCCTCTGAAGAGGGAAGGAGGGAGTATACTTAATAATGCAAGCAGCACCACAGTTGAAATTTTTATAGGGCTTACTACCTGGGCTAAGGAAATCCCTCACAAATCATGTGCTGCTTTACAGTGGTTATTTCTTCTTCTGCAGGAGTTCACCGATCATCTGGCCAAGACCCATGCTTCCAGAGTGTCCGTACAGAGAACTCAGGCAGCTGCTGTGGCAACTACCTAAATGTTTCTGTATGCTAAATAAAGTTTGATTCTTACACAGGCCTGGTAAACATTGTTTGCTCAGTGAACAGAAGGAATAGCATTGGCCCCTCAAGAGGAAGCGAATCTTCACTCAGTAGGCAGTCATTCTCATCCCAAACTAGAGTGTTGGCCTTAAGTATTTTTAGAATTGCCCGTCAGAATCAATACAACAATTAACTTTTGTTGTTGGAACATACAAAATGGCCAGTAAGGGTAGGCTTCCTTCATAATGGCCTGCTAGATCATTGCAATAACCTTGACATGTTTGGGTCCCTACATTTTGTGGTCACATGTCTATTAAAAACTAGTTTGCAGACCTTGCTGTCATATCTGTTGTATCTGCTGGACCCAGCCGGTGATGTCTAATTCTTTTTAAAAGCCACACCAGCTGCTAATTCCAGAACTTGAGTCCTTGTGGATGTAGTACTTACTACAAGAAAAAAGGTCAACTAAGGTCTTGCAAAGCTCCGCCACGATGACACGGCTCTCCTGCGTGTGGCCTGCTCTGCCCCGGCTCTTCACAAACCGGAGGCTCAAAGTGCACAATTCCTACTTCCCCCATTTCTATCATATTGGGTGCCTGCCTGAAAGAAAACTCCTTCCCACAGATCATCAGTTAACAGACTGATGTAGGCGGCCTTGAATGTCACACAAATAGCCACGAGCTGGTATATAGCTGGGGAATCAGCTTCAGGTAACGCCTGCTATGCAAATAGCCAAACACTGGTCCTTCCAAAGCACTATAGGTTCTGGTTCTCCCACATGTATCTATATGAAAGACATTTAAGTCTTAAGTTTATTTTTCAACATTGGTGCTGAAGTTTGCCATGTTATTTTACAATTTTGAGAGAAAAGCATAGGTGTTGCCACTGGGTGTGCTATCAAACAGTAAGCATGCATCAGCTGTTTGAAATCCAGTCCTAAGTTGTGATGAGCAAGTTCTGCTCAGTCCTGGCTTTTGGCTGCTGCCTGGGCCTTGTGTTCTGCAATCATCCGGTGCTTCTGCTTCATGAGACACTTGCGTGCTGATCTGTAGGCACCCAGTTCGCTATCTAAGGCAGAAAAAGCCATGAGTCAACTTTGGCAAAGGCATCAGGAAGGCTGGGACCTGCTGCAACAGCTGCAAGGCCCAAGCAGGTAAACTCACTGGAAGGAGTGCTTTGCTTGGCACTTTTTCTGGGGACTCAAAAGTAAATGCTCTCAGCAGCATTAAGCCTTTACCCAGTTCCATTCCACTATGGAGACTTCATTCCACAAAATTAAGGAAGTCATTCCTCTTTTGCCCAGAAGGGAGAGGTTAGGTGCTGCCTGATGCTGTGCTAAACTTGGGAGACCATATGGTCCAGTCCTCCGTCAGCTTCACTGGCTTCCCATTGAAGCCCGGGCCCAATTCAAGGTGTTGATTATGACCTACAAAGCCCTAAACGGCTTGGGTCCGGGCTACCTGAACGAGCGCTTACGTCCGTATATGCCCGACCGCCCTTTGAGATCTGCGGGAGAGTCCCTTCTCCGGGAACCCTCCATGAAAGAAATTAGGAGAGTAAGTACCCGGAGGAGGGCTTTCTCTGCGGTGGGGCCCAACCTATGGAATTCACTCCCCAAAGAGGTCCGCCTGGCACCGTCGTTACTGGTTTTTCGGCGCCAGGTAAAGACCTTTTTATTTAAACATCATTTCAATTGTTAAAACATATGATCTGGCCTGGGCAACTACTTCTTCCTTCTCTTTCTCATCCTATATTTTTATTTTATACTGATAATTTTAATTTTGTATTTGTAAATCAATGTATTTTTTGTATTTTTATATTTAATGGTAATTTATTATGTACTATTGTATTTCAATGTATTTTATCATGTTGTAAGCCGCCCCGAGGTTTCGGCAAGGGGCGGCATAGAAATGTAATAATAACAACAACAACAACAACAACAACAACAACAACATGGACAAGCAGAGGCCAGGGCGTGCTGACAGAGCCTTCTGGGGAGAGTCCCCGCTTGGGGGGGAAGCTTGCCGACCAGCCACTCTTCCCTCCTCCAGGGGATGTGACCTAGCCTTTGATGCACCTACTTCTGCAGGACTGGAAAACGGGAAATCCTGCCGTCCGTTCAGAACTTCCTCTTCACCCCCACTGGTCAACTGCTGCCTTGCCTTTCTTTCGAGACTGACTGGGGCAGCTTCTACTGGAGGGCCTGCTTCCTCTGGGATGATGAGATCCAGGGCTACCCACCCAGCCCTGAAGGAAGGGCTTCCCGAGACTAGCTGGCCTCATTACTCTGGAGCAGTGTTGGCCCCACAGGGCCAGCCCTGCAGCCAAAGAAACGGGGGGCGGGGGGGGGGCGGGCAAAGCTGGACTCACATCTGCTCTCGTACGCCTGGCTCACGTCTTTGAACTGCTGCAGCTCCGCGGCACAGTTCTGCAGGAAGCTAGGCCCTTCCCGTTGCTTGCAAGCCTCTAATCTGTCCTGGATTATTTTCACAATTTGTTGATCGACTTTGCTGTGGAAACAAAAGTGGGAGGAAGGCACACACAAACTTTATGCTACAATATATTTATTTAGGCCCACCCCCAAACAGGAATGTTGCACTGGAGGAAGTTTAGCAGAAAGGGAAGACATGGCAGCACACAGTCTAATGTTTGTCATTAGAAACAAAGCAACACAGAAACACAGTGAGTCAGAAGGGGCCTCCCGGGCCATCCAGTCTGACCCCCGGCTCCAGCTGGCTCTGCTCACGACATGCCTATACCATGTGCACGTCCAGCCTGTCCTTGAGCACCCTCAACCGATGGGGCCTCCACCACCTCCAGGGGAAGCCCATTCCATACCCTAGAACAGTGATGGCAAACCTTGTAGAGACTGAGTGCCCAAACTGCAACCCAAAACCCACGTATTTATCGCAAAGTGCCAACACTGCAATAAAACTTGCGTACTGAGATGCTACAGATTCAAATATGCCGGGGGACAGCACATTAAAAGAATCTCAGTCCCTTAATTAGAACATCTCTTTGCTAAATCTTAGATATTAAATTTCAATTTTTTCATAAGAAAACTCAAAGCTAAAATCTTGTGTTAATAAAAATGAGTGTATTAAAACTCATAGCCAGTCCAAGCAAGTATGTGGCAGTGCACTGACCTGCCACGCAAAAGCCAGTCATGAGTCGTGGCTAATGAGCTGCTGCTCATGGCATCATTACCTGGCGCCGCTACTCCTCTTGAAGCATGCGCACGGCCCCTATGTGCACTGTTCTCGGCTCGGCTGCTGGGGCGACTTGGTTCACGTGCCGACAGATAGGGTTCCGCGTGCCTGCTGTGGCCCGTGAGCCATAGGTTCACCACCACTGCCGCAGGGGTACTATCTGGCAGGAAGTGCTTCCTGGCATCCAAATGGAACCTTGGCTCCCTGAGCTTTGCTCCACTGGAATGTGTCCTGCCCTCCTCCATAGGGGAAAACAGGCCTTGACCCACCTCCGTGTGACACCCTCACATTCCTGTATGTCGCCAACAGATCCTCTCGGAATCTCCTCCAGCCTTAAAAGGCCCAGTTCAAGGGAGGCATTACTGCCACTCTGTAGGACTCTGGTGCACCCGCAACTAGAGAATTGTGTCATTATTTTTACCCAATCACCCCTACTGATACCCCTCTTCAAATCCCTGCATTGGTTTCCCATCTGTTCTTGGATCACGCATAGGTTTTTCGTCCTTACTTCTAAAACCCTCCATAGCCTTGCTTCTCTTTACCCATTCTTACATCCTAACCCATCCCCTCTGGTGCCTTGGCTCCTCCATCTCCATTTCTCACGGGTTCCCTGGGCCAACTCACTTTTTCCCTAATGCCTGAAACTGCATCCCAGAACCTCTCTCATGCCCGGAACTTGTAGCCCTCTGCTTCACCATTTCCATGAAGGCACTGGAGCTATCCGCTTGCCCACATAATCCCCCGTAACCGCACAGGAGCATCTGTCCTTGCAGTGCTTTCAGATTCCTCCTGTCAATCCTTGCCTATGGGAACAGGGCGACTGACTGATCAGATGGGAAGAATAATGCCTGCATGTTTTTTCCATGTTTCTAAGCACAAGCATTAGCCTTCCTTTTGGAAAAGCAACAACTCGAATACAGCACTGAGAGGAGCCTAGAATCTCCCGCTCGGATTCTTCCTTTTCCCTTGCTCAAAATATGGTCCTGCAATCAGCTCAAGAGCAAGTCACAGCTCTAAGCTCCCAACAGGACTTTGTTCTATGCAGCTCTTGCAGGAGTTTCAAAGTTTGCCTCTTCAGCTGGCAAGTCGTAACAACTTTCTAGCAGATCTATCCTGAAAACCCAATACAATCAACAAAAGCAAAACCAACCCAGGTAGCAATTCCAGCACTGAATCAACAATATATTGTACTTTTATATTTTGCAAGCCGTCCTGAGCGCTTGGCGATAGGACGGGATACAAATGCCTGTAATAAATAAATAAAACTAGATAGCAAGATGACTAGGGAAAGCAACCACGGAATCTTGCTTTTCTGCAACCTGTCTCACTGGATATGTTTAGCAGGGCAGAGAACCGAGTACGTGCAACTGTAAAGTAGTAGCTACAGTATGATGCTGTAATATTCCCACTTCTGGAGAGAGTGTACTGCTGCTAAGCCATTTAAACAGGAGGACAAGGCAGTACCCCTCACCCCTTCCACAAAATATCAGCTGGAAGCAAACAAGTGCAGAAAGACAGACATACTAATCTCTTTCCCACTGCATCTCTGCCTCATAGATGCACAAGATATCATCCTCCATGCATTCTGTAAGGTCTGGCACACGGCGGAAATTCTGGTGATAATAATAAATTCTGTTCTTTTCATGCTGCCGTTCGATCCATTCTGCAGAAATGAAACATTCAGACACTTTTTATGATACACCGCAGAGAGGACTTTAAAGCAGTAAGAACAAATGGCAAATTCAACCTGGATGTGAAAATGCAAGATTCTTGGCAAAGGACAATTATGGTCCCTCCAGCCTTCAGACAGCTTGCTTTACTTACCCGGAAAAGTAAACGAATCTCCTAAAAACAATACTATCATGAGAGATCTATGTTTTAGTGCCCACTCAGCCATTGAGTCGTCCTTTGGGTGGCTTTGGGCCTGCCCCAGGCTCTCAGCCTAGACCCACCTCACAGGATGGTTGCTGTGAGGATAAAAACGGAAAGCAGGACTACATAAGCCACCTTGGTTCTTCACCAGAGGGGAAAAGGCAGGAGAGATATGCAGTATAGTAATAAGAATGTCCATCGCTTTGACTGCTGGAACAGCAGACAACACAATATACCAGTTCTTTGCATAAGAAGCAAGAGAGTTCTAAAAGGGAACTACAGCCCTTCCAACCTCTCTCCCCAACCTACCTCCGCTGCCCCATTTATCAAACCCTACTCCAGTCTGGAGTGGCCTGCCGCTACTGCGCACTCCAATGACCATCCGCCTCACCCAGAATAAGCAACGGCCAGAGACAAGAGCTTGTAGTCCAAAGGATCTGGGGCCACTCAATCTGTGAGCGTTCAGCACTCAGCTGGAAAAGGAACAGGTGGTCCAACAGATGCTGGGCAGCAACTCCCAGAAGCCCTTGCCAGCAGCCTCGCCTCTCGTCTTAGCCCCTTTGGCCCCGCCCCCTACGGCTTCGCCCCGCCTCACCCCTCCAGGCCGTGACCGGCTTGTCCACCGTGTAGTAAAAGATCTTATCGAGAAGGTCGAGCGGGTTGGGGATGCTCGTCTGGGGGTTCGGCGCCGGCGTGCGCTGCGGCGGCTCGCGGTACACGTCGCGGTCTGGCTTTTCAGGCATCTCCGCGCGGGTAGCAGCAGCCCGTGCGAGCGCGCAGCAGGACAAAATGGCAGCCCGCAACCAGAGCACCGGGTCGGGACAAAAATGGAGGGCGCATGCGCAGCAAGTGGCGGAGCGCGCGCTGCATGACGGGAGGCGAGGGTGCTACGAAGGCCTCCAGGGCGGAGCGCGCGGTGCTGCTCGCTCGCTCGCGCGCGCTCTCGCTCTCTCTCTCTCTCTCTCTCTCTCTCCCTTTTTTCAATGTATTCCCGGGGAAGGCTGGGGGATGTAGTTCAGGTGGCAGGCGCCCTCCTCCAGGGCACGCCCTGCGCGGTTTGCCACAATTCATGGAAACGCGGCCCTGGGGCACCGTTACAGCAGTACAGTTGTGCAGTACTGAACTTTCTAGCACGTCGACGGTCAAAACAGTTTTAGCAGCAGCCAGACCTGTTGGAAACCGCTGGGCAGAAATGCCCCACCGAGCCGTTTATCGTTGTTCGTGGCTCTCCGCGCTCCGGGCTCCCTCGGGTGGACTTCATTCAGTTTTGCAAACGTGCGGGGCGTGATGCGCCTTCGTCGAGCGAGAACACGGGGCGTGAAGCCCGCTGGGCTTCCCCGGCTCGCCTCCCTTCAGCTGTGCCCAGCTTCCTGGGATGGAAGAAGTGCCTGGCGCAACCCAGCACAGGCGCAGGGGACACTGCGTGCCAGGGAAATGCGGATCGGCGAGAGCAAATCAGACGACCGGTTTGAGTTTTATTACATTTCGCAAGCTCCCATGCCGCTTCTGTGCCACACCACAGCGAAGCACTGTGGGCAGAGCGCAACTGGAGAGGTCAAGTAAAGGCATAATCCCGCTTAGGTTTAGACAAGAAAGCCCTGTAACTGCCCGCATGCCAGTCCCAGGGCGCACCAGTCTGCACCCCGATCGATCGCCTTCTCCTGCGTTCGGCGGTGCAGGAGAGCCAGACGAGGGCTGCAGAGAGGCGCACGGGGCGGCCTGTGCAGCAGGGGAGCTGCCCTGTGGCTGTGGGCCAGATGTGCTTCCAGCCTGGCATGCCGGCAGGATCACCCGCTGGCAGGGGGCAGCCACAGCGGAGTTGTGGGTGTGGGGCGGGAGACACCACACTGCGCACCTGGCCCGCGAGGCAGCGGAAGAAAGGGAGAGCCAGCCGGGGGGGCCCTTGCTCCTGGCAGGCCTGAGAGCCTGGGAGGGGCCCACGGAGGGAGAGTGGCGGCACGCATGGACCCGGTTCTCTTGCTGCTGTGGGCTGCCCACGCATGCCACGAAGGGACAGCTGCATGTTCACATGTGGGGCTTCTTCACGAGACATGAATCCTTCCATGGGGCGTTCACTCAAGCCCAAAGATGCGCCCAGACCTCCTGGTCCTGCCCTGTGTGCGCAGATGTGGAACGGTGCCGGAGCCACCCGTGCGGAAACGCGGTTCCTGCGGGGAGGCGATCTTCCCCAGCACAGGGCTGGGTCCCGCGGGGCAGCGAGGGCAGAGTTTGCCCCTTCCCTTGATCCAGGCGGAGATGGTGACCGCCCGTGGACACACTCTTGCCTTTGGGAGGGGCGGGGCTTGCAGTAAACTGAGACTCCGGCCTCGAGAGTGACCTTTCGTCGCTCTGCGACTGCTGTCAGTTTGCCTGGGCATGAAATGAATATAGCATCAGAGTGAAGGCAGCTGCTAAATTTATGTCTTGGGCTGAGAAGCATCTTTGGCATTAGGGGACTGAAGTGCTTGCTGGAGCCTCTTTCCTCGCTGCCAGCCTGGGCTGAAGACGTCTGATTATGGTACCGACTTGCTGTCTGACTGGTTGGGCGGGCGGGCGGGCGACTCGGTTGCTTTGCGGCGGGGGATCCATGGTGGGCACCGACCTCCTGGCACTTCTGTGTGGGCAATTTACCATGCGGAGCACATGCTGAGCCACACGCCGTTCACGGGGGCTCTCAGAGGCGCCCGGAACACCCTCGCTAGGATGGCCGCCTGCCGTCAGCCACGCCTCTCCGCTGCCCGTCTGCCCTGCGAGTGCCGGCCCTGCAGCTGGGGCAAGTGGCGGTGGGCCTCGGGGGCACTTTTCGCTGACTGGCCGGGGCCGGGCACAGGGGCTGGGCGTCGTCCAGGCAGGACTTGCACTCGGGCCCGTTCCCCCATCACAACTGACGCCAGCGGCTCAGAGCCTTTTCCCCGGGATGACGAGGGCAGTGTGTGCGTTGCCCGTTTGCTTTTGATTTTCGCCAGGGCTGGTGGGGAAGAAGGGCTTAGAAACACCCCCATGCACCGTTGCTCCAGCAGGCGGGCATCACTTTGTCCAAGGTGGGGTCTTGCGCGGAAAATGCCAGTGCTTGCTTGTCTCCCCCAGCAGTTCGAGCGGACCTGCCTGGCTGCACCGGCCTCTTGGTCCCCGGGGCAGGTTCCCCGTTCTTTCCCTTGTCCATTCAGACTTCTAGAGCTCAAGCATGAGAAGCTGAAACCTGAAGGAAGGCAACTCCAGTATACTAATGAACATTTTAAAAGGCTTCTCCAAATTCTCGCCTGTCGCAAAAAATGGGATCGTTATACACTGGGGAGAAACACCACGCAATCACCCATGTCGCAGTAAACACTAACAATACTGGAGTGGGAGCCTGTAAGCGTCCCAGGGCCATAATAGTGCTTCTAAAGCGAGGTGGTGCTTTGCCTGGCAGCTTTTGATATGTGGCATTAAAAGACTAACAAAGTCAGCACTGTCACCACGTGCTCAGAGAGGAAGTGCTCCAGCCAGGTATTCCCCTCTCCAGGACAGGGAGGAGGAGCAGCCACTCCACCTTTTGTTCCGTAACAGATTCCCTGCAGTATGAAAAAGGATAGAGGAAGCGGTAGGAGAGCACAGGGATGGCCTGAGAGGAAGGCGGTGACACTGAGGCACCCTGTCCCCAGAAAACTCCAGGGACGGGGCAGAGCGAGTCCATGGAAGAGTCCTGGTTACCTGAAGGAGCGCTTGCATCCATATATGCCCACCCGCCCCCTGAGATCTGCGGGAGAGGCCCTTCTCCGGGAACCCTCCGTGAAAGAAATTAGGAGGGTGGGTACTCAGAGGAGGGCTTTCTCTGTGGTGGCGCCTAAGTTATGGAATGCGCTCCCCAGAGAGGTCCGCCTGGCGCCGTCGTTATTTGTTTTTCGGCGCCAGGTGAAGACCTTTTTATTTAAGTGTCATTTTAATTGTTAATATTATTTGATTTTATCTGGCCAGGGCGACTTATTTTATATTGTTATTTTTTTGTATTTTAACTTAATGTTGAGTCGCCCCGAGGCTTTGGCGAATGGGGCAGCATAGAAATGTTTTAATAAAGAATAAATAAATAAATAAGGACGAACCTTGCCTGGGAGCAGCCTGCTTCCTTCTCCCGGCTGCCCCTGGAAGCCCCAGGCCCCGTGCAGGGTGCGAGTTGGAATGGGGTGGTGTGAGCCGGCGGCCCCCAAAAGCAGGGGGCTGGACCCATGGCTGCCTTGGCCCCTTCCAGCCACTATGCTAGGAGGGTCCCTCATTTCTGGCACTCTGTCCACGCCGGAGCCACCCGGCTGCCTGGGCAAAGCCCACAGGCAGCGCACGAGCGCCACAGTCCTGCTCAGGCAACGGCCTGCACCGCGCACTGTAGGTCTGCGCCTTATGAATCAGCCCTGAATCTCCCGCTATTCAACATCATGGGATGGTTGCCGGTTCTAGTATGAGAGCAGATTGTTCTCCCTATCCACTTTCTTCACAGCGTCTTCATTCTGTACAACTACCATGCCTTTTGCTTGCCTTTTTTCTAAGCTAGGCCTCCCCAGACACTGGCCATTCCCCTGTAGGGGAGTTTCTCCAGGCTCTTGATTATTTTTGTTGCCCTTTTCTTCTCCCTTCCAAAGCCTGCAAGGCACTGTGTGATCCGAGCAGGACACAGTACTCCGCACGTGGGAGCTTCTGCATGAAAAAGGCACTCCGGCATCAAACCAGGTGGCCCATCCCCACGACAGCTCAGCTCCCCCTGAGCTGGACCAGTAAGCCGACAGGATTCAGCAGTTTGATGTGGAGTCAACACACCGATCCAGCCAGGCCGCGGGAGTTTGCGTTGGCAATTGCTTGCCGAAATCCCAAGCAAAGACACATCCTTCTTATCTCTGAGACCTTCTGAAGAAGTTCTAGCACCAAGATGTCCTTCCCATAAGGGGCATAGGAGGCTCTTGGTAAATATAAGTCTGGGAGAGTGGAACATAGGAGTAACTTGCGCTCTCTTTTTGTGCTCCTTCCAGTCCCATCGCAAGTTTTCTGCCCCCAGGCATGGCCACCTGGGCTTCCTTCCGCACAAGAGGAGCCGCCGTCACCGAGGGAAGGTGAAGACGTGGCCCAAAGACGACCCTAGCAAGCCTGTCCACCTGACTGCCTTCCTGGGTTATAAAGCTGGCATGACTCACATCTTGCGGGAAATCCACAGGCCAGGGCTAAGTACGTCGCGAATGTTTGGATGTGTGCTTCCCCAAGAGAGGGGAGCCTTTTGGTGCAGGCAGGAAGTGAAGAACTTGCCATCTTTTGACTATACTCGGTTTGTGGGAATTGGAAGGACGCCTGCTTTTCATCATGCCAAAGTTCCCACATTAGCTACCTGACAGTTAAAAGGGTCAGGCAGCAGAAGGTAATGTGGAAGAAGTCTGCCTGGCATTCCAGAGAGCAGCTGCCGAAATGATTAGGCAATGGAAGTGCGGATCCTCTTTCAGCCTGGGGCTGCATTCCACCTCTGAGAAGATATGTGGGGCGGGGGGTGCAGCTAAAGGAATAAGGGACAGGGCCCAAACTCCCAGAATGCCAGCAAATTTTAGCTTAAAGCTCTAGCTGCCAGCAATGGGCCTTTAGAAGAGGCCTGTCGACTTTTTAGAGAAGGGAACAAAATGCACAAGAGCTAGGAAACTTCCAAATTGGGGAAGAGGAGGTGAGGCCAGGGAAATGGGGCCTGGGCTTTCTGGGGAACCCCAGAGCGCTGATTTGGTCTCTGTGATAGATGGACTTGGGAAGTTCTTCTGTTCATATGAAATGGATCCCATCCAGTTGAGTTTGGAAAAGTGCAGAGAAGTCCGATGGAAATGATCAGGGGACCGTATCAACTGGGACTGTTCAGCTTAGCAAAAAGGCGAGGAAGGTGAGGCGTGAGGGAGGTGCTGAAAATAACGTGTGGTGAGGAGAAAGGGGCAGGGAGAGATTCCTCTCCCTCTCCCATCACGCCTGGACCCAAAGGGGTCACCCAGGAAGCTGAGGGGTGGGAGGCCTGGGACAGACGGAGGAATCCCTTCGTCACACAACACATGGTTAAACGATGGACTTCTCTGGTGCGGGAAGTGGTGATGGCCGCCAGTCCGGACGGACGGATTCTTGAGGGAGGGGCTGCCGGGGCTGCTCGCCTCGCTGGCCGTGGGCTCCCTCCTGCAGCAGAGGCGGGTGGCGCGCCTGCAGACCCCCGTGGCGGGGGTGCTGCACCCCTCCTGCTGGAGGGAGCCGTGGGCAGCTGGCTTGCCACCGTGTGTGCCAGACTGGAAGGGCCTTTGGTCCGATCTGGCATGGTCTTACCATACAAAAAAACAAACTAATGGAATAATCTACCTGTGAAGGCCCTTTTGGTAGTGACACATCAAACGGCTTCTTAACAAAAACACATGCTGTATTGGAACTGGCTGATATATTTGTGTTTGTTATTTCCTTGAACTGAACTGAACTGTCTCTGCTGCTCTCCTGTAAGCCATACAAATAGTTATTAAAAGTGTTAGAACTTTCCAAATCCAGCTGGACCCCGGAGCTGGAGCACGTCTCTGCTCCCCACTGTATAACCCTGGGCAGCTCTGGCCATTTTGCTGATGAACGTGTTGCCAAGTGTGCTTGGGTGCGTTCCTTTCACTTTCAGAGGTTTCTAAAAGAGAGGAGGTAGAAGCAGTCACCGTCATAGAGACGCCGCCCCTGGTGCTTGTTGGTGTGGTGGGGTACATTGAGACACCACGGGGGCTGAGGAACTTCAAGACCATTTTTGCAGAGCACATCAGTGACGAGTGCAGGAGGCGCTTCTACAAGAACTGGTGAGCGAGATCCGCGGGAGAGACTGAGGGCGAAGCAGAGCTTGGCCTGCATGGAAAAACGCCTAGTCTGCCACCCAAGGGTCCATCGGAGAAATCTTCTCTGGTTGGAGGTTTGCTGCGTCAGATGCTTTCTTGTGCCTTGCAGAGCTGAATAAAATAATTGGGTCCTGTGGATTATGTAAACACAAAGCACACACGGTTCCCCAAAGCTTGGGGCTCCTTCCCAATTTGTCCCAAAGAGACCTAGTTACGGTGCCAGCCCCTCCGTCTGAGGTTGGCGCCATGCAGATGCAGCTTCGGATGGCGAGGGGACGCCAGGAAGGCCTTCTGCAGCTGACCTGAGCCGCTGGGCAGGCCCGTGCGGGAGGCGTGGCCCTTTAGGTCCCTGGTCCCAAGCTGAGTTTCAAGGGGGAAACTTGTGTTTTTTCCCTCAATTTACTGGCAACTTGTTTGCTAATTCCTTGCTTATTTTTCTTGAGCATTTTTATGCCACTCCTCAGCAAAAAATAAAACAGCGTTCCTGAAGTAGCTTATTGCTTGGCTTATTAATGAGCAAACAAGACAAGCCCTCCCCCTTGAGAAGGAAGAAGGAACGGGGAAGGAAGCAGATCCGCCCCAGGAGGTCCTGGTGGGGCAGCCCTGCTTCCCGTTCATTTCCTGCCAGCAGGGGGCAGGCCACTCCGTTCTTTGCCGCCTCCTGCTTCCCCACTGGGCAGCTGATGTTGGAAATGTGCCCGTGAGGGAAAATGCCTCTTTCTTTCAGGCACAAGAGCAAGAAGAAGGCGTTCACCAAGTACTGCAAGAAATGGCAGGATGAGGCCGGGAAGAAGCAGCTGGAGAAAGACTTCGCAGCCATGAAGAAGTACTGCAAGATCATTCGTGTCATTGCGCACACCCAGGTAAGCGCTGCCCAGCGGTCTTCGTGCTGGGAGGGAAGGGGTCGGCCGGGTCAGCATCTTGGTGCGAGCTTATCTCCTTAATAGCAGGAGTTAAAGAAACCCTACACTCTATACAGCCCTGGTTTTGTCTCACAAAGCCGGCCTGGCTGGCCAGTTTCGATGTAAAAAGATGCTAGCGAGTTGCTTCTTGCCTTGATCTGCGAGGAAAGGGTGCGGGGACAAGACCAGCTCCGGAGCATCCGGCATCGCAGCAATGGGCCACTTTTGCCAAGCGGGCCTGCAGGCCCCAACATGTGGCTGCCTGCGGAAGGAGCCGGAGGGCAGTGCACGTGGGTGGGTGCAGACAGCCCACCGAGGCCTTCCGGTTCTTGTCTGGGCTAATTAGACCCAGGCTCCCCCGCTCAGCGTGCCACCTGGGCGGCGGACTCCGCCGCACCTGTATCAGCGCTTTGTCTCCGAGAGGCTGACCTGAGTCTCCAGCACTTCTGGCAGGCCCCGCAGCCCCCGGCAGGATGAGGTCCCTGGGAAGGGCGGGGGCTCTTTTGGGCACATCCAGGCCCCCACTCTCACAGCGGCTGGGGCCAGGCTGGGGCACGTGTGCTGGCCCGAGCGTGCAGCGGCTGGGCGCCGGGTCACGCTGCGCCCCTTGGCTGCAGATGAAGCTGCTTCCGCTGCGCCAGAAGAAAGCCCACCTCATGGAGATCCAGCTGAACGGCGGCACCGTGGCGGAGAAGGCCGACTGGGCTCGCGAGCGGCTGGAGAAGCAGGTCTCCGTGCACAGCGTCTTCAGCCAGAACGAGATGATCGATGTCATCGGGGTCACCAAAGGGCATGGGATGAAAGGTAGGAGGGCGAGGGTGGCCCCCGGCATAGACGCTGGGCTGGTGGCCGTGGGAGCGGAGCTGGCATGCCACTGGTGGGGGTGGAGGAAAGATGGGAGCCAAGGGGCTCAAGGGGCACCGTCAGGCGCAGAGAGCCTGGCCGGCCAGCACCCTTGGGAAAGGCTGCTTCCCCAGCCTGGCGTCCGCTGGGCGCACGGGACTGCAGCTCCCGACGTTCCTGGCTAGCAGCCAATGCATCCAAAGGGCGCCAGGCCGGGGAAGGCTGATCCCGGCTGCCTCGGCTCGGCTCGGCTTGGAGAACAGGCTGCCTCCCTCCCTCCCTCGCTTACCACGGGCCTTTCTTATGCAGGAGTGACCAGCCGGTGGCACGCCAAGAAGCTCCCGAGAAAAACACACAAGGGGCTGCGCAAGGTGGCCTGCATCGGGGCCTGGCACCCTGCCCGGGTGGGCTACTCCATCGCCCGGGCTGGCCAGAAGGGCTACCACCACCGCACGGAGCTCAACAAGAAAGTAGGGCGCCTGCCGCTCTCCCTCTGCAGAGCCCCCCCGTTCCCCAGAAGGGGCCCGGCCCCAAGGAGGCCGCGTGCCGGTGGGGGAGGCTCTTGGGCAGGCCCGCCAGAGCAGCGCGGGGCGCGACGAGGCCGCCGGCCGAGCTCTTTGGGGCCCATCTCTCCCCCATCTGCACTTGCTCATCGGTCACGCCACGGCCAGATGTGGCACCCCCCCATTCTGCGCAGGGTCGTGCCCACTTCCGTGCTGGCTGTCAGTCGTTGGGGTTCTCTCGGCTTTGCGCCCACGCAGGAGCAGTTCCCGGGAAGCGGCTCCCTGGCAGCCAGAGCGGGGTTGAGCTCGCCATGGCCCGGGCTGGCTTTGGCCCCCGAGTTAATGCTGGGACTCTCGCACTCTTCAGTGCGCTGCGGGCACAGCTCGCTCTCATCTGTTTCCTGTAGATTTACCGCATTGGCCACGGGGTCCACGTAGAGGACGGCAAAGTGGTGAAGAACAATGCATCCACCACGTACGACACGACTGAGAAAACCATCACCCCCTTGGTGAGAGAGCAAGAGCGGGAGGGAGGCGTGGGGCCCCCTGGCTGCCCGCCGGCACCATGGCTGCCTGCCCTGAGCTCTGTCCCTCGCCACCCGCAAGGCTTTCGTTCCTTGCGAGAGGGACTGCAGGGGAGCCCGGCTGGCCTTGGCTTGGGGAATCGGGGGGCCAGAGGCTGAGCAGCGGGGCTGCAGTGCCAGGCTGTGCCCCTCAGGATGCCACTGGCGTCCCTGGCTGGGGATGATGGGGATTGCACTCCAGCGCAGGTGGCGGCCCCGAGGTGAGGACCGTCGCGTTCTGCCTGCTCTCCTTTCTCGGCCTTCACTTGCCTTTCTGCCCACAGGGCGGATTCCCGCACTACGGAGAAGTCAACAACGACTTTGTGATGGTGAAGGGCTGTGTGGTGGGCACCAAGAGGCGGGTGCTCACCCTTCGGAAGGTGAGGCCTTCAGCAGAGGCTGGGGCCATGCAGGGGAAGGGCCTGCTGGTCTGAGGGGCTGGCTTGATGCCGCTTGCCCACCTCGAACCTGGGAGCCGGTGGGTGCTCAGGCCTGCCGCACCCTCAATTTCCCGTCATGAACTCCTCCGCTGGCCCGAGCCGCCCGAGCCGCCCTCGCTCAGCCGGAGCCGCAGAGGAGGAATAGTGCCGGCCGACCTTGCAGGACCCGAACAAGACCGGGTGGTTCCACGGGCCGCTGCACCGGTGCCTCTGGCATGGTGCCCCGAGTGCCCAGAGGGCAGGCATAACACTTATTTTAAGGGCGACGGCAGCGATAAATTTGGGTCCTCCTGGCCTGGCCGGGGGTCTGTGAGCTAGCTAAGGCGGCTGAGTGGAGCGGAGGTTCTGCCCTTTCTTGTGAAAAGCATCCTGCATCTCATGGGGATTCTGGGATCTGTAATTTGGCGAGGATGTTGAGAAGCGCCTGTGGCCGTTCCCCAGCTGCTCTCCGCCTGAGCACTGCAGAGCTGCGACTCCCAGCTGGAGGGGTGGCAGCGAGGGCTCTTCTGCGGCCCGCCCCGCGGATGCGCCCCCGTGCTCTGCAGACGGCTCGTTGCACATACCGCCATCTCGCCAGCGCTCGTTCCCTCACGCAGCCCTTTCCCCTCCTCCAGTCTCTTCTGGTGCACACGAGCCGGAAGGCCCTGGAGCCGGTGGAGCTGAAATTCATTGACACGACCTCCAAGTTTGGCCATGGCCATTTCCAAACTGCCCAAGAAAAGCGAGCGTTCATGGTGAGTTTTCCCCACATTGGCTGTCAAGTGCAATGCAGGCAAAATCCCTTTGGGAAGGAACAACCCATAGCAGGCCATGTGGGGTACAGCAACAGGCCCAGCCAAAATGTCCACATCCGCACCCCCTGGCCTTTATCGCACAACGTAACACTTTGCGCTTTTCCCCAGAACTGTATGGCCGCAGGTGTGCTTGGGGATAGCGCCTGTTACGGGTGATTCAGGCGTGGTGAAGGGGGAGCGTCTGGAGCTGGATGCCTCTCGGCGCAAGATGGACGGAGGGCGATGTCCGTGCCCCTGCGTGGCCTCCCAGTGCCAGACTCGAGGGGCCCTCCTGGGCCTGTGCGGCCTGGCTGGGCTCTTCACGGGCTCCTCCCGTCCTCCTCAGTTCTTCCGAGACAGGAGTGGGGACAGGTACACCATGAGGCAGAAGGCGAGTCGTCAGCACCTGCACAGAGCCGGTGTGACTGCCCTCACCTTGGGAGAGAGCTGATCACGTGGCCCTTTTCTCCAGGGGGGGCGAAGGGGGGCCATGGAAGGGCCGCCTGAGCACACAAGGCCTCAGCACTGTGTAGCAGCACTCCACTTCTGTCTTCTCCTCCCGCTGCTTGTGGCACTGCGAGCCCTTTCATCGGCGCAAGAGGTGCACCCTGCGCATTCTGGGTTGCGGATTCCCAGGCCGACTCTCCACACGAAGCAGCCACGTTGCCTGGAACCTGAACCCCTGGTCTGAGGCCACCCCGTGTCTCTCTCATAGCCCTCCCATTCCTCGCGGAGACAGAGCAAACACCCAGAGCGTAGGCATGCCTTTCTGTGCCGCCTGTGCGCATGCGCGACACGAACTGCCGTTTCTGTGCCACTTCTTTGTCCTTCCATTTCAGGGCCCACAGAAGAAGCATCTGCTGAAGGGCAAGCAGGAACCCCAGGAGGAGTTGTAAAGGGCCTCTTCCGGGAGGGCATCTCCAAGTTCTCGCTCAGCCCAGAATTGTCCCTGCTTTGTTTGCTCTGCGAACAGCAATAAACAAGATGAACCTGCAATTCAGTGATTTGTACTTGAAATGGAGTTGCTGCCAACAGCCTCTCAACTTCTGCAGCATTTGCATTTAAAGCAAGTTGATAAAGGAAGTGGGCCAGTATTTGGCCAGGGGAACCTCAGGGGACTATTTTAATCTCGGGTCTTTACAGGAGAGGGGAGTTTGCCCATCTAAATTTGGATGGTGACTTCAGCCTGTATCTTCCCCCATTTAAAATGAGCTCTTTCCAGGAAGAGGGCAAGCCAGCCAACCTGCACCCGACCTGCTGTGTTAGACCCATGGATTGCTTTTGATCCAGTTGTTTTCTTCTGAGGTTGTTTCAGGTAACATTACTGGGAATTAGGACACATCTTCCATGTCCACAGTGAGATCTCTTTCGCAAGTTTTTTTAAAATGGAAACAGTGAGAATGCAGATTGCAGCACATCTTCTGGAGTCCCTGTATGATAATATCTACAGGAAGGGAGCAGCATGTCACAATTAGAGTTTTCAGAAATACTGGGTTTTATAAAGGCTGTCCTGAATTTTAGTTTGATTATGCTTTTTTGAGCCATGAGCCCTGGGTCCTTGCAGCCAAGGCTTTATTGCCTCATTCACAGAATTTTACAGGGGCCAAAAGGGGTGTCTAAACAGCATCATCTTTGACCTGTAAGTCTCCTGAGCTTTTTTACTTATTGCAGAAAGCGCACGAAGGAGGAAAGGACAGGATAGTGCACAATGTATTTTGTCCGGAAGTGCCAGAAGCTGTCTGCCAGGGAGCAGCACCCATCTGAAGATGGACAGAGCTGTCCGCCTATTAGAGGAGGTGGCTGTTTATGCGGAAGCTTCAACAGGCATAAACTGGCATTTACACTGCCCTTCTTAATATGTGTGCTATCAATTTGGACTAGTTCTAAGCCCACGTTAACTGTCCGGACGCTCAGTGAAAGAATTTTGGGAACTCTAACCCTGTAGAGATCTCAGATATGGAAGCCGCACAAGGAGACTCGTCTTGGAGGAAGGTGTGACAGCAAAATTGGCTTCGAAGCGGCCTGACTCTGTCCTGACACGGGGGGAGACGTGCAAGACTGTCCTTGGGACGGGAGCGATAGCAAAGGCCAGCGCTCCGCAGCGGTGGGTGCAGGCCTTCATCCCCCCCGGCCCCTCCACTGCGCCTGGCTCGCTTTCACTCGCAAAGGTTCGCAGAGCCCTTTGCGGAGAAGCGACCAGTTCGTGCGCCGTTTGCTTGCCTGAAGCTATTGCTTTGCTAACATGTTTTATTGCGTGGAAGATGGAGCAGTCCTAGGCCGTCCTCCCCATGCAGAGCAGGTTGCGGGATTTATGGAAGCCCCCCGAACGGTCCCACCACTGGACAGAGCCTCTGGCTGCAGGGTCAGAGAGTGGGACCTCATCCCCAAACTTCCTAAGGGTCAAGCATGACCTGATTTTAAGCCCCACACGTTCAGATCCTGCTGTTCAGGCTGGCTGTCCTTTTCAAACAGCTGCTTGCTTTTCAAACTTGGGGTGGGGGGAATCTGGACAAGATTGGGGGGGTTAACTGTTCCCCCATTGCTGTTTCTCTGTCAGCAATCCTGCAGCTGATACACCCCAAAGCCACCATTTGCCCTCAGTTTAAAAGAAATCAGTCCCATCATTTCTATATACAGTCCCTGGTTGATCAGAGGCAGATCAATGAACTCAGTTTTGGGGGGACTCCTGGGCACTGCATTCTGGGGTGAGAGGGCAGGGCCCAAACAGAGAAAACCCCGGCTTGTTATGGCTCAAAGCTCTTATTGCCCATCACAAAGCCTTGGAAGAGGCATTCTGGCTTTTCTGAATGGGGAAACCTGTGTAAAAGCAAGGACCCCACCACACAGTGGTTAGAAGAGGCTGGGGGCAAGGGAAGGGGGAGGCTATCTGAGGAACCCCCAGCCCTTGGCCCCAAGGTTTCCCAGCCCTATTTGAAGGTTCAGTTTTCAAGCTCGAAGCTGCTGTTCCCCTTCAGGAGCTCCAGCAGTTCATGGAGATCACAGCATCACATTCATCCTGCAGGGAGAGCCACATAACTGCCGCGTGGAGACTCGGGGTCCAGTTCTCGACTGGTCTCCACCCCGCAGTCCAAGACAGGTTGGAACAGCTGCGTTTTACCTGGAAAGAACACCTACTTTTCTGTGTTGTTTCCCATCTTCATCCAGAAAGTGGCGAGTTTTACTGACGGTTCTGCCACCTCCGTGATGCATAACAGAGATGCTCTTTGGAAAGGCAGGGCCCGGAGAGAACGCCAAATGGCCGGTGGGTCCTGGGTTTCCCCTGCCCCGTGTGCAGCGAGGGAGAGCCTGACACCAGCGCTTGTTTGCACCAGTGGAACTGAGTGCCTGTCAGTGACAGGCGAGTTCTACTACCAGGAAGATGTCCTCCTCGCCAGCGTCTCCTTGCTGCGCAGTGAAACATCCAAAGGGAAAACTCCTCTGTTGAAATAGTGCATGAACAAGCTGAAGACGCGAGCCGGTAGACAGGAAAGCAACGATGCAAGTCGGGGTCAGGGTCACGTGAGCTTCTCAGGCACCCGTTCCCTCGCTGCCAAATCACCTTGGCGTTCCTTAACAGTGCTCTGCGTGCTCTCCTGGGAATTCCTTCTGGGGCCCCTCCGCGGGCAGCTGGGAGTCCAGGCCAGAATGCATGAGGGGTAAGATGAGGTCATCCATATTTGGCATCACTAGGATTTTCTAGGGAGAGGAGGGAAAGGAAAGCAGATTTTAGAAGTGGCATTCCAAAAAATGCGTGAGGGTGAAAAGCAGGGGCGAGGGTGGGGCAGCTCACTCTAGGAGTGCCCCCCATCCCCGCACGTCCCGGGCCACACCCCAGGGTGCTCTGCCCTCTGATCAAGGGGGGGATCGGGCTGCCCCCATCCTTGCAAGCCGCGGAACGGGGCCGGGCCCTGCCTTGACCGCGCCACTGGGGAAGGGGCCTGGTGAGATCACGAGCGGGGCCGGTTCCAGGCAGGCAAGGCCGGCCACGTGCTGCAGCCAGATCCAGCGGCCAGAGGCCTTGGCGGCGCCCCCCCGTCTTCACCTCTGCAGTCTGCTGGCCCGGCGGCCTCCTGCTTGGGACCAAAACCTGAGGCGGTGAGAAGCAGAGCGGCCGATGCTGCTGCTGGCCCGCTCTCCCTGCCCGCCAAGCAAGCGAGTGGTGGCAAGGAGGACCGCAGCGTGAATGTCAGCAGCTCCCCTGTGCACACCCCTTCTCACACACTCGGACATACACTCATGTTGCCCCCAGCCCACGTGTCCCACTGCCACAGGTGGGTGCACGTACTTCTCTGCCACCACAGACCAGACTTCCTGTGGGGGGGGCAGATTTCTCCAGTCTCACACATTCGGACTGATTGCAGAGGAGCAAAGCTCCAGGTTTTCCTGAGCAGCACAGATGCCAGTAAGAGAAACTCTGGGCAGGGTCTTTGCAGGTCTGCAGGGGGCACTGGAAGTGCTGTGGGCTGTGCAGCCCTCCCTGCCGATCCTTCAGAAGCTGCGGAAGCGAGCGGGGCGCTGCCTCCGGGAGCAGTGCACAATCGTATCAGGAAAGTGCCATTTCCGCTCTGAGCCCCTGACCTGCTTTGGGTCCCTTCTCTGTCCCTTCATACCCCATAATCCAGCTACCGGCAGAGGGTACCTGGAATTCATGCTGCAGCTTCTTCTCGATCCATTCGGTGATGTGAATGAAGGTTACCTCTCGTTCTCCTAGCTTTGGCCGGACCTTCAGATCCAGCTGTGGTGGGACCCGGAAGCTGTACCTAACCCCAGGGAAGCGAGAGAAAGCATCATTTCTGGCTCCTCTTTCCTAAGGAACCACTGCGATACGCCCCACCTCTAGGGATTCGCTTCCTACAGGGTATGGGAAGCGCCGGTCGGCTGGGGAATATCCAGCTTTCCCCCATTTCTGATCTCATGAGGGCATCTGGAAGGGCTTCCCCAGCACAACAGACTGCAGCAGCATCGGAGTCTGCGGGATCTTGCGCTCTGGCTCCTTTTACTCTCCCCCCCCCCCCCCCCCCACGCAACATGTGAAGACAACGGCAGAGAGCAGTGCGGCAGCCTCCTGTGGGGGTTTCACACACTTGCTGCAAAGCCTCCAGCAGCCTGCAGGGAAAGGAAGGGTTGTTGCTCTCAGCTGCCCCGCGGGGTCACGCTGCCTCACACGGTGCCCTGCTGCGGCCAGATCCTGCTCCCCCAGAGGACGCTGAAGCGCAGGCCCAAGATAACTCTCGGGCCGGGAACACTGCGGGGCGGGGGAAAGGACGCGTCCCAGAGCACGCAGGCGAGGGCACCGTCGGTGGCAGGCGGAGCGTCCGCCGGAGCCCCTTGCGCCGCAGGCCAGTCAGCACCGAAGGGCCTTCAGAAGGACCAGCAGCAGGCTTGCGAGGCGCAAGCGCAGGGAGGGAGGGATCCTAGCACAGGTGCTCAGAAGACACGGCGCCGCAACAGTCTTTTCTCCTTCATGAGTTTTCCACAGTAAGGAAAAAAAGAAGTGGTGGGAAAGCACGGGGGATGATGAGCAGAAGATCCCATGGAGGATGCCTGAGCACTCCATAAAATCCTAGAGTGAGGGTGAGACTTAAAAAGCCTCATCTGGATATTCACACAGGAGGGCGCGGCTGGACCCCGGTCTGCCTGGGGACTGCCCTGGGGCGTGCGGGGGGGGGGGGGCGGGCAAGAGCACCCCAGTGGCTGAGCAGCGGCCTGGCTGAATTTCGCCCTTGCCCGGCGCCCGCCAGCCATCCTGCGAACGCCCCGAACAGGCCCACCCGTTTGGCGCCGCCTCCTCACCAGACGCGGTCCGTCGGGGGCGGGGGGATGTTCACAGCCAACGTTCCTGTCAGCTCCTGGACCTCCACGGTCAGCAGCAACGGCGTGTTGGACACTTCCTCTATTTTCTTCTTGATGAACTCGTTCTCGGTGGCCTTCTGGAAGTACTTGGACTTGGCAATCTTGTCCACGAAGCGCAGGATCTTCCGGCCGGTGCTGTTGCCACTGATGTGGCTAAGAGAAGGGGGGAGGATGGGTCAGCCCGCGCCCCCTCAGCAGCGTGTGCGGGGGGGCGAGCTGCCCAGGCAGAGCCATGCCGGAGCGAGGCGGCCTCCGCCCGGCTCGGCCGAGGCGTGTGTTGTGAGCCAGCCCCTGCCCTGGAGCAGAGCCGTCTCCTGGCGCTCGGCCTGCCTGAGGTGGGTGGGCAGGGCTCACGGGCGGCTGAGCCACCTGCCGGCCATCCTGGAGCAGGCGCGTGGTGGCGAGGAGTCCGCGTCGGCAAAGCATTCCCTGCTCGGGGCACCTGCAGGCCCAGCTCCAACCCCCCACTCGCGGGCTGCGTCCCTGGCGAGCCTCCGCCTTCACGTGGCCGCCCAAGAGCTCAGCTTGGACTGTTTTAGGCTAACTTTGTGCTGCCCCTGGGGATGCCCGGGGACCCCGAATATGGTAGCGAGGCTAGTCTGCAGCCGGCTTCCCAGATCAATTGACTTCCACCTCCGTCGGCTTCCCCGTCCTTGCCCTGCGAGCTGTCAGTGCCCAGCCCAGCTGGACTAAGACACCAGACTGCCTCCTGCACTGCTCTTGGACCCTGCGCTGATCATTCTGCTGCTAATGCAAAGGACTTGGCGAGTGAACTGGAAATTGGCAGGGACACTCATTACAGGGAACACCATCCCACAGATCCTGCTGTCCCTCCGCCGGACCAACTGCACCCCGGCCAGCACTGCTGGCTTGGAGAACCGCCACGCTGCCTCCCGTTGGCTTCACCCTTCAGCCCCAGGAGGCGTGCTCCTCTCTCCTGCGCTCCTGGAGGGCTCCATGGTGGGAACGTCTTCCTCATCCGAGGAACCGGCACTGGAGGACTCGGCATCGCTGTCGGCCAGTAAGACCCAGTGGGGCTTCATGCTGCAAGGGGAGAGAGGGAGAGGTGGGTGGGGACCCCAGGCAAGGACGGCGGAGGAGCTGCGCTTGCACTGGGCCGTGTGTGCCAAGAACTTTCCATGCTGTTCAGGTCTCTTCCCCAAGATTAGGAAGGCGCATCCTGGTGGCTGTGGCCTATGTCTCCAACAAAATCAAGGTGGATTTCCAGCAGTGGGGAGGAAAGAGCTAGCAAGGCCTCCACAGGGCATAGGCTGAGGCCACGAGGCTCCAGGATGAAGACTTAGGCATCCCTGCCCCCAAAACATCCTGTGCTGCAGCATCTGACTGAGAGAGCACCCATCTTTCTACCACTTTCTACATTAGACAATCCAGGGATTGCCATTATGCACAAACCGGGTCATTGAAATAAAACATGGGTCCTCAAACTACGGCCCATGGGCAGGATACGGCCCGCCATGGTCATTTGCCCAGCCCGCCTCAGAGTTTTCGTACTCATTCAGAGAAAACGATTGCCAAACGAGTCTGAAAGCTCTGAGCCAGCACCAGTGTTCTCTGAAACTCCTTCAGTTTTGGAGACTAGCAGAGAGCCAGCGCACGTGCCAAATTGTAACAGTTCCCTTCAACTGCGCGTGTGCTGGCTCTTCCCCCTATTGCACGCATGCGTTGGCTCTGAATACAGAGTGGGAATATGGAGTGGGAATACAGAAGAGAGGAGGGCGGTGGGGAGAGAGAGAGAGAGAGAGGAAGACACTAAAAAAAGATAGAAGGTAAGAAAAATATAACTTTTAAGATCTATTTTTAACTATGTGAGTCATGTCCCCAGGCTGCGGGCCAAGCCATGGCCACCTTGCTGAGCCCAGGGTGGACGGGCCGAGGCGAAGCAGGAGCGGGGCCACGGCTCCCACGCCTCTGCCACTACCTCCTCTGGGCAAGCTGCTGCCGCCATCGAACAGCCGCCATGCTTCTTCCCCCTGCGGCGGGGAGATGTGGGAGGCACACTGCTTGGCCAGCCATGGCCCCATCCTACAACACTGGGAGGCACTCCTGGTTTTACGCCTCATGTGCAGATAGATGGAGCCATGCGTCAGGGAAGCACCTGGGGCAGGAACGCTCCCAGCGGCCTTTGCCTGCTTGGCGTCCATCAGGGGCCTCCGCAGCTGCTCTCCTGTTTCAGCCACCAGAGACAATGCCATGGCTGCCTTGCCACAGGATGGGCCCAGCGGCTGTGGAGTGGGGTGGAGGCTCACGGAGGGGCCCGGTCATCTGGGTGGGAAGCATGTCCTCCCACAGCCTCTGGGAGACCACCCCCATGGGGTCTCCTTCCCCACTCTCACCACCGCTCTCACTTCCTTCCTGCTGCCGCGAGGAAGACCCTGTCCTGCTCCCTGTCCGACCTCCTGGTGTGTCTCGTCCCTTCAGATTGCCGGCCTGAGGCAAGCGCTTGCCTTGTGTTGCGCCTGATGATCGGTGGCACTCTGCTCTGCTGCCATCTTGGGCTGAGGCGCAGCATGCAAATGCCCGGAAGCAGCAAATGAGCAAATCCAGGAGAAGCAAGTCCGTCCATCCGTCTGTCTGAGTCCCGCCAGTGCTGAGGAGCCTCCCACCACTGACAACAACAGCTGCACAGCTGCGCCTCTGATAGCCGCCCTCGTAAGCCCTCGGGTGCTTCCCGCATTGCTTTGTCTAGTTGTAACCCCTTAAGAGAAAGCCACCCATATTGAAGCTGGGGAAACTGAGGCTGAGAGAAAGCTGCTTGTCTGTGACCATCAGTATGTTTACAGCAGGAGTGAGATTTTAATCAGGAACGTCCAGACCGATACCCCAGTTTTTTCGCCATATACACCAGCTCACATAGCATCGGGTCAGCCTTATGCAGCCTAGCGCAAAGAATGGCCCAAAGGCAGGAAAGGCATCTGCCCTGTTGAAGCTAAGCGGGCCTGGGGTGGCCTGAGCTTGGAGGGGAGACCACCCGGGAACCACATGGGGCCGCCTCGCATCCCACAATGGGAATAAAATATAATAAATAAGCAACTTATTTATTATAATATATTTATATATCATCTCATTCATGGATCACTGCCTTGTCATGGCAAAGGGGCTTGCGTAGCTCAATGAAGCTATGAGCTCTGCCGTGCAGGGCCACCCAAGGCGGACAGGCCATAGCAGAGAGCTCTGACAAAACGTGATCCACTGGAGAAGAAAATGGCAACCCACTCCAGTATCCTTGCTATGAAAACCCCATGGACAGCACCAAAAGGCAGAAAGATATGACGCTGGAAGATGAGTCCCTCAGGTCGGAAGGTGTCCAATATGCTACTGGGGAAGGGGAAGAGCGGAGGGCTAGTACTAGTAGCGCCAGAAAGAATGAAGCGACTGGGTCAAAGCCGAAAGGACACTCAGTTGCAGATGTATCTGGTGGTGAAAGGAAAGTCCAATGCTGGAAAGATCTGTACTCCATAGGAACCTGGAATGTAATGGGCCTTAGGAAGTCTGAGCAACAACAAAGCTAGTGGAGGTGACAGTATTCCAGCTGAGCTATTCAAAATCCTAAAAGACGATGCAGTAAAAGTGCTACACTCAATATGCCAGCAAATTTGGAAAACTCAACAGCGGCCACAGGATTGGAAAAGGTCAGTCTACATTCCAATTCCAAAGAAGGGCAATTCCAAAGAATGTTCAAACTACCGCACCATTGCACTCACTTCACATGCTAGCAAAGTGATGCTCAAAATCCTACAAGCTAGGCTCCAGCAGTATGTGGACTGAGAACTACCAGAAGTACAGGCAGGATTTCAAAGAGGCAGAGGAACTAGAGATCAAATTGCCAACATACACTGGGTCCTGGAGAAAGCTAGGGAGTTCCAGAAAACATCTACTTCTTCTTCATTGACTATGCTAAAGCCTTTGATTGTGTGGATCACAACAAATTGTTGCAAGTTCTTAAAGAGATGGGAGTACCTGACCATCTTATTTGTCTCTTGAGAAAGCTATATGCGAGTCAAGAAGCAATAGTGAGAACTGGACACAGAACCACTGATTGGTTCAAAACAGAGAAAGGAGTTCAGCAAGGCTATACTGTTGCCCTGCCTATTTAACTTATATGCAGAGCACATCATGAGAAAGGTGGGCCTAGATGAATCTCCAGTTGGAATTAAGATTGCTGGGAGAAATATCGACAACCTCAGATATGCAGATGATACCACTCTCATGGCAGAAAGTGAAGAGGAACTAAAGAGCCTCTTGATGCAGGTGAAGGAGGAGAGTGCAAAAGTTGGCCTGAAACTCAACATTAAGAAAACTAAGATCATGGCATCCAGTCCTCTCACTTCCTGGCAAATAGACGGGGAAGAAATGGAGGTAGTGACAGATTTTATTTTCCTGGGCTCCAAGATCACCGCAGACAGGGACTGCAGCCAAGAAATTAAAAGACACTTGCTCCTTGGGTGGAAAGCTATGGCAAATCTAGACAGCATACTAAAAAGCAGAGACATCACCCTGCCAACAAAAGTGTGTGTAGTCAAGGCTATGGTTTTCCCAGTGGCATTGTCTGGCTGTGGAAGCTGGACCATAAGGAAGGCTGAGCGCCGAAGAACTGAGGCCTTTGAATTGCAGTGCTGGAGGAGACTCCTGCGAGTCCCTTGGACTGCAAGGCGATCCAACCAGTCAGTCCTAGAGGAGATCAACCCTGACTGCTCTTTAGAAGGCCAGATACTGAAGATGAAGCTCAAATACTTTGGCCACCTAATGAGAAGGAAGGACTTCCTGGAGAAGAGCCTGATGCTGGGAACAATGGAAGGCAAAAGAAGAAGGGGACGGCAGAGGATGAGGTGGCTGGATGGAGTCACTGAAGCAGTCGGCGCGAGCTTGAGTGGACTCCAGTGGATGGTGGAGGACAGGAAGGCCTGGAGGAATTTGTCCATGGGGTCGCGATGGGTCGGACGCGACTTCGCGACTAACAACAACAACATGTATATCATATATTTATGTAAACCACCCAATATAGATTTCTAGTTATGTTACAAGTAGGGAGTGGGAATGACTAAAAGTGTGTTTTGAGCAGACAACTCTTAGCTGTAGAACTCTGCCAGAGCCTGCAGGTCAAGTCACAATACACTGGTAAGGAATTAAACAGTTGGAAGGTGATCTAGGAAACATGCATTCCATTTCCAGATGGCGAGTCCCAGGGCTGAGGGACTCTCCCGGGGTGGGCTGAACTGCCACCGTGGCAACGTTCGTAAAGAGGAGCAGGTCAGCCAGGAGTGCCTGTGCTGAGCGGTGCTCCTGGCTGCTGCTCTACGGGGTCCCGCCGGTGTTACCCGTCCGTGCTGCTGCCCGCTTTCGTAGTCTCCTCTCCCAGGGTTTCTTTGCCCAGTTTGTACAAGTTCAGTTTTGTCTCCAGGCTCATCTGTAGGGATCCACTGTAGGTCATGTCCATGTCCAGCCAGAGCCCTGTGAAGTGGGAGCAAGATCAGGAGGTGGCTCCTGGCAGACGGGGGCACGACCAGTGAGGCCCCGAGAGCCTCTGCCCGGGAGACGGTGCTGGGGAGATCGGGAGGAGGGAGGCAGGGGTGAGATCCGCTCTAGCGGCGAGCCCAGTCGGCCATGGGCAGTGCTAGGCCTCTCCGGGCAAAACTTCTCCGGATGCATGACAGGCACAACCCGACACAAGTTTACAGGGCCAAGCAAGCAAGGACTGGAAGCCGCAAGGTCCTGGGATTGCGCCTTTATACTCTTCAGCAGCAGAGTGGGAATGGGGCAGGGGATGGTCTCATCAGCCTCATCCTCTACCAACGTCTTGGGACGGCTTACAATAAATGGGACGTGTTAGTCCCACGAATGCCACAGACATGGGTGCGGAAGCTCACACTTCCAGGGAGCCAGAAGTGGTCGCGAGTCCCTGTAGGGTGTACACTCAGGGCCAACCAAGGCTCATTCTTAGACCATGTGTGAAAGTCCCGTGTTTTGCCTCCACACATGCAGGGCATGCCCACTCCCAGTCCCTCTCCTGACTCCAAGCTCAGCAGAGCAGTGGAAGCTGCCCCTCCGGTCCAGGGACTGAAAAGCGATCAAACAAGCTCCCGGAGAGCGAACAAACAGGCAGAGCTGACCGGAGCTTGGCAGCAGAGTTGCAGTGGGCAGGGAAGAGCAGATTCCACTCCATCGGTACGGCAGAACCCTCGCAGGGAGGGACTGTGGCCCCAAAGGCCACTCCAGCAGCAGGGCAAGAGCTGCAACCACCCTGGGCTGCAGCACACACGAGGCTGAAGGTCAGCCGGGCAGAGGCAGGGAAACCGCGGCCTGAAGCACGGAGAGGAGAGTGGTCCTTGCGGGAGACCCCCAGCCTCGTGGGGTGGGCACGGACTCGCCAGGTGCGCTCTGTCTCCCTGGAGGATGGGTTCAAGATGTGACTGAAGGGTTGCCTTTGCAAGAGGAATTGACCACGGAAGAAAAATATTCAAAGTGAAGGTGAGAAATAAGTATTCTGGGGCCACGGGCTGTACATCCTGGGCAGTGGGCGGGGGCCGCTGGCAAGGAAGGGGCTGCATCAAGAAATCCATCAGGAGGGCCTAAATTTAATCCTGCAGGGGAGGGAGAAGTAAACTTGTGGGTGTGGGGGAACAAGGGACAAAGGTTTATGCACTGCAGCAGAAAGAGCAGCTCTAACAGCGCCCAATAATATTCTTCCAAAAAATCTAGGAAGAAAGCCAGCCTTTTAAAGCTACTGTCTGGACCATGGGAAGCAAACCTGACCTCTGAATACAGGAACAGAAACCTGGTGGGGCGGCTTCCATGACTGGAATGCAGCAGTTGGAGGGATCCCTCGTTCAAGAAGAACAGAAGGAATAGGAAGGGGGGTGGATTCAGAGTCTATGTTGAGGATGCACCCTCTGCACAGGAACACAGGAGTGCGAGCTCAGTGAGGGATATGAAGATAATCTGCTCTGCAGAGACCGTCCATCGGATTCCCAGAATTCAGTCCGCGGCGCAAGAGCCCTGGACCGGCGTTCCCGGTGGGTGCCCCGGGGTCTGCAGATGTGCTCCAGGAACCGAGCCCCGTGCACCGCACAAGAGGCGCCCCGCTTCCCTGCCACCCATGGTGTGGAAAGAGGGTGCTGGGGCGGGTCACGTGGGGTGCTGTTCCTGAAGAGAGCCGCACGGCTGTGAGCGGCGGCCCTCTTCCGTGCCTTTGCACCGCTGCACCCGCAGCGGAAGACGGCTGCCGCCCGTGCAGCGCTTCCCTTTGAGCGTGGGGGGCTCCCTCTTGGCTTGGAGGGCCACTGGGACCGCTCGGCACAGGGCAGGCCTGCAGGCCCTCCCTGCGCGTCGCCTTAGCTTACCTCGGCTGTCGAGGGTCGGGCTGGAAGCACTGAGGACGCGTGGGATGGAGGAGCCCATGTCTAGCTCCGTCAGCGTGAGCTCGTTCATGAAGTACGGCAACTGGCAGAGCGAGGAGGGGAAAGGGAAGCAGCTCGGTCAGGACGGGCAAAGCACGTCAGCACCGCCGGCTGGTCCTCAGGACAGCGCTACGGGCGGCACGGGCACCATTCCGTGGGGCTGGCGTGCCAGACCCGGCGGGCGCCCCCCGCCCAGCCTCCCTCGCCGCTCCTGTGCACGCCCTCCAGGGGAAGCTGGAGCGAGCCCTGCCCCAGGCCCACGAGCTGCAGCTGCCGCTCAGAGCAGGCGACACAGACTGGCGGCAGAAGGGCTCGGGGTCGGGCGAGCGGCGTTTCGCCGTTTCTCTCCCTGTACAAATCTACAGCGGTACCTCGGCTCGTGAGCAAATTGGGCCACGAACAAACATTGCTGACAACGTTGACTTGGGTCGCGAACACCGCTCCGGGTGCCGACCAAGATCGCAGCCCTCTCCCTCTGCCCCCGGGTGGGGAGAGGGCCACGATCCCGGTTCCATTTGTGCGGGGCAGGCGTGCCTGGTCAGAGGCGTGCTGCTGCAGGAGAGACGGGGGCAGCAACGCAGAGCCGCGGGGCAGGCGAGGCGGCGAGATCCTGCCTGTCTTTCCTGCAGGAGCCGCCTCTGACCAGGCACGCCTGCCCCGCACGACTGGAATGGCGATCGCGGCCATCCCCCCACCCCCAGCGCAGCGTCTGCGCCCATCTCTCCCTCCCCCAGTGCGCCCGCGATCACGCCCGTCTCTCCCTGCCACCCCCAGCGCACTGGGGTGACAGGCACATGCAGGGATGACAGGCGCGGTCTCGGTCGTGCTGGGGGGGGGGGGGGGAGACGGCCACGCTTGTTTTTGGGGGGGGGATGGTCGCGATCTCTGTTGTTGTCACTCTGCTTCACATTTTTCTGATTTAAAAAATGGTTACAGAACAAATTAACCTTATTTCCGTTGACCCTTATGGGGAAATTTAACTTGGCTCACGACTAATTTGGGTCACAACCAGAGTCCTGGACCGGATTAAGTTTGTGAGCCAAGGTACCACTGTAATATGAATATTTCTATTTTCTTCATCATTCTTGCCTATGTTGATTTTAAGCATGCTTAAGATGTTAATTTCAACAGATGTTTAATATATGTGTTAACCTTAAGGGTTTTCAAAGCAATATTAGCAATATGTTATATAAATATAGATAATTTTCCTTCTTTCAAGTTGCTTCCATATGCTTTGCAGTAATGCAAAATAATCAGAGCGTCACCCACTCATGCTTCCATTTAGATATGTTAAGGTATTTTGAAGTTATATCAAGTAACCAGGACGTTGTACGCTTACATTTTTTCTGCAGCCGCCAGGAAGGGATTCAGCCCTCCTGGAACCTGCAGGCCTGTAATAAAACGTTTTTGTGGGCACTCCAGATGCCTTTCACATGTTCTCTCCCACTGCTAATCAAGGGCCTCACTATCCTGGGAGTGCCTCAATGGCCACCCAGGGAGCAGCAAGCCATGCGGGGGCGAGGGGGGCAGATGGCTATCAAAGGGCACATTACGTGCTGGTCCGCTCTGATACAGTGAGCTGAAAAGGTGAAACGGCAGTCTTTCTTTTACCGTATTTCCCCAAAAATAAGACTGGGTTTTATATTAAATTTTGCTCCAAAAGATGCACTGGGGCTTATTTTCAGGTGATGTCTTATTTTTTCATGTACAACAATCTACATTTATCCATTTATTCATGTACAATGGTCTACATTTATTCAAATACAGTCATGTCATCTTTTTCAGGAACATCGTCATAACAATCCAAACCCCAAATTGTGTTGCAACGGATGTACTAAATGTGTCCATCTGGCTGACGATCTTAACTGGGGCTTATTTTGGGGTAGGGCTTATATTACGAGCATCCTGAAAAACCAAGCTAGGGCTTATTTTCTGGTTAGGTCTTATTTTCGGGGAAATGGTATCAGGGCCGGAAAGCACTTTCGGTGCTTTTGTTGCTGTGTCCCAGAAATGCAGTTGCAAAGCATGGGGAGGGGGAAGAAATATTACTTGCTTGCGTCACAACTGGAGTGACATACATTGCTACCCACATCCATACAATAATTCAGTCCAGGGTCGAGCGTCACAGAGATGTTCCACTGCTTGCTCCAGGGTCTTTTCTCCCAGGGAGAGTTTGGTGTGGACTGTGCAGTGCACCCGTTTTTCTCGCTTTGTTTCGGAAGCCGGGTGCCAGTGATGCCTGGGCAAATGAGGGTCTTTTTGGGGCCAAAGGGCAAGACCGGCTTCTGGCACCTGAGGGCAGCTGGTGCTGCTGCAGCCAATAAAAAGCAAAGCTACAGAGGAAAATGGTTGGACCCATTTCTCACCTTAATTCGGCCCAATTTCTTCTGAATCTTGTTTGAAACGTGGTCTGCCCAATATTTTTCCCTCAAGAAGTCCCAAAACATTCGGCCGAGCACTGCGTTGACCCAGGCCATGTGGATTTCACGGCTGTTCATTGCTTCCTCAAGGAACTGAGAGGAAAAGACAAGAAGGGTCACTCACACATCCAGCGCTCCTCAGGCGTGGCCAGGGTGCTGCCTCCAGGCGTGCCTGGCCCCCGTGCTCCCCGCCAGCCCCACCAGAGCGCCACGGTGGGCTCAGGGGGGTCTCACCTTCCTTGGTGTGGGGCTTCCTGCCGTGCTGGCGCATGGGCTCTCCGACGGGCTGGCACTATTGCCCGGAGGGACTATTTGGGACATGTATGTGTGGTAATCCAGCAGGACCTTCTCTCTGAGGTTGACAGCAAGTTCCTTGGGCTTGATGGCAGAGCGGAGCTCTTCCGTGCTTTCTCGGCTGCTATTGCCACTGCTGCACGGCCCCTTCCCAGGGGGGCTGAGCTGGTTTAAACCTGGCCAAGAGAAAAAGGTAGCTGCTGCCTGAGGAATCTTCCCTGGTACAAAGAAGCAGGAAGGGCAGAAAGCAGTGGGGCGGGCGGGCGATGCCTTGGGAAGCATGGCCCTTTGAAACGCCAAGCGCCCAGCCACCTGACTCTGGACAGAGCTCTGAGGGGCAAATGCCCAGGGCGTCTCCGGAGGACCGAAGCAGCTTGGGGGTGTGCATAGCATCTCGCCCCTTCCCAGTATGACCTAAAAGGAAGCAATCGCAGAGGACAGAGAATTTCTGGGCCACAGGAGCATTGGGACGGGTCAGAGGAGACTCTTAATCAGTTCGCGCAATGTCTTTTTCTTTCAGGCAGTGTAGTGCAGTGGTCAGGGCATGGTTGCTCCTCGGGTTGTGGGGGTGGTGTGAAGTGGGGAGGATGCACCCCTTTTCTTCCCTGAATTAAATTGTGCTGTCAGTTCAAGCGTCTGTCAGCCGTGAGTGGAGGAGTGATGCCCACTCCTTGTTGTACAGGCCTTTCCACACCCTTCTGGGGCTCACAGCAGCTCTGAGGGGCGTGTGAACTGGGGAATCAGCTGTACCATAACACCCCCACCCCGCAGGCAAGACTGAGACCAGAAAGGGCATCAGTGAAATAGAAAAGAAAAGTTAGCTGAGTGGAAGGGCATTCACTGGAAACCAAGGCCAAGACCATCCTGGTCACTAAGAAGCTGGGCAGTGAAGAGTGCTGATGGGCGGAAATTGGTGCACTCAAAACACGGTGCTGGAGGAATGCTTTGCACATGCCCTGGATGACAGAAAGATGAACAAGAGGCTTCTCCTAGATCAGGGGTCAGCAACCTGCGGCTCCGGAGCCGCATGTGGCTCTTTCATCCCTCTGCTGTGGCTCCCCGTCACTCAAAATATGTGTCACAACCGCCAATGTGCGACACCCACCGGCATGCAATTTATTGAGCTTTTCGACCCCCAGTAGGCCAACCATGGATAAACCCAAGAAAAGAAAAGTTTCAGAACCTTTAATAGTACGTGGGCAGATTCATCTTACTGCTTTCACTGCTGACGAGACTGGTTTACCAGTATGCTTAATACGTGGTGAGAAACTGGCAAACAACAAAAGGTTGAATGTTGCAAGACATTTCTAGAATTCACACACAGCCTTTGCTGATGATGAGAGAAAAAAAGCCATTTCAGAACTGATGTGGAAGGTTGATGTGAGCAAAAATCATTTCAAGAAGTGGATTAAGCCTGTAAATTCAACTGCATATGTTAGTCTTGTGGCTGCTCAGGAAATAGTCAGGCATGGGAAGCCATTCACAGATGGAGCTTATATAAAATAATCTTTCATTGATTTCATAAATGCAACACATTATAGTTTTTTAATACATGGCATAAAGATAAAAAATGATATATGCAGTGTTATCTTCATTTTAGATGTCAAAAGGGTTTTGTGGCTCCCGGTGTTTTCTTTTCTGTGGGAAATGGGTCCAAATGGCTCTTTGAGTGTTTAAGGTTGCCGACCCCTGGCCTAGGACAAATCAAGCCAGATCTTTCCCTGGGGGCAAACATGACAAAACTTTGGGCACATTATGAGAAGGCAAGACTGACTGGAGAAGGCAATACCAGGGAAACTTGCAGGCAGAAGAGGAGGAAGGCCAGCGATGACAGGGAGGGACTCCATACAGGAAGCCGCAGCTTTGGACTGGGAAGAGCTGAGCAGGGCTGTCGTGGCAGGACTTTTTGGGGGGCTCTCACCTGTAGGGTCACAATAATTGGAGACAACTTGCCAGCGTGCGACAGTAACAATCTCCCCACTGCCATTGGGTTCAAAAGAGGAAAAAAACTGAGCAGGTTTCTGTTCTCTCTTACTGATAGCAGCTGCTCTGTCAAATTTTCAAGTGAGAACTAAGAAGGTAAAAAGGCCAATCTCTACAGAGGTTTGGACGGAACTTCTATCTGAACTGGAAAGAAGGCGTCATGGATGCAAAAACCTGGTCGTACTGGTGCAGAATATTTATTTTAACACAAGGATCCCAGGAATGAGCTGCAGAACAGATTCAGACTAACCTCCTGCACCGCGGCTGAGCTCCCAGGACTGGGCATTTCGAAAACAGAAACAGGACCACTAGAGGCGGCGGTGCTTGCTCACTTGGCAATTATATAAATGGCGTGCCGGAGACCCAGCACGAACTGAGGGCCCAGTGGGGCGATGACAAAGGCTTCAGCCCTTTGCCTCCTGCTTTGCATCTGCTTCAGTTAGGGGCCCCAGCTTTTAGCAATTGAAGAGCATCTCCCATTCACGCCAATGGAAGCTCTCCTTCCAATGCAAGCACCAGGTGTGGCCCCCAGTGTGGGCAGGGACCGCCGAGAGGGCAAAGGGCCCTGCCATCCGGGTGCCGGTTGAGACAGGGCTCCCACCCATCCTCTACCGTTTCAGAGCTGGTCCATGATGGGCGGGGATGCGAGAGGCCTGAAGCCGTGCAAGGTGAAACGCTCCCAGGGGAAACGGCCTCATGCTCCGGGGAGCTCACCTGCGATAGTACTGGGTGCTGTGCAACGTCCCGCCCGGGAAGCCATCGCGAGATGCTGGAACCATTCCTCCTTATCCCTCCCCGTTCTGCCAAAGAGGTAAAGCGTTCTTTCCTGGGGCTCGGAGGGATGCGCAGGGGGGCTCTCCGGGCTTGGGTCCTGCCGCTTCTCTCCTGGAGAGGCCAAGGGCCCTTTGCCACTCGGGTCCACTTGGTTGGGGAAGAGAATGCAGACGGGGTACTTCTTGTTCCACATCCTCTTCCGGGCCAGCCCAGGAGGGAAGAGGAAGACCTGGAACAGCGGGAGATGATGGAAGTCACCAGGGAGCGAGTGACAGAAGAGCGGGAGGGAGTGGAGGCAGAAGGGGCGGGCATGGCGACTTCGATCGCGCCCTCCGCTGCCTGTGTCGTGTGAGTCAGAGCTGTTCTCCCCGTTCAAAGAAGAATTTGCACCGGCTCCCCGCTCTGAACTTGCTGGGCTGGAGGATTCCAGCTGGGCTTCCCTCCTTTCCAGCAACCGAGGGGCTGCAGCAGGAGGGCCCCCAGGGCTGGAAAACGAAAGGGGTGGCAGGCAGGCAGTGGATGGTTTTCTTGTGTTAACTGGCCCTGGGCTGAACCCCAGCGGGACCCTGGCCAGAGGGGGGCCCAGCTCGGCTCCCGTATTGAAAAACGTTGGTTGGGCTATTTTGCTTGGGGTATCATATCAAGAATTAACGAGGGTTAGGGCGAAAATGGCACAATGGTCTGGAAAAGCCATATCATTTTGCAATGGCAAAAATGGTAAGGAATTTGAACAAAACACATACAGCAATTATAAACAGGCACAGTTACAATTCTAAACAAGCAAAGCAAAATAGTTTGGCTAGAATGCCTTTTACATCTATGCATCAAGGTTTTCTCAAGCGCTTCGTATTTGCAGGTAGAATTCAGATTTGTGGCTGACTCTCTGCTTCTTCGTGGGGGTCCCATGCACATGGCCTGCAACCCCTCGCCCGTCCTTTCCCCCCGCGGGTGTGGCTGCAACTCGCTAGCTGGCCCGAACGAACCAACCCTACCTTCGCGCCACTCATGTCGTAATGACGGTGATTCACAAAAGCCACGTCGAAGACCTCCTCCTCAAAGGTGGCCCGCCGGGGAATGTTGCTCTTGGGATAGGAGAGCGTCACGTTGGAGCCTTCCAGGGTCACGAACACCGAATGGGTGAGCGACGGGTGGTAGAGCTCAGGGTCGTAGAAGTACATCTCATTCATCCACCCCTGGGAGGAAACAACTCCGTTCTCTTGTGCCTGTGTGGTATGAAAGCGCAGCCAAGGGCCACGCCAGCCCAACCCAAATCTTCTTTCTTCCCAGAACCTGCTCTGCGCAGGCTTCACAGGGGACGCAAGCCTACGTATTTTTCCTGCAGCTGCCATTTTTTGCTTGCCGCTGCTCGCATCTGCGGAGCACTAAGGTCAGAATGTCGGAGAGAAGGCGGTATTTTCCGGTGGTGCACAGGAAATGAACCTGCTCCAGCGATAAACCCTGCTTCACACGGAGAGGGTGGTGTACTCGGGCCTGTGGGACCAATAGCCTGACATCTCCCAAGGGTTTCTCAAAAAACTGAATGGGCTGAACGGGGTGCCACTTCCGATCTACTTAAAGATAAAAGCCCTTTTTCAGAGGGGTACTTTTTGTAATCCTTCAGTGGGATTAGGGTTTAGGACCCACACCACCGGGAAGGGTCTTTCTGATCCCTTTTCGGGTAGGGAGGCGGGCTCTGTGACACTTTGTGTGCACCATCAAATGCTGGACATCCAAGAAAATGCACGTGGTAGCCCCCAGTGGGATCAGGTCCCTGCATTCTTCTTACTGCTCTAGATGCTGTTTCAGAGCTTCTGAGCACCAAAAGCAGGCGCTTTTTGGCATCCTTGTGCTTATGCAAAGTGCACGCACACTGTGCTTACTGATTTGTAGGTTACACATATGGCAGGTGTGTGTCTGGCTCTGAGAACAACAAGGCTTCCACTCACCCACCGTGTCCCGACGTTCACTGCACCTTCAAGGGATGAGGCCCAGCTCTGAAAAGGCTCTGCAAAGGACAAGCTACACCCCTGCCCCAGCCAACCTCACCAGCGACCCGAGGTTGCCAATTGATCAGAACGGGTTTACCAGTCGCCTTTTTGGGTGCTGGGTCAGTGACTGGAATTGTATTTGTGAAAGCCAGAAATGTTTCTGGCTGCCAGCATGTTCCAAGCAAAGCCAGATGCGCGGCCCTCTCCCAACATGTCGGCACCAGCAGTTTCGCTTTGTGTGCCAAACTGAGCCCTCAACATACAACAGCGTGTGAAATGGCACCATGTGCTCACGGAGGCCCTGCACAGCTGGAGAAGGCAGAAAAGGGAGACGCGGCGACAGAGCCTTCCTTGCCGCAGCTCCTGTGCAGGCGGGACACGCACACACGGGCGCGGGCAGCTCCTCCGAGTCGCACTCCTCCTCCAACCCAAGCACGGCTTCACTGCCCAGTGTGTGGCAGCGCTAGGCAGCTGTGGCCGCTGGTGCTGCTTCCGCAGGATCTGCCGCCAGCTGTCCTCCCCTCTTGCCCCACCAATATCGGGTTTGTTTTAAAGCAGCGACCCTAATCTTGTTTCCTGTTTGGTTTTTTTCTGCTTGCAGATCGCTAGAGGGTCCTGACAGTTAAATATATGTAGAAGCCCCCTCTTCTCTTCAGAGGCAGAGACCCACACCCTGGGCATGCAGAGACAGCTCTGTGCCCCACAAGGGAGCCAGTGCTCTCAGTCTCTTCCTCGCTGGCACGGCAGACCTGGCAGAGAGAAAGACGCTGGTCCAGATGCGCCCGCCTCCTGCCTGCCAGCACTCGGTGCCTCCACCTGGAAACAGCTCCTGCTTCTCTGCTCTACCTAAATCTGGCCACACGTATAATTAGAACTACCACAGCTCGATTTCATCTGGGATAGTTTAAATGCAGGTATTTGCAAAGCATTTAGGACTCCGGAACCTTTATTTCAGCACTTCGCTAAAGAGGGCTCCCGTGGGAAACCCGTCGCACCTCCTACCTTAAGCACGTGGAGCTCTTGCAGCTGCCCCGACGGCAGCTTGCCCCGAGGGGGCCGCATCCTCCGTGGAGACAGCGGGTGCTTGGGCACCAGGAGCAGAATACCCAGGAAGCCCAGCATGAACCCGCATAGCGCGCCGAGGAAAAGGCCCGAGACGTAAGGAGGCAAAGGCAGCACGAAGTAGTTGTAGGCCAGGATGGCGATGCAGGCGAGGGCTTTGCAGGGCACTCTGCCGCAAGGCTTGGTGGGGCGGGGGACACCCAGGGGCCCAAGGGCCCTTCCTCCGCCCGTGCCGCCGGCCTTGTCCTGAGCCACCTCCACCACCCGGATGACGTCGCCCTCGGAGCAAATCTCATACCGGCAGCTCATGCAGGGCGCCCACTTCTGCTCCGCGGAAAAGCACAGCTCCCCAGGCTCCCTCCCGGATGGCGGGCCGGGCCGGTCAGTCCCCCGACCGGGGCATCCATCCCTGGCCTCCAGGAGGGTGGACTCCCCGCTGTGGCCGGCAAGGACATCGCAGGCGTGGCTGCCAGGCAGCGGGGCTTTGGGCTTTGGTGCGGCGCTGTTCTCGTCCCCCATGATTTTGCTGAGCCTGCTCAGGGGTTCCTGCATGGCTTCGGAAAACCGCCTCTTGGTGTCCTCAAACTTGGCTTCTTGCGCCTTGAAGAAGCTGCCCTTGCTCTCGGAAGGAGAAATGTTGGGAGAGGAGGGAGCGGTCCTGGAGTCCCCATTTTTGCATTTCGGGTGGGTGATCTGCCGCCACCGGTGGACATTGAGTTTCGAATCGGATTTCGACTGCGTCACCTCAGGTTCCAGGCGGGAGATCTCGGTGGAAATGGATTTGACCAAGCTTAACAAAGGCTGGGGCGTGAGGGGAGAGGCTTCACGCAACTCAATTTCGGTTGAGAGGGACTTCACTAGGTTGATCAGCGGTTTGGCACCTTGAGTGTTTACAAGGCCAGCAGATTTTTGAGGTGAGAAGTTGGGTGAGCTAGAAACGGGAAGAGGAGGCAAGAAATCCGTTTCAGGTGATACTGGGAAAGGAGGTGGCACGTGGAAGATGGGCTCTGCTTGGGGGACTTCATGTTTCCCAGTATCTCCACACAGAGAAAATGGATTTTCTGCATCAGGAGTTGCCGCTTCTTCATCATCTAAGGCAAAGATCAGTTCATTCCCATGGACACCTTCCCAGTCCTCTTCTTTTCCAGAATCAGCTAAGTAACTGGCTAATGTCTGGGAACAAGAAGATGAGTTTCCCTGACGAGAGTAAAGTTGTGGAGAAGACCTTGGCAGAGAAGGACCTGAAGCAATTCGAGAGTGATCCGCCATCTTTCACATCCTGTGTTGCTGAGTCTATGGAAGAAAGAGAAAGATGGTGACTCGGAATGGCACGGACCTCCACACCGAAGATGCCTCTGCCCTGAACAAACCTCACAGAAGAACTCACAGGACTCCAAAAGCCCTGAAAATCTCACCTACACACACAGCTCCGTTTTTATCCTCACAACAACAGCCTTGCGAGGTTGGCTAGGCTGAGAATGAGTGATGCAGAGTCACCCAGGGAGTCTCATGGCTGAGTGGCGGCTCGACCCTGCTCTCCCAGGTCCCCCGTTCCCCACTCTAACCACGGAACCACACGGGGCCTCCTTTGCCAGCAAAGAGACCCGCTTGGGCTGCAGGGAAGGAGCCTGATTAGCCTAACAAACGCCATTTGCTTCTTGTAAAACTTCTTGCTTTGGAGAGGAAAAAGGGAAGGCACAAGAATGTTGATAAGGTGAGACAAAGAGGCGGTGGGTGAGAGAAGACCCCCACGCAAGGTCTGGCACCCAGTGATCACGCTCCCCCTGTGAGGGGATGGGACCTAGATAAGCGCCGGCACGAGGCCAGGCATGCAGTGGGCATGCAGACCCCGCAAGGGGGTTGGGTGGAGGGTCAGGCAGACCCTGAGAGGGGGTTGGGTGAAGGAGCAATGGGGCGGGATTGAGTGAAAGACGGTAAAAAGTGTTAGAAGAGTCAGTTGGAGGAATGTGTGTGTGTGTGTCGCTTCCTGCCTGCATGTGGGGAGCGGACACTCGGTTGCTTTGCTCAGCTGAATAAAGAAAACTGAACGAATCTCCGCCTGACTGAACCTCATTGGCACTTGGTTTAGTGGGTCTGTAAGTCACCTGGCTAGCAGGGACCTCAACAGCAGGACCTTCGAGATTCCAGCTCCACAATTCTACACACTTATACCTGTTTTATACCATTTATGGTCACTCTCGTCCCAGCCCAGAAACAGGAATCGCAGTATGGGAAGGATGCTGAGGACTTCCCTTGCTTCATCACCCAGCACCTGTATCCAGGGCTCCATGCCGAAACCAGTGGCCAGACCAGTTTAAAGCGCTGGTGCAGACAGTCCCATGATACTCTTCGCTCTTTGAAATGCTGAACCCAAACACTGCATTCTAGAAATCAATAACATTCGCTGTGAGTGCTTTGGGACCCAGTTTTTGGTGTGCTGTCATAAAATTTTGCAAAGGGATGGGAGGGGGGAATAAGACTGTGTTCAATCTGTAGCCCTCCCACATTTTCTGAATGCTTATATCTTTTTTCTATCTTTGCAGCTGAAATGATGGGCTCATCACACATTGCTTTTTGATTATTTGTAGTGCCTCTGTCTGGAAGCACCCAGCTCAACCACCCCTCCATTTTTTCCTTCCTGTTTACATCTGCATCAACACTGTACTTAATCCCACCACCTCCAAATCATCAATGCTAAAAATAAAACACGGAATATTTCATTAATCTTCACAACAACATTTTAGATCACAAACTTCTAGGTTTCTTGAATACAAATTCATTTCTAGAGCTCAGCTTTTTGAGTTCCCGTTCATTGCACCTTTTGTTTGCTTGGCAGACTTGTGTTTTTAATGGCCTTCCGCTTTAAGCAAGCATGACGCGGGTATTGGCACATTAATTTTAGATCCCTGGAGGTGTTTAGAAATGCAACGAGCTAAAAATGGTCGTGGCGCAGGCCGGAGGCACGCTCTGCCATGCGTCTGCTGCTAATTTTAAAACGCTGCATCGCGCGTTCCTGCGGGCGCGTGGCTCCCGAACACGGCACGGAAGGAGGCTCCGGTTGGAGCAGGCAGCCCCCCTGGAAGCGCCGCCTCCTGCGACTTCAAGCAAGCGGGCCGCTCCGGCCCGGGGGGCTCCGGGGCCCCGCACAGCCCGACCCCGTTCCCGGGACCGGAGCAACAAACGCCAAAGCCGCCGGCCCGCGCGCGCCAAGGCCTTTTGCAGCGAGGCTGGCAGCGCCAGTGGGAACGCTCCCCCGCGAGCAGCACTGCCGGGGTGGGCAGGCCGCCGGCCCGAGGCTCAGTGCTCCGCCTGCCCCGCCGCAGGCCAGGGCCCCAGTCCGGCCCTAGCAAGCGGCGGGAGACTCCTCGGCGCCCGGGTGCAGCCGCGGCTTTGGGCAGCTGTGGGAACGGGGACACCGCGCCCCCCTTTTCCCGGCTCCCTCGGCCAGGCACCTCACGGGCAGGCCTGCATCGGGGCTGTGGCGCTGCTGGGCCTGCGTGCTTCATGGCAGCCACATTCCTCACGTCTTCCTGAGCAAAATGGTCCCCGAGGAAACCCGCGACCCCGGCCTGTTTGGGGCTTCAGGGTGAGGCCCCCGATGAAGTGCACTTTGCTTTTGGCTTCCTTTGAAGTCGCTTTGTTAAGTCTTCTATTGCTTTCAGAAGAAATATACTAGAATAAGGGGCAAGAATAAGCAATCACTGCACAAGTAAGAAGATGCCACCAGCTGGTGGGTACTGGGGACGGAGGTGTGGTGACTGCTGTTGCCCAGGGGGTGTTCCCCCAGCTCCCGGATTCCTACCCCCCCCCCCCCGCATAATTGGAAGGTTCTCTGCATGCCCTTCTCCAGAACCTCCTTCTAAGCCTTTCCACAGCACATCAGTTTTCAAAGAACAATGAGAACAAGCCATTTAAAGAGCATCACACCAGAAAAAACTACAGGATTGCCATATATTTTTGCAGCTCTACTATATTGACAGACCACCTTATGGTCATGTAATGGAACATCTGATAAGGCAGAGAAAGAAAACCCTGGGGAAAAAACATACAGGCACCCATCTTAATCCCGCAAAGTATCTGAAAGCAAAAGCCTCAGTAAACTGCCAGGTTAATACAGGTTTAAAACCCTAATGGAGAGAAGCCCTGTGTCCATATTTCTTTTTCATGATCATGTGCCTGCCCTATTAAGCCTTTTAAGTCCTTCTAAAAATACTGAAGATGGAACTCAAATACTTTGGCCACCTAATGAGAAGGAAGGACTCCCTGGAGAAGAGCCTGATGCTGGGAACAATTGAGGGCGAAAGAGGAAGGGGACGGCAGAGAATGAGGTGGCTGGATGGGGTCACTGAAGCAGGAAGCAGTCGGCGTGAGCGTAGGTGGACTCCAGGAGATGGTGGAGGACAGGAAGGCCTGGAGGAATGTTGTCCATGCCTTCGCAATGGGTCGGACACGACTTCGCGACTAGCAACAATAACAAAAATATTCCAGTGGTGCAGTCCTATTCACAATGTGAACCCCACCAAGTTCAATCAGATACAGTACTCACCCATGATGTGGACCATGCAGATAGGTCTGAGATGAGAGCAAGGATTGGCTCCCTGCGGCCTGAAGGACACTGCTATCAGCCACTCCCCACCTGGGGTCCACCTCTTTGAAGTATATGCCCTCCTGCCCCTTGAGATGGGTGGCAGAGGCCCTTCTCCGGGAACCCCCCGTGAAAGATATTAGGAGGGCGAGTACCCGGAGGAGGGCCTTCTCTGCGGTGGCGCCCCACCTATGGAATGTGCTCCCCAGAGAGGTCCGCCTGGCGCTGCCGTCATTTGTTTTTCGGTGCCAGGCCAAGACCTTTTTATTTAAACGTTATTTTAATTGTTAATTGTATTTATTGATTTTATATCTGTGCCTAGATGTCTCTGGATTTTTTAGGTAATTGTATGAGTGTTTCTTCTGTAAGCCGCCCCGAGGCTTTTTGCAAATGGGGCGGCATAAAAATGTTCTAAATAAATAAATAAGTATTGAATGCCAGCTCCCATAATTACCGCTGGTATGGTCCTGAGGCTGGAAATGATGGGAGCAATGTTCTAATGTGCCTCAGAGGCACCAGCTTGAAGATGGATGCTCTATAAAATTCCTTGGGGAGGAATATTTGGAAAGGCTTTCTCTTTCCCCCAGATCAAAGATGGCAGGGGTTCTGAACATGGTCTGGTAAGGTCTCCTATCTCTCAGTTTTCAGACAGCTACCCTATCACCTCTCAGCTCTCTTCAAAAAGAAAAGAAAAGAAGCACAAGACTCTCTCCAGACTACACTGTTTCTGCACACAGCACTTCTTTCGCCTGTCAATCACTGTTGAACTGCATGGTGTGGTTTCCAAGTACGCAAAGAGCCGCCTCCACCTCCTGAGCGGTGATTAGCTCACCGAAAGTCCAGTCAATCCAAAAAGATGGTCCAGAGTCTGAACACTCCTCCTGCCCAGGTGCTTGCATAGCAATTTGCAGGAACCGCTGAGAAACACTCCAGCAGAGCAATGTCAATAACCATCTGGTATTATGGTGACAGGAGAGAGAAACCAGTAAGTGGAGGTCACCTGACCCACCCACCAATCTTCTGGAGGCCTTCAGAGGCTTTTGGACCACAACTCCCAGAATTCCCACCCAGCAGGGCCATTGGCTGGGAATTCTGGGTGTTGCAGTCCAAATGTGTCCAGAAGGCACAAAGTTGGGGAAGGCTGCTGTAGGTTGCTCATACTGATGGTTTTGTAGATCTCAGGCCATGATTTTGCTGTTCAAAGTTTCCTTAGTTTAACCTGGTTGGTAGCACATTAAGTCCTGAAAATCTTGAGCCTTTCTCCATTCCATATCCATCCTACTCTGGTTGGAGCTTCTTGTACTTCAAGTACACAAAATTTACAATATACCTAATTAATGCAGGATGCAGTTTGATCCAAGAATTACCAATTCTCAGTTCCTGAATTTATTCTGAATGCTCAAAATACCCAAGCAGCACAAATAAAAAAGCACTGTAATTGCTGAAGTTCAGCAGTTAGGATCATTAGCAAACACACTTCACAGCTGCAAATGCCCAGCGAGCCAGCAGGCTTGGGGTGCATGCAATAGCTGAGCGCCTGTTCAACAACAGATTTTTCCTGCCTTCCTGTCCTCTCTTTTCATTACTTCTGGCCCATCGCCACCATAAATGGGCAGGAAGCTCTCTGCCCATCCAGCATCACAGCTCGCGGTCATGCCCGCAGTGCACCAGAGCAAGGGCTACTGGCAACCTCCGTCCATTTGTGCCGGGAACCAAATGCAGTGACTGACGCTGGGGCGGAGAGAAGCACGACTGGAGAGCCTGTAACGGGGAGGTGGGAGGAAACCATCCTGCCCTTTGACCGCCTGGCGAAGCTGGCCCAGTTGTGCCAGGGCCCGAGTCCTCCATGGAGCAGCCATCTGAGTCAGTTCCATGTTCCTGAGGACCTTCCGGCACAACACCCCCAAGGCACCTTCCCCGTGAGGGGACCTCGTTGCCACGGTCGCCAGCTGCTCTTGCTCCTCCACCTTTTCATGGTGCTCCGACTTGCTTTCCTGGGAGGAGGAAGCCTGCTTCTGCTCCTTCTTGCCACCTCTGTGGTCTGGGTGAGCAGGAGAAGCCGATGCCCAAGCAGGCTGCGAAGGTGGAGAGCAAGATGGTGGAGAGGGACCCTTTGTAGCTGCCCAGCTAGGCAGTGACCCAAGGCAGCTTTTAGAAGGAAGCGCTTTGGCTACCACACCTGTTCCCGGGCTGAACATTCAGCGCAAGATGCCAAATAATCTGCTTCGGACTCTTTCTGATTGTGTTTCTTACAACAGACCTTTATTCCTCAGTAGGTCACTGGAAATTCTTCTGCTATTTGCTTTTTTAAATGAGATGCCTCATCAAAAACTGGCCATTTGGTGTCTCCTGGGCTTCTTCCTGCTTTTTGGCCTCCTTGGCTGCAGCAGACACGGGGTTTTCTTTTGCTTTAAAGTGGCTTAGGAATGGAATCACAGCTGAAACGGTCAGGAATTCCCTCCTCTAATTCCCTCCAACTTGTATCCTTCTGAAGATGAATTGCTGCTGTTATTAACTCTCCCATAGAAAAACTCTTCTTACTGCTCCTTTGATGCAGGCCAGAACTGGCATAGTTTCCCCTCCGCTCCCCAGGGAATGCAGGGAATCCTGAGCTCACTTTCCGAGACTGGGCCAAGCGCAAGAGGAAGTCCACAAATGCCAGGCGGATTCTGTGGCGCTTTGTGCAGCACGAGTCCGAACCCACCCCACATTTCAACAACAACCTGCAGCTCAGCATGCCTAGCCTGACGCAAACTTCCCTCCTTTGCATTAGAATGAGCCAGGTCCCTCAACATTTTTGGAAGGTGTTGGTCACACGTCTCTTGCCTCTGAGAGCTGAACTGTTCACTGCTTGCCAAAGCTAAAAATACAGGGTGTGCCAGCACGTCTTCTCCCACCCCATGTTAATTTCAAATGCATAAAGTGCAGCTTGCAGTGTTAATTACAAACATTTTGCTAATGTGAAGGATATGACTTACGGAATGGGCTGCCAGGGGGCCCACAACTGAAAAACGGTGGGGGACCAATCCTGTGCCCTGTACATGGGGCTGCCCTTGAGAAGCTGCAGCCTGCACAAGAGGCGGCAGACAGGTTAGTAATGGGCCAGAAGGTCTGAATATGTGGCCCGATTCTGACCTCCCAGCACTGGCTTCCTCTATGCCTCTGAGCCCAGTTCAGGGTGCTGGCTTGATTTATCAATTCCTGCATGGCATTGGCCCACAATACCTGACGGAAAGCCTCTCTCACTGCAAACTACCTGGATGCTGCAATCATTACAAGACGGGGACACTTGGCTCAGCAGGACTGCGAATGAGAAGGATCTTGGCATTGTTGGAGATCGCAAGCTGAAGATGAGTCAGCCATGTGATGTGGCTGCAAGAAGGGCAAATGCCATTTTAGGCTGCATTAATGGCAGCATGACTTCCAGATCCCATGAAGTACTTCTTCTCATATACTCATACTGCTCAGGCCTCATCTGGAGCATTGTGTCTAGGTCTGGGCACCACAGTTTGGGAAAGATGCACACATGCTAGAAAGGGCTTAGAGAAGGGCAGCAAAGATGCTCTTTTTCCCTGTGAGATGCTGCAAACATGCTCATGCCTATTTTGAAGAGAAGACTGCGGGGAGATACGATAGTGCTCTTCAACTTCTTTGAAGCTCATACACAGAGGACTGGCAGGACCTCTTCTCAATTATCCTAGAATAAAGGATTTGGAATAATGGGCTCAAGTTACAGGAAATTATTCCAGCTGAACACCAGCAGGAATCTCCTGCCTGTTAGGGACATGTGACAACAGAGCCCAGGACCTCGGGCGGCGGTGGGCTCTCCTGCACCGGAGGCATTCAGGATGCAGCTGGGCAGCCCTCTGAGAGGGATGGACTTAAGTGGGAATCCTGCCCTGAGCAGGGGGTTGCACCCTCTGGCTCCTTCCAGCGCTACTATTCTATGATTCTGCAGTTCACTGTAAGTGCTAAAACACTTCCTAGTAAGGAAGTCATGTTTGTCTCAGATTTTGGTACTGCATTCCGATGCCCCAGCCCTCTCTCCACACCCCTCTCTCTTCATAAGTAACAGTCACAAAGCGTTCCTTCCTGAAGAAGATGGCTTCTGTCCAACTGGGCTCAGAGTACCTCATGGGGCTTACTGTACATGTGTGCAACAGGTCTAGGCTTAGCAAGGGTGAGCTTAGCCTTCAGTCAGGCCTGATCCGCAGGACCCCTCAGGCCTTTTGCCCAACTTTGTCCCCACGGCTCGGTTCGACAGCCGTGCTGTATCTGTCCTGCATCTCCCGAGGCTTCGGTGCACGGCTCTCCAAGCACGGCATCGCCACGGACGCCCGTCCCGCTTCTGCACTCCAGGACCAGTGCGGAAGAGCCCAGCTGGGCTCACGAGAGAGACAAAGGTGTCCCTTCGCCTCACCTGACTTCTCTGCTCCAGATGGAATTGACGCGTCAAGACCCTTCTGCAGCACGCAGTGCAGAAAACCTCATGAGGGTGGAAAGCAATGACCGCAAGCCAAAGCCAGGGTGGGACGCACTCCTGCTCCCGAGTCAGAAGAGGAGCAGCCCTGAGTGGCTCTTCCAGGCAGAACTGAGAGCTGGGGGGGAAGGGTGCTGGGGGCATCTCTGCCTCAAGCTGCTTGACAGGAAAGTGAGACTTGTTCTGCCTCTCCGTCTTTCATGGTCCACACCTGTCATTCTGTGGAACAAGTACGGTGTCAGCCTTCCTAACAAAGAAAGCATTGCTTATTTAGCTATCTAAATCAGACTCCTCTTCTTTATTTCAGAGAAATACCTTTGTATAAAAGAAATGTGGTTACTTAACCTATCTGCCTATCTACTGAATAGCTCTGTCTAATTTCACATCTCCAGCTATGCAGCCTTCTCCATTCTTTCCTTCACAGCAGTCAGTCCAGGAAAAGTTAGCCCCTGCTGTATTCTGTTTCCTGAGCCCCCAAAATGCATGCCCTATCGCACAAGTTGTGCTTGTAGTGCTGGAGAAACAAATCAAACACACAAAAAGACACACAAAAACTGCCACCCGCTCCACCCAGCTCACCAAGCGTTCTGCCTCCGCCCTCCGTGTTCCTTCAGGTGCTGGACTGGGTCTTCCTGCTGCCCCCTGGCATCACATGGGCCCAGCAGCTGCTGACCGCAGGATTATCTGCCAGTCCGGACAGGAACGTTGCCGCTTGCGTCGCCATCTGCTCGCAGCGCTACCTGATCTGATGGAGATTTAAGCAGAAATGCGGTGGCGGCTGCCATTGCTACAGCCATTCCCACCCTGGCCAAAGCAGGCTCCGAAATGCAGGGGAGAGAGCCCAGGCCAGGCGTACGGAGCGGAGTGCCAGGGATGCTGCGAGAGCTGCATCCTTGGCTCATTCTGGTGCTGATGCTGCAGCACGGGCTCAATCGCGGGGGGGGGGGGGGGGGGGGGGGGGGGGGGGGGGGGGGCCTAGGCGGAACGCTGTGCCCAGCAGGACGGGAGCAAGGGTGACAAATCCGCTTGACATAGGGCCATTCCTGCCCAAGCGACTTGTAATCCCTAGGACAAGAGGGGGAAGCACGGTGTGATGCGCACGCACATGCGCACGCACGCACACACACCAGTGCTGCGGGGATAACAATTAACGGCTTCTTTGCGTGTTTCCATGAGCAGAACAAAGTATTAACCCACAGATCCATACAGAATATATCAAAGGCTATAAAAATAGACTCTCTTCCACCCCATCGATCTCCAAACCACCCCTCCCCCATACGCCTCCCATCCCCCCCCCGCAATGCATGCATGCATACCGGCATGCCAGAAGGCAGAGCTGGCCAATCACAGCAGAGGGGCGTGTCTCCCCTCCCCCCTCCCATTCCTCCACGGGCTGCGAGGGTCAGCTCAGGACAGATTACCTTGAGGTTAAGCAGGAAAACAAACAAACAGGCGGCCCAAGCGACGATCGATCGATCGATCGATCGAGATCCATTCCAAGGGCTTCAGTTTGTGTCCCTGCTCTTCTAGGAATGGGAAAAAAAGAAAAAGTGAATTATTTCTCTGGGCTTCTCTTCCGTATTTTGCAATCCCATTTTGGTCCAGGGAGAGAAAACCTGCTGTCATTCATCACATTCCGATGTTTCTTCTTCTTCTTTTAAAGTATTTTACTCCTGAAAGAGGACGTCTGCTTGGAGTAGGGCCTTCTCTGCAGTGGCGGCCGGATTGTGGAATGCGCACCCCACAGAGGTTCGCCTGGCGCCAAGTCTGTACTCTTTTCGGCGCCAGGTGAAAACCTTTTTATTTGAACATCATTTTAAGAATAAGGGATTTTAGAGTTAACAGTCGCTTTAAAAAAAAATATTTTACTGTATTCTTATTTTATTGATTGAATTTATTATTGCTAATTATTTATTATTGTTAGGATATTATGAATTGTTTTATCATTGTTGTGGATTTTATGTTTCTAAGCCATCCTGAGACGCTGTTGTAAAGGACGGGTTAGAAATGATTTATTAAATTAAATTAAAATATTGAATTTTCTTTCAGGGGGAGTGCTCTTGGGTAACCTGCATCTCTTGCTCTTGCACTAGCTGGTCCTGAGAAATATCTCGGGTTGCTGACATGTGAACCCTGTTTCCTGCTGATGTTTTTATGGGCCTGGATTTACATTAAGTATATAGAAACCAGGTCTGCCTGGCATGATCAGCCATAATGCACTGATCTCCGTGGAGGTTGCTCTATTGTGCAATCCTGCACCAATTTTCCCAAGCCAGTTTGTGCTACTCCAACAGCCCATGGGTTGTTCTAGGGGTTGTTTTACCCAGGGGGAATCAGTCAGCCCCATAACAGGAGGATCCATGGGGCTACCCTAAAATGTGCAAGCTGCACAAACTGTTCTGGAGCCTTTTTCCCATTTATGAATGCATTTTCTTTGGTGGAGATTGCAAAAACCACTTTTTGTGATCCACATTTTGATGCTATTAGACCTCATCTGGAATCCTGTGTCCAGTTCTGGGCACCCAGATTTGAGAAAGATGCAGGAAAATTAGAAAGGGTGCAGAGGAGGGCAACAAGGATGATCCAGGGATTGGAAATACTGCCCTGTGAGGAGAGACTGAGAGGAGTGGGCATGTTCAGCCTTGAGAAGAGAAGAGTGAGGGGGGCATGGTACCTCTCTATAAGTACCTCCAAGGCTGTCCCAAAGAGGAAGGTCAAGGTCTCTTCTTGCTGATGCCAGAGTGCAGGACACGGAATAATCAAGTCAAGTTGCAACAACCCAGATTCAGGCTGGACATCAGGAAGAGCTTCCTCCCTGTCAGAGCAATACGGCAGTGGAACCAGCTGCCTGGAGAGGTGGGGGGCTCTCCCGCACTGGAGGCATTCAAAAAGAGACTGGACAGCCTCTGAGTGGAACGGTGTGACTTGGACCCAATGGTCTTCTTGGCCCTTTCAGCAAAGGAGCCCTCATGCCTCTCGCTTCTCTTGGCAGCTGTCTTCTGCAAGTTGTTAGGAAGAACCTAAGGATGGAGAATGGATTAGGACCTGCCTCAGCTGAGACAATGTGTGGGGTGGGTACCCCTTAGCAGACCCATCCCCTGGCGCATTGACCAAGTGGAGGTGTTAGATCCCTGCAGTTGTACTGCTGCGAAAGATTGGAATTGTGCAATGTGTTGTTAATTTGAAAGCACAATTATGCTCACAGAAAATTAGAAATTTCATGCACAACATTGTATGCTTTTTAAAAAGTGGTGGGTGGCCCCAGACGGCATCTTTGTCAACCTCCAGAGTAAACTGTTTACAAGAAGAAAGCCACAATGACCTGATATGGCTTGTGAAGGTGGCTGAGCGTGGGACAAGACTCGCCCAGGGGGTCTTCTGCGACCTCCATGGGAAGACCAGTGGGGAGGGGGCCAGCAACCAACATGAGCCTGGTCACCTGTTGGGCTCACTCTGGATTGTTCACACACGACAGCCAACCCACCTTGGCTTATTGCTAGGGTGGGTTGGTGTTACGTGCAAACCCACCCAGTAACTAAACCACCAGTAGAAGAAGAGATCAGATTTGTTACCTCTATGGTTCCAATAAATGGAGCATCCAAGGCAGCTGTCAAGAAAGAAAACAGCAAGAACGTAAAAGAATCAGAAAATTTAAATGACAATGGAACATATCCAAACCTCAGTCCAGCTGAAGTTCCCCGTATCTATTCATCACAAGGCTTTTGGCTTTGCAAGGCTGCTTCAGCTACTCAGAGTGGAACGTGAGGTCAGATCGAGACACATTCATTTCTTTGAGTTAGCCCAATTCAAACAGTTTATAGCGTAACAAGTCCCTGGAGGTTGTGATGCCACAGGGGAGAGAAGCCTTGTTATAAATAAAGGGAGATACACCTTTCTTCCTTCCTTCCTTCACAAGACCCCATAGTCATATGATGGCCAAAATAAAAGGATTTTTGAAATTCAAGATGGCTAGATTTAGTGACAACTATTAATTCAGAGCCAGTGTGGCGCAGTGGTGAAGAGCTGGGACTGGACTCAGGTGACCTGGGTGGCGACCTGGGTTCGAGTCCCCGCTGGGCCACGGAGCCAGCTGGCTGACTCTGGGCCAGTCACAGACGCTCAGCCCAGCCTACCTCACAGGGTTGTTGTTGTGGGGATAAGATGCAGGAGGAGAATGATGTAAGCTGCCTTGAGCCCTTTGTAGGAAAAGGCAGGATATAAATCAGAAAAAAAAATTCCGAACCTTCTCAGTTAAGTATTTAACGTTTCCCTCTGCAATTGCGAAAGTGGAACCGCCTCTTTTCTAGCAGATACCAAGATGGGAACGGCTTTCCAGGTGCCACATTAACCGCGCTGCGTGGGAAGTAAAAGAGAACAAGCCTCAAGGCCCGGGCGCGGTACGCCCCGGGGGAAGGCAGGAGGGCCCGCCCGGCCGCCCCGTGCGGCCGCGGGAAAGCGCTCTGCCCCGCGGAACGCGGCTTCGGAGCGCCCCCTGCGCCGCCC
>NW_025336386.1:1869062-1965439 GCF_004798865.1 Varanus komodoensis
CCAGGCAGCCGCCGGGCTGCAGGCCTCGCCGGGAGGGGCGCCTGCGGAGCCGCCTGCTCGGGCGGCGCTTCGGCGGGGACCGGTTGCCCCCGCTTGGGGCCCGGTCCCTCGCCCGCAGCCGCCGGCCCGCTGGCGGGGCGCACATCCTCCGGCCGGGAAGCGCTCCGGGCCTCGGGGCTCCCGCCGGGCAGACTGGCAGCATCGCCGGGCGCCGCTGCCCCCCCGGAGGGCGGGTGCGAGGCCCGGCCCGGCCCGGCCCGGCGGGGCGAAAGCCGCAGCCAGGCAAAGCCCTTTGCGGAGGCGGCCGCTGATGGTGCATTGGCCCCAGCGACCGGAGGGGGCTGCGTCCCCTTGCTCCGCGAAGCGGGCAGATTCGGGGGAGGGAGCTGGGGTGCAGGCGCGGTTCAGCTACAGGGGTCCTTGGACGTAGCGGTCGGCGAACATCCCCTGCCGACGGCCTTCCCCAGCCAGGTGCGCGCCAGAGGCAGCTCCCCAGCCCCTTAGCCCACCTCCCCACGCCCTTTTGGGCGTTAGATTACCACCTTGCAATAAATAACTTTGCAAGGGTAAACCTCACAATTTCGTTAATACAGTTATTTATTTACAACTTTATGACTATAAAGATGCAATAAATAACTCTCTAGCCCCTTCAAGGCATGGCACTGATGCAACGAGGGATTGCAGTGATCTAAAATGTGTCCTGCAGCGAAGGAACGGGCGCTGAGCTGTGTGCCTGGGCAAGCGCTCCACCTCCCTCTGGGCCGCTCCTGTGGGGTGGGCAGGCTTCGCAACTGCAACCGCAGGATCCACTTGCTGTTATGTCTTCTCTGAAATCCTGACTTCACTCCACCGGCACTTGCCGCAAAAGGCCTGTATTCAGGAGCGTAGAAGTCCTGGGTTCACGATTCAGGGAGACGGGTTTTCCCTCTTTCACAATATTAGACCCCGGAGTCGCCCCATAAAGGGGATAGGTGGGAAGTTCAGGGCAGAGGAAAGGAAGGCCCGAGGGTGCCTCCAGAGTCAGAGTTGCTGGCATGTCCACATGTGCCCATAGCCACGTGTGCTAGTTGCTGAGGAACGTGGGTAAAGGACGTGGCGGGGCAGCTGGTCGACTGCTCTGTGGATCTTGATCTGCTATGGTGGTTCTTGCATTTAACTGGGCTGATGCTTGAATGTGGTGCTTCTGAATCCTTTGGACTGTAGTGCCTACAGCCCCAGCCAGTAAGATCTGCAGTCAGGGATTATGGGAGTCACAGACCAGAAGGTACTTGGCTGCCAGCTTTTGATTTAGGCAGTGTAGAACAGGCCATGAGCACGCATGGCTCTGTTTTCCAGCCATTTCCTGTCACACCCCCCCCAGGATCTTTGCCTACTGGGAGTGCCAGGAGAAAGAAGATTATCAAGGTGATTTCAGACGGAGTGTGTCCAGGGCACGGCCATGCCCAGCAGGAAGCCAGCTGACCACCTGCCTGTCTGCATGTATGTATATTTTGGTTCCCAGGGCCTCATTTCTTCCTCCTTGCTTCATCTTTGCCCACAGGTATATACACCTGCTCAAAATGCAGCTACGAACTCTTCTCTAGCAAGTCTAAGTTCAGTCACTCGACGCCATGGCCAGCTTTTACAGAGCCGATCCACGAGGACAGCATTTCCAAGTACTTAGAAAGATCGGGAGCTTTCAAGGTGAGCCAAGGTTCTGTCAGTCTTCATCAAAACTTCACTGACTGGGGACAGGACCTGAGGCCAGGGTACGGGGGACTGGGGTTTAGTTCCTAGGTCTTGTGCCCCAGTGTGTTACCTCCACACTGGCAATTTGGCCTGGAATTGATCTTGCTCCATCAAGTTTTACAGAGAATTCAGCCGACACTGCACTGGTTCTGCTCCTCTTTGGCCGACTGTCCAGAAGGTGGTGCTGGGGATTACTGCTTTGCGCCAGGGCATTGATGCCGTGGAGTTCCGCAGGGCTCCACCTTATCCCCCATGCTCCTTGATATCTACATGAAACCATTGGGAGAAGTCACTGATGTCAGTCACCTCTGCCTTTCACCTGGATGCAGGTGTGGCAGTGGATGCTCTTAATTGGGGTCTGGCCTTCATAATGGATTAAATGAGGGCCAATAAACTTCAACCAGATCAGATAGAGCTATTGTTGGTGGGGGGTTCTGTTCACCTTGCCTGTCCTGGATGGCGTTTCACTTCCCCTAAAGGACAGGTGTTCCAGCTTGGGGGTGCTTCTGAATCCCTGGAGTTCCAAGTGGATTCAGTGGCCAGGACTGTGCCTGCTATCAGCTAAAGCTGACACCAGCTGTGGCCATATCTGGACAGACAGGACTTGGCAACAGTTATCCACACGCTGGTAACCTTGCGCCTGGACTATTGCAAGGTACTTTATGTGGGGCTCCCCTTGAAGATGGTCCGGGGACTTCAGTTGGTCCAGAATAGGGCAGCCAGACTGCTAATGAGGACTGGCAGATACAATCATATAAAGCCAGTCCTCTGCCATCTCCACTGGTTAGCAGTGGAAATCTGGGCCCAATTCAAGGTGGTAAATGACATTACTTTAATGAAGTCATGAGCTTGGTGTGTACACTTTTATTGTTTTAATGTTTTATTATTAATTGTGGTGCTGTTATACTGTTTTGTATTGTTCTTATGTGGTTTTTATTGTTGTAACCCACCCATGTAGCTGTGTGGCTAATAGGGTGGGTTAGAAATCTAATAAACACACAAACATTGTTGGTAATTTGTTGAATTCTAAAATTTTCTTTTTGTCCAAGTGTCTCTTTAAAGACCTGATTTGTAGCACTACGAATGCATTGGCTACACCAGACGGTCCAAAACAGACTAGCAAAATTATATTGAGACCTTTTGGAGATGTTTTGCTCTTAATTAGAAGCTTCCTCCTTGAAGTTATTTGAAACGGCAATAAATAGAACAGAATAGAATAGTATAGAATAGAATGTGGGGAGATGAATAGTTAAACCCCCCACTCCTAGTTAAAAGGCTGACTATTCATCAAAAATACTGTGCTGCTTTGAACAAGAAATAGAAGCCATATGACAGAAGCTTTTAGCTAAAGTTGCAACATACCTGTGCTCGATGCAGTTCACTTCTCATAAGCATTATAGATGGATCCATGGTTATGGGTCTTGCTAAATAAATAAAGCCCTATGCAGAGTACTGCATGTAACCAGGAAAGCAATTTTAGTAGCAGGCCTTGGTGTGGAAGCACCCATTGTGTAAGAAAGTGTGGAAGGGTCTGGAATTGTCTCTCACTACTTGTTTTTGGTTGGCTTTCCCTCTAGGTCTCCTGTGGCAGGTGTGGCAATAGTCTTGGCCACGAGTTTATTAATGATGGCCCGAAGAAGGGCCAGTCTCGCTTCTGAATATTCAGTAGCTCTCTCAAGTTCATCCCTAAAGGTGAGTCAACCACAAGGCTGGGCTCTCTGTCCATCCAAGCCTGCAGAATTCCTTTCTAACTGGACCCAGGAAAGTTTTGTAAGGCAGGTGATGGCACCTGAGCAGATCTGTGTGGCAACTTCGAGACTGGTGCAACCCCATTGTGCAAGGACAAAAATTGACAAAAATTTGACAAAAATTGAATGTCATACAATTGAATGTTTCAAAGTCAGTGTCTTTGCATTGCATGCCATACAAATCTCTTCTCGCTTATTTATTTATCCACATATTTATATGCTGCCTATAATGGGATGCAGGTGGCGCAGTGGTTTAAACTGCTGTGCTGCTGGGCTGGTTGATTGAAAGGTTGCTGGTTCGAATCTGCACAACGGGATGAGTTCTCGTGCGCCTTCCCAGCTCCTGCCAACCTTGCAGTTCAAAAGCATGCAAACGCAAGTAGATAAAAAGGTACCACTTCGGTGGGAAGGTAACAGCATTTTTAGTCATGCCGGCCACATGATCATGGAGACAGTCTGCGGAAAAATGCTGGCTCCCTCGGCTAGGAAACAGGGATGAGCATCGCCCCCTAGAGTCAGACATGACTGGACTTAATGTCAAGGGGAAACCTTTACCTTTACAATGGGAGAATGCATAAGAATTGCAAAGAATGCACCTGGTGTATCTTGTGTGAATTGGAAAGCAATCCTTCCAGTTTGAGAGAAGATAGTGAAAGAAAGCTAGAATACTTTTTGCATAGACTCAGATCCCTCTGGGTACAGTATTGGGATGCCTTAGAAAATGAGAAACTTTGTGTGTTCAACCTGGTTCTTGAGGACCATGTACCCATCACCTCCCCATGGGTGGGAGCCTCTTTTGAGCAGCAAGAACTCCCTGGGACAGATGGATCCAGTGGGCCGTCTTCCCTCAGGAGGCATGGAGCAGCCTGGACCCTCACAGGAGAGGACTGTGGTCTACCCTGGTAGGAGTGGTCTTCCACCTCAGAGGCAGAGTCTGAGCATCTCTCCAGTCCCAGAGAGGTCTGCCGCCCAAAGGGCAAACCATTAACTTCTCTTTAAGATGAAGCACCCAGCCCCAGGAAGGAACACCTTTATGATATGTAGCACCTGTGCCACTCAGGAGGCACTGGGAATGTAGGCTGGCATGTTTGGCCTTGGCTTTGCTGCAGATAATATTGATTCCGAGATCTGCGTACTTTGCTCTTGTGTTTGCATCTCTGTATTATGGACCTTGGCCTTCTCCTTCAGGCTGGCTCTGTATTCTGAAGACAGTTGTCTGCCATTCCAGGTGCTTGTCCTTTGCCATGTCCCTGGCATCTCTTTTGTCTTGCCAGTACAGGCTGCACCGCTCTGGGCTTGTTCAATGGATTCCTCCATTGCAAGGCACTAAGCAAGATACAGCTGGCAAAACATTGATCCAATCTGCATGCAATGACAACACGAAGTATGGGTTGGATTGGGGCTTGTTGAGTGCGCATCCTGCACCATAGTTTAGTTATGGGTTGTTAACCAGAAACAATCCAGGAAGATAACCCATGGCTTATTGTTGGATTGTGAATTCTGGGTTGTTCATGGTTAGTCAGCCATAGTTAAACCATAATGTAGGGTTTTCACATAATGATAACCACCCATAATTCAGCAACAGCTCACAATTCAGTTGCAGCCTATACTCTGGGCTGCATTCTCTGAGAGCCAGGCTTGCTCCAGAAGTGGAAAGCACCCGGTGTTTCTGAGATTAGGCAGTGGGATAGATCAGATATCGGGGGAGGGGGGAGCAAGTGATAAATACTAGAACTGAGAAGCTTCTGGGAATGTGGCAAAACTTCCTGGAATACTTTGGGACTGACTTTTCAATTTATTGAAAAAGATGATGCTATGCCAGTATTTAGCTTTATTTTGAAACTCTCCCAAATGTGATTCCTTAGAATCGCCGGGTGGAGCCTTACTGCATCTGCTTGCGTTTTCAGTCCAGTTGCAATGCAGCCCTATCATTACTGGCCTGGAAGTCACTCCCCTGGAGTTCTGTGGCACTTCCCAGCCTTTGCCGCATGATTCCTAGAGGTCCTTTCCAAGTATGACTTTTGCTCTCTCTGTTTCCAGACAAAGGTGAGAAGAACTAAAGGGAGCGAGCAGGCTTTGCCACCGGCCCACCCACGCTGCTTCTGGATGAGCCGTCCAAACAAGATCCTTCGGCATGACCCTTCCACATGGGATGGGAATTGTTTCTTCTCCCACCCCAACCATTTTTTCAAGGCAGGCAGGATAGAGGTTAGCAAATAAAGACATTTTCCTACTTCCCACCATTTTTTACAGCTGTGCCCAGGAAGGCATTCATTTCCTGCTGCTTTATGCCTTCCATTTTAGCAGTATCTGATTTCAGAACGTTGTCCCATCAGCTGGACTTCCCCTCCCAACTTCTCACTCAGGTGGAAGACCAACTCAGGTGTGCCCGGCTGCAGGGGTCCGGATGTTTGCTTCCCTCCAAGCAGGGAGCCATCCACCTCTGAGGTGCAGTATCTCAGGAGGTAGCTTGCTCAGGCCAGTGTCCCTTTGCTGAAGTTAGCACACTCTAAGGTGAATTTCAGATGCCACGAATTCTGCCCGACCTGTATCACCCCCTGAGAAACACTGCCAGCACCTGGTTAGCCGCCTGCATTCCTGGCAGCCCAGCTTGGGATGGGCCAGAGTTTTGGATTCAACCCCCTCAGCAGCCTGCTAACAAGTCCTGCAGCCACTCAGGCATGTTTCCTTCACCTTGGAAGTGCCGTTGGCCCTGGGTAGCTGCGTGTGTCCTGAAGGAGTGGGTGTGAGCAACTCGGGGGCCTCCAGAGGGTCAGGTTTGTCATGTGGGTCCCCAGCTGCCTTCAGTCCCTTCTGGAGGCGATGGTGAATACACATGGTCACTGCGCCGAGAAAGCGCCCCTCGCATCGGTCCAGTCTGCAGCAGCCCAGCAGTTGTGCTCCGGCAGCAGCTCTGGCATTGTGCAGGCTCCTGGACGCACTTCCAGGATGGTGCTGCTGCCTGCTTTCGGGGAGGCTCCAGCGCAGCCCTTCTGTGCTTGTACCACCCTGAGGACAGTCTCAGGGACGGGCTCACCTGGTCCCAGGGCCTGGGCATTCCGCCCATCCTGTGGCCGCCACTTTTTCTGGCCCTGACCTCTTCGTGAGCAGGCCTTCGTGGCATATGAAGCCATAACCTGTGCTAAACCAGCCGAGTTGCTTCGCCCCCACCGTTGCTGTGGGGCATTTTCCAGTGTGGTTTCATTGCATGAATTGCCCCACATAAACCCTTCTGCGGGAGGAGGGGTAAGGAACTCCTAGATGAACTGCCCGGAAAATGCACCAGGCAATTAACATCAGATTGCCAGTATTTTTTCTGATATGGCTCTTGTGCTTTTAGGATGCTTTTTCCACTGTCATGTAGGTTTTGGCCTAGAAAAGCTTAACCTGTGAAATATCTGCCTGTGAGGCAGGTGTTAATGCCACAGAGGCTGTTTTGGAAAACAAAAGCCAGCATTTTGATTGCCATTCAATTTTCACATGCTTTTCTAGCTATTTTTATGGTTAAGAAGCAAATTGGACATAATTCTGAGATTGGCTTGTAGCATTTAACAGCAGTTTGCTGTTAATCTCCAGGTTGCATTTCCATTTAAGTTGGGACAATGGAAAGGCTAATAAATAACCCTTCTGGTTATTCAATTTTAAAGTAACACAAGGATCTACTGACCTCACCTGTGCCAAGAACTTCTAAGTGCTGGAGGTTACCTGACATGTTGGATGGCAGTTTCCCGCCTTGGCCGAAGTAGAGGGAGTGATGTGAGTTGCAGGCCATTTTTCTGTCTAAACGTGTGCTGGGTTGCCCCCGAGGTTGCTTATTTTGCAGCACCTGCGTATAATGAGCGTATAAACGGTTCTTGCCTTGGCAGCAAAAAGCTGCTGGGTCAGGGGAGGCTAGAATGTAGCCCATCATTTCATACTACTCAGGGTCTACGTAACGAATGTAAGAAGCCATCTTTACCTTACGATGATCCAAGGGCTACTGTGTTGGCACGGAGCAGCCAGCATCGATTTCTTCCTCTGTGCCTTGTATCGCAACAAGCGTCCTTCCGGGGCCTGGAAGGAGGGGTTCCTGCAAGGCACGGGCCTCTTTGACTCGTCTTCCAGCTGTTGACCGACACGGTGGCTGCCCCCCAGGCCACATGCACAGACTCGGGCTGAGGGCGGCAAGAGTTGCTTCAGAGCCGAGAGAGGAGGCAATGCCTTGGTTTCTGCCTCCGTTGAAGCCGGCAGGAAAACCAGCTTGCGGGTCTGCAGCAGACATTGCCCATGTCCATCTTGGGCACCCCACGTGCCCCCGGCTTCCTCTGGTGGGGTCCCCTCCTCGCTGGTGCTTGTGGCTACGAACCTCGTCATGCATGGCGCAAAGGGGATGCCAGCTGCCCGAGCCTCAGCCGAACGGGGAGGGCGACAGACCAGCGAGGGAGTCCATGGACCAGGTGCTTGGCCAGCGCCTCTTCCAGCTGCACTTGCAGTGGCTGAGTGAAGGGGAAGAGCTGCTTGCTTAAAAGGCACCTCGCTTTGAAAAGGGGACGCTCCTGCAGGCTCTCCTTTTGCCTGTTGTGTTAATTGTCTGCAGTCTACAGCGGGAAGCGTTCCTACGTGCAGCACCACCACTGCAGGCACCGGGAGGGTCATTCGCTGCTTAGGCCGGGGTGTGAACTGGCGCTGGGGACTCGGTCGCTTTGGAAGGGAGTTGAGGAGGGGCCGCTCTTTTATCTTGCTCTCGCTTCTGCTCAGGTGGATTTTGCTGGCTTTTTGATGGTATGGCAGGTTTATGAACGGAAGGTGCACGAAGGTAAAGGCAAGATACACAGCATGAGCACTCATCCCTCCCATGCGGCAGCAGTCTGGAAAGAGTCGCGGTGACCTCTGCTTTGCTCTTACCAGCCTCCAGAAAGTGTTCCCAGGATGACTATGGAACTTGCAAGAGGAAGGCACTGCATCTCAGCTGTATAAATGCCAAAGCCCGGGAGGGTTGAGAACCCCGCCTTGGCACTGAAGGTCCCATTTCATTTTGTTGATTACATTTTGCTCCTGTCCAATAGCCAAGGCACTGTGAGTGGTTTACAACAGTTACGGTGATAAAGTTGCAATATAATCTTACAGAGACTTGTATCTGGCCCTGTGATTGGTTGACCTGTGCTCTGGGTTCACAGATGGACACCACCTTTGTCTGTCTTGCCTCCGGTGGCAGGTACAAGGGGAGATATCTGTGATCTCAGAAATTCAACTCTGAATGTGATGTTCCAGAGTAGCCTCTTGGTTTGGCTGTTCTTCTCCCACCTGTGCAAATATGGAGCCGGTCAATAGAACAGTGAATAAAATCCTTGCAGACACAAGTGCTCCGCTCTGTTTGTGCTGAGTTATTGAAAGATGTCATATGGTTGCACATGGACTGCTCCCTGGGGTGATTTAGTGCTTTGCATCAGCGCCTGGCCACTTGGTGACACCCGAGTGCACAACTGGAAACATCGCCCAAACTGCAGAGGCAGAGGTGGCGTTTCCATGCGCAGCTGCATAGGGCCTGGCATGAGATAATGACAATCCCAGACACTTCACCTCTTCAGGCTGGGGGAGTGAGGCAGGTTTCACAGGAGGGTGAATAGAACTGGACTCCATCGCTGGCCAAATGCTCAGGGTTTGGCCTCTGGTGAGTCAACTCTGAGTCTCATTCCTGTCTTTAGGCAGCCCCGGACTGCCAGTTAACTGCCCATAATTAATACACCTTAAAACAAAGCTTATCCCCAAAACTGTTCTAGACGGGTTCGGTTTGGGTTTGTAATAATCAAAACATTTGAAGCATTAAAAAAAATACATATACTGCATCACATCAGAATACAGCTTGCTAAAACAGCTCTGCCAAAGAATCTTGGCTCTGAAATCAGTTAACAGGAAATAGAATTTCCGAAACCCTTTCTAGACTTTGTACTAATTAGAAGAGATCTCCTTCTAAGCACCGAGAGTCCATTTTGGTTCTGAGGATGCTGTTCAGCAGAAAGCACAGGCCTGGCATGTCATCTCAAAAGAGGCTCATGTCTTCCAAATTTCAGCACCTGCTTAAGCCACGTTGTACAGCAGGGGTCCTCAAGCTGTGGCCTGCGGGGCCGCCATGCCCATTTAGCAGGCCCACCACAGAGGTTGTGGACTCGCCGCATACGTGGCGAGGCAGCGCCTTGCTCATGCAGAGATGGTTTTGGACTCGTCTGGAGAAAAGGATCTCCTTGCAAGCAAGCAGGGAGGCCCAGCAGGTTTACTGTGGGGTGAAGCTGTGTTCCAGCCCAGAAGGGAAAAGCCCTGTGGCAGTCCCCATGTTCGCTTATTGATTTATCACATTAAATTCCTCCTTTTCCCCTAACAAGGAACTCGCGTGGTTCACACAATCATTGTCTCAGGCTTATCCCCACAGCTAGAACTGTCCTGAGCAAGCAGCTGAGCAAGCTACTTCTGGGACTCCCTGGGAAGCCAGTCAGAACTTCCGCAGCCAGTTGGACCCCAGCCGGACCCTCTTAAGGCCCGCGGGTTTCCTTTGGGACGCTCCTGCCAACACAGCGCTTAATTCATACAGGGAGAGATGCCGGGTCTTGAGAGGGTTGCTTCCTTGCCAGGGCTGCTTTTTCAAATACAACAGTTTTGGGTAAGGTGCTTTCAGCTGATTTTCTCCTCTTGATTCAAGAGAGAATTTCCCACACCGAGTGGCATCCAACCAGCGTCCCCTCGCATGATTACCTGTGCGATGCACACAGCTGGAAATAGGTTGGGCACACACAAGCCCATGCTCTACATGCGTGTTTGCGTATCACGGCAAAAGAAACCCAACCGTTGTGGAAGAACTTGATGAACTGAATGGTGACTGTCTTGGGTTGTCATGATTTATTGTAATACTAGAAACAGCGCGAGTCAGAAGGGGTCTCCCGGGCCATCTAGTCTGACCCTGGCTCCAGCTGGCTCCACTCATGACATGCCCACCACGTGCACATCCAGCCTATCCTTGAACACCCTCACCGGTGGGGTCTCTACCACCTCCTGTGGAAGCCCATGCCATACCCTCGGGGCACTTTTGGCTTTTTATAATAAAACAAAAAAGGCCTGTAGTTCCAGAAAGATAAACTGCTCCTCCTGCTGCCTCACCTCTTACACCTTCTGGAGATACGAGAGTAAAAGGAAACTGTTTCTCCGCAGGTTTTTCAAATGTTTTGAGTGTGAGTCTTTTCTAAGCAACTGCAAGCTGGAGCCAGCAGTTTAAAAAGATGAACAGTGTAGTCTTTTTATGTTATTTATGCATTATTTGGTTTCCAGCCTCTCCCGTTAGACACACGGCTCCCTCTGGTGGTGGTGGGGAGTTACAACGATCTTGTTCAGGCGGAGACAGCAAAAGTTCCCTGCAGCTTCCAGTATGCCCCAGTAGGGCTGGCTGTGGGATGCTGGGACGTGCAGGGCTTCTTTGCTGCAATGAGCAAACGGGCTCTCCCCAGCACGCAGTTGCACGTATGTGGCCCCCTGCTGGCATGCATGGCTCTGCGGGCTGGCCGCAGCCCCACGGCACATGGGGAGTGCACGCTGCAGCGTGAGCCAGCAGGACGGGCGCCTGCTGGGCGTTCCAGGCAGCCGCTCCCAGTGCTCCCTCCTGTCTGCATCCGGGGCGTGTGTGGTGGGCATCAGGTCAGGGCACAGGGCCCAGGCAGTCGGCACGATACGCAGGCCCATTCCAAATCATGGCAGGCAGTCCAGGGATCAAGGTGGGAACACAAGTGCAAGCGAGGCCAGTCCAAGCAGAGCAGAGCAGCCAATGCCAGTCAGGGGTCGGAAGCCAGAGAGACCAGCCAGGGAGAAGCAGGTACCCGGGAGGGACTGGAGCGGAAGGCTGGAGCAGGTGAAGCGGGTGATGGTCCAGAAGCAGAGGCAGGAGCAAGGCGAGGGGCAGAGCTTCCAGGAGGCACAGGGAGCTCCAGCAGCATCAAGACCCCTCGGTGCTGAGGCAGCAGCTGAAGGGAAGAGCCCGTTCTTATTTAGCTCTTCCCTCAGGTCTCCCAGGTGGAGCTCATAAAATCTCAGGTGGCTGTGATTGACCACGGCCCGGTCCTGAACCACCTGGGCTGCTGTTCTGGTCTCTGGCCAGGAGAGGGAGCCCCGGTGCTGCCTCAGAACCTCAGACCTCCTTTCTCCCCTCCCTGCAAGCAGGCATGCTCATTCCTGGGGTTCCCCCGGAGCCCCCCTCATTCCTGTTGCTCCTCTACTCTGCCAAATCCGCGGCTTGGCCAGGGCCAGTGGCGCTGCTGCTTTGCCTGGCCTGCACGGGCTGCACTCTTCCACTGCCCAAGGAGGCACACGGGGGCAACTGGCTGCGGGGGGCGGGGGGAGGTAAGCCCTCCCTGGCAGGTCAAATGGTGGAGGGTGGCCTCTGGAAACCCTGCCAGAGAAATGGCTTGGCTCTCGCTGATTCCAGATCTAACCCGCTTCTCTGCCCCAGTGCATGCCTTCTGGAATTTAAAATAGGGTGATAATGTTTAAAGCAGATGGACTCAGTCGCGAGCCGAACAGCTGTCAGGGGGCAGTCCCCTGGGGTTGCCCGTGACTTTTGAGACTGGGTGGGTGCCAGGGCTGCCCTCTTGGCTCCCTGTCCCTCAAACATCTTCTCCGGGAAACTTTTACAGTCTCGAGGTGTGCTTCTTTCCATGCTGATTGCAGGGGCGGAAAGACCACCCCCCCATCTGTGGTCTGAGAGCGTTTTTGATCTAGGATCCGGGAATCCCACCTGCTTCTGGATGTCTAGAGGGCCACAGGATCTCCCCATCTGCTGAAAAGATACCTCCAGCAATGGACTTTTACATGAATGAAAACATACTATTTTGTATGAATGAAAACATATTCTTATAAATGCTCATACATTGTATTCCAACATTGTAGATGGAATACAATGCACCTTAAAGGAGGGATTGCTTGCTTAGAGAGTCCTGCTGGGCCATTGATTAGTGGAATAGAAATGTAATAAATGAATGAATGGTCTCTCACGAACAAACAGGGTCTTTTTGAAGAAGATACCTGATATGACAGAAGTGCATCAGCACAACAGAAACGATCCCTCTTGCTTCAGAAATATTTTTCCTCTAATGCAGAGCACAGAAATCTCATTCGCTGAGCAAGCGACCTCCACAGGCTAGTCCATTTTGCATTTATTTAGCGGGGTTCTTTTAAAGAGAGCGTTCCCTCTCATTTCTGTGTCTCCAACAGCCAGAGGAGAACAGAGCCATCCTGCCAGCAGGTGCTCCACCCTCCCAGCTGCAGGACCCGCTGCGTCCTTCCTCTCCTTGGAATCTGCGCTGAGGCATCTGCTCTACCACAGACGTGCTCTCATTTTAGCGCGAGGGCTTAACACGACGACGGTTGCAGAGAGCAACTGACAAACATGTCAGTACCGCCAGCTCAGGTGTAACTCGGGCTGGTGCAGAGAGCCAGGAAATAGGAACACTCGGAAAATCGCTCCCTGTTTCTCCCCGCCCCCCCAAGAAAGGGAGCTGGTGTGCTGCCTGCCTGCACATCCACTGTGTAAGTGGCACTGATCCCGTGCCCTGTAATATTGCACCGGAGGAGCCTGGCTTATATCCAAGAGGCGCTTCTTTTCTGCCTGCGCTTTGTGGAAGCTGGGGCCATCACTCTTTGCAAGAACACGTGCCCAGGCCTGTTTTGCTCCCGCTGGTGTCGAGCTGCTCTTCTCAGTTGGTTGCACGGAGAACTGTAAGCCCTCGCGGTGATGAACACATTTACCTTGGCAGCAGGAGCGTGATCAGGGCCCATCTGCCCTACCCAGTTCTGGGCGCCACGACCCAAGAAAGATGCAGGCAAGCCGGAAAGGGTTCGGGGGAGGGCGGCAAGGGTGGCCCTGGACGGGACAGGAAGCCCTGTGAGGAGCAATGGAGAGACCGGAGTATGCTGAGCCTGCGGAAGCTGGGTGGCACTCTGCAGATGCTTGAACGGCTGTCGCAAAGGGGAAGGACAAGATCTCTTCTTCATCATCCCCGAGTGCAGGACTCAGAGCAATGGGCTCAAGTTTCCACAAGCCGGAGAGCAGGAAAAATGTCCTGGCTGTCAGAGCAGCACGACAGGGGAACCATGACCTGGGCAGGTTGCACCATGAATCTTGGTTCCCGGATCTTGGCTTCCTTGGAACGCGCCCTGCCCTCTCCGCAGGGAAAAGCAAGTCTCAGCCCACCTCTGTGAGACACCCCCTCACGTACCTGCATGTTGCCAACAGATCCCCTCAGATCCCGGCCTCATCAGATCCCCCATGCGGTGCTCCCCCCCGTTCTGCCTTGAGGCAAAATAGCCTTTTAGTGCCCGTGCCTGACGCCCCACCGGACAGTCAGTGAATCCTGCTCCTCCTCCTGAAGCGATCCCACCGCCTGTCTCCCCTTCCTCTTGCTATTTACATGTTGCTAGAAGCCCCTTTTGCTGTTCCTGATACTTTCCGCAAGTCTCCGTAGGGTGTGGCCGCCCTGCACTGGCGGCATTCAGGATGCAGCTGGAAAGCCACTGGGAGCGACGGCTTAACTGGAGTCCTGCCCTGAGCAGGGCTGCACCCAACGGCCTTCCTGGCCCCTTCCAGCTCTGCTCCTCCCGGATGCTCCTGTGGTCGGATTCTGGCCCACTGCAGAACTAGCGCAGGTGGCGGGGCCTGGGAGAGCCGTGCAGACGGGGCGGGAGAGGAAGCAGGCGCTCGCTGGCTTTGCCTGTTCCGTGTGGAATCGGAAAGCACCGCAGATTTCCGAGCTGTGCAGTGAGGGCTTTGTCAGTGCGCCCTTCCCGCTGCCGTGTTCCCTGGCGCCCGGGAGAAGGAGGCGCCCAGCATGCTCTGCCTGCACACGTGACTGGCTAATTTCAGCACTTCCAGTCACCTTTGAATATCAAATGTGAAGGTTTGTTAATGAAAAGAAGACGATCTGTCCCTCTGGGGAAATCTCTTTTCTTTCTGCCATTAAATTAGGTATAATTTCAACTATCCTAGTTTTGAGTGGCTTTGCATTGCAGCTGTGTGTAGGAAGGTCATTCCTGACATGGTGTGATTTTCAAGGAATGATGGAAAATGTAAGCGCTTTCTCCTGCTGGTATGTCCGGAAGCAAACAACTGGGGAAGCAAGTTCTGGGGCACCAGAGCAGGGGCAGCTCATTTCCTGTCTTTCAAACCACCGCACACTTTTTACTTTGGGCCCTTCTAAGCCAACACTTGCTCAGCGGAAGAGCCACATATGGTAGAAACATTGAAGCAGAGCGAGTCAGAAGGGGCCTCCTGGGCCATCCAGTCTGACCCTGGCTCCAGCCGGCTCCGCTCATGACATGCCCGCCATGTGCATGTCCAGCCTGTCCTTGAACACCCTCACCGATGGGGCCTCAACCACCTCCCGGGGAAGCTCATTCCACACCCTCGGGGTCCTAACCTCAGGAAGTACTTCCTGGCACCCACCCTGTATCTTGGTTCCCGGATCTTGGCTTCCTTGGAACGCGCCCTGCCCTCTCCGCAGGGAAAAGCAAGTCTCAGCCCACCTCTGTGAGACACCCCCTCACCTACCTGCATGTTGCCAACAGATCCCCTCAGATCCCGGCCTCATCGGATCCCCCATGCGGTGCTCCCCCCGTTCTGCCTTGAGGCAAAATAGCCTTTTAGTGCCCGTGCCTGACGCCCCACCGGACAGTCAGTGAATCCTGCTCCTCTTCCTGAAGCGATCCCACCGCCTGTCTCCCCTTCCTCTTGCTATTTACATGTTGCTAGAAGCCCTTTTTGCTGTTCCTGATATTCTCCGCAAGTCTCAGCTCATAATTACCATGTTCCTCCCATGAGATGCCCTTCGAATCTGGTCTGTAAATCCAGAAGGTATATGTCGGATGTGTGGGAGCTGCAAGCAGGCGCCCGCGGGCGGTGATGGCAGGTGGTGAGTGGCAAGCGGGCGCCCGCGGGCAGCAGAACTTGCTTTTGACATTCAATTGCCTTTTCACGGCACTTGATGCTTGTCCCTCCCCCGCCCCCGATGCTCCATATCAGTTTCTTTAAAGAAAGGCCACGGCCTAAGAGAGAGGGGAGGGGAGGGGAGGGGCATTTATTAATGTATGATTGTGACAGATTTTATTTTCCTGGGTTCCAAGATCACCACAGACGGGGACTGCAGCGAAGAAATTAAAAGACGCTTGCTCCTGGGGAGGAAAGCTATGGTAAATCTAGACAGCACACTAAAAAGCAGAGACATCACCCTGCCAACAAAAGTGCATATAGTCAAGGCTATGGTTTTCCCAGTTGCAATGTATGGCTGTGAAAGCTGGACCATAAGGAAGGCTGAGTGCCAAAGGATTGAGGCCTTTGAACTGTGGTGCTGGAGGAGACTCCTGCGAGTCCCTTGGACCACAAGCCAATCAAACTGGTCAGTCCTAGAGGAGATCAACCCCGACTGCTCTTTAGAAGGCCAGATGCTGAAGATGGAACTCAAATACTTTGGCCACCTAATGAGAAGGAAGGACTGCCTGGAGAAGAGCCTGATGCTGGGAACAATTGAGGGCAAAAGAGGAAGGGGACGGCAGAGGATGAGGTGGCTGGATGGGGTCACTGAGGCAGTCATTGTGAGCTTAAGTGGACTTCAGGGGATGGTGGAGGACAAGAAGGTCTGGAGGAATGTCCATGTGTTCGCGATAGGTCGGAAACGACTTTGCAACTAACAACAACAATTATTAATTTGTACATAATAAATCCATTTAAAATTTGTTTTAAAATTTTGTATTGCAAACTTTTTTATGATGTTTTAATATGTTTTGATATGGGGTATTTTATATTGTATTTTTAAAGGGCTGCTACAAATCACCCAGAGGACTTCAGCTATTGGGTATGATAGAAAACCAACCAACCAACCATTTTCCACAATAAACTCTCAAAAAGTAGCCACCGCAGGCCTGTGTCGGGAGTCAGGAGTGTGTCTGCGTGGGTGCTCTCAGGCCAAGGTCATTTGGGAGATGCGTTTTCCTGTGTCGCTTCTCACACGACTGCTCAATTTGAGCGGGAGACGCAGAAAATCTTTACATAAGAAGGAGGTTGGTGGAAAGTCCGCCTGCCCGCCCACCGCGGGTCAACCAGTGACTGTGGGGAGCGAAGGCAAGCGCTCCGCACCAGAGCTGTCCGCAGCATGCGGTTCTCTGCTGCCTTCTCCTCGTCTGCCACCGGGAACCCCGGCCTCGCGAGGGTCAGGGGCACACGGGGGCTGTAAATCTTCTGCGACAGAAAGGGCCGAAGCGTTTCGGTGCCCGAGGCAGGAGGTCCTGACCGCTAAGAGCCATGGCCGTTGTCGGCAGGACCCACCTGTTGCCACCCGAGTGAACGCGGTGGCTTGCCGGGGGCTCCCCGCTTCCAGAAAGCCGGCTTTCTGGGCGGCCGGATTTTCTGCAGAGGGAGCTGCAGTCCCGCTGAGGCCCCAGTGCATGGACAATAAATCGACCGCGGACTGAATCCCCAAAGCCGGGTGATGGCAGGCCGGAGGTGAATGACGTTTTCCCCGGGAGCCACGGGGGGTCCTCTCTGCCCCCATCCCGCCACAATCGGGCCACACGCCGTGTAGCCATCCCGCTGCCGCCACGGAACCCAAAAGGCGCATCCAACGTCCTTTTGCCGCCCCATCCCCCGCCTTCAATCCCCTCTGATAATTGCGTGGACCAGGCAGCATGCAGAGATTATCTCTGATGTCAAACAGCCCGATAATCTTGCTTTTTGGGATCTGCTGCCGACCGCTTTAATGGAGTGGCCACATGGAGCCCCTCGGCGTGCCGCTCTCCGCAAGGTCCTTGAGGAGGTGTCGGGTTGGGGGGAGCATGTGGTCGCCCGGCCTGGCGAATCTGTGGCCTCCGCCGCCTGGCCCTCCGTGCCCGCTGGCTCTGCTGCAGTGCACAGGGCTCTGCCTCCGCTGCATCTAGACCTCTGCCCACGACGCCTGTCAGCCCCAGCCAGCACAGCCAGAGGCGGGGATGAAGGACATGCAGTCCGAAGCCCCTGGAAATCAGGCGCTTTACGCCCGGGCGAAGGTCGGTCTGAACTTACTCACAGATCTACACCTGATTCAGTGGTGCAGCAGCAGCAGTGCCCATGGCTCGGCTCGGCTCGGCTCGGCTCGGCTCGGCTCCCCTCCCCGCGCGGGGTCTCTGGGAGCGGAGGCCAGGGCGGGGCCGCTGTGCCCCTGCTCAGTTCCAGTGCTCAGCACCAGCCGACCATCCCAAGCGCGTGCCTTTGGCGCCAGGGTGTGGCTGGGCAGCCCGGGTGCCCGGCCAGGCTGGCACAGCCCATCCCACACGCCTGCCCCCCGTCTGCCCGGTGCTACTGGCAGGCGCCTGCGGGGAGTCAGCGGCTGGCTGGTCGGGAGCCGAGGGAGTGCTGCGAACGGGGCGCAGCCGCTCCTCGGGAGGAGCGTGGGCGAGATGGGCTGGGCGCCACTGCCTTGGGTCCGCCATGACCTGCCGAGGATGCTTTCTGAAAGCCATCTGCTGCATGGGAGCAATTAAAGAGTAGTTGTGATCACGTCCTCCTTTCCTGTGGCTCCCGTGGGCCCCCCGCTCCCTGCCAGCCCCCAGAGATGCAATTAAGGGGCCATTCTTCGAAAAGGGTATCCATGGTGCCCAAAGTGGCCCTCCTGGCGCCACCATCCCGAAGGATGCTGCTGCCCCAGCACCTGGATCCTGCTGCTTTGTTCTGCTGCTGAGCCCTTCATCGGAGGGCATTTGGAGTGATCGGTACGGCAGAGAGGGAGTGAATGCATGCGCTCCCTCTCGCTCTCGCTCGGCTTATCTCTGCTCCAAACTGTCAAACAGGGCACAAGCACCCAGGGGAGGGGGGGTTCTCATCATCCCTGGCTTCCCCCGCCCCCGGCCCCGCTTCTTTTGCCTTTCCAGAAGCAGCTGGGCAGGCTGTACATTAACAGATAACATCCAGGATTGCAGACTGTTAACAGCAACAAGGGCTTCCGCTCAGAGGCCTGCCAGGGAACGTCTTGGGCATCGTTGCTCTGGGCATTGCTGGGGCGAGCGCAGCCTTCGAGACTGAAAAACAGCAGCAGATCCCACACGTACTCCTCGCCCTTGATCTTGACTTGCACCTCTGCTTTCAAGGTAGGTTGCTGGCTCACCTTATTGGTTGAATCATCAGCACCCAGAGCTGGGGAGGGCATCTTTTCCTAGCTACTGAAGGATCGTCTGGGGCATTTTTCTCCTGGAAGCAGAACAGCCCTCCAAGTCTGGAACAGTACAGCTTTGTGTCTCTGTGGTGATCAAAAATCCAGAAAAACATTTTTATTCATTTGTTTTTAAAACCCCTGTGCATGGCGTAGCCGGTGGAGAGATCCCCATTTCTGGCACTGCGGGAAGTGCCCGGCTCTGGGGGTTGCCTTGGGTGAAGTGGTAAAGGGGACAGGCAGTGCCGGGTTCTTTGGCCTCTCTAACGGGCAGCCTGCAGCGGGTGGCAATGGACTGCATGCTGCCCAGAAGCCGTGCCAGGGAAGGGACTGTGGGAGGCCCCACTCCTCAGAGGCGCTGTGCCCGCAGGAAGCCCAAGACTCAGCCCTGGGCACCCCTGGCGTAGAAGAAAGTACTCTACTCGGAGAAACGGGCAGGAGAGATGCTGCCCGCCGCCGAACGCGTGGTCCATGCAGCACTGCCTCTGTGCCAGGGATGAATGGACCAAGCGGCTGGGGGCCAGGGTATCTGAGGGACTGCCTCCTCCCACGCAGACCTGCCCAGCCCCTGAGGTCACCTCTGGGGGTCCTTCTCCAGGAGACCCTTCCAAGGGAAGCGAGGTGGGTGGCTAACTGGTGGGGGTCTTTCTGGTTTTGGCACCCCATTTGTGGAATGAGCTCCGCAGAGAGGATCCCTTGGCACCTACTTCGTCCTCTTGCCAGCAGCAGCTGAAAAACTTCCCCTGACCCCAGTATTTCAACAGTTTAACATTTTACTTTGTTTTTATAGTTCCCATTTTATTCTGCACTACTGCGATGCTTCTGTGCAGAATAATTGCAATAGCAATTAATTCTTTTACATTAATTTATGCATGTGTGTCTTTTTAACTTTTGTTTGATTTTAACTTCTGTTAATCACCCAGAGAGCTTCAGCTCTTGGGCAGTATAAAAACGAACAAATTAAACTAAAAAAAGATCTACTTATATTAGTATTTCACTGAGATTTAGCTCTTCCATGTAATATTTGCTTTGCACTGGAGGGATTTGAATATCTTTGGTTAACACAAATTAGGCTGGATTTAGAGCAGCTTCAGATATATAAAAATGTTGAAAAGTTACAGGATATACCCATTCTGTGAGCTTTTTCATCACTCCTATTTGAGGATGTGTGTGTGTGGAGGGAGGGGCTAGGAGCTAAAAAAGGGGGACTAAAATGCTTCTACAAGAGAAGGTGATAAAATGTCCTGATTCAAAGAACAAGGGACAACAAAGCGGAGGAGTCACGATTGTCCTGTGAACTGCACCTTGGTTGCACTAGGCAGTTTCCATTTTTATTGCTCTTAAGAGAAGCAGTGCGTTGATGCACGGGCAAGGCAGCACTCTGCCCGGTGTTCTAATTTCTCAGGAAGAACTATATTGTGGAAGTTTCTCCTGTAGGAAAAGATGGGGAGGAAGGCCTGTTTCAGTCTGTCCCTGACCTGTTACAGCTTTTTCACTACAACTTTCCACATTTTGTGGCATCCTTCCTGATGCTTCCCGGGTGGAACTCTTACCTGTCTAAAAACCCGCTGGCCTTTGGTGTGAGTCTGGCTCCTGGCTCCGTGCCTCATGCAGAGCAGCACAGGCAGGGCTTCCTCTGGGAAGCAGGTCTGCCCTTCAACTGTCCTGGAGGCGGTTTGTTTGCAGCTCTCTGTTTGCCCCCAGGGAGACTGAATGCAGGGCGCTGGGAGCACTGGGGCCATGATGTGCCTGCAGTGCCCGGGTTTCCATGGTTCCAGTGCAGACGCAGCTGCTCGTTTCAGCTCTTTGATCCAATTTGAACAATTTCGAACCAGAAATTCCATCAGTTCCAATGGGGAAGAGGAGCACCCCTTTTCCCAGCAAGAGTTTCTAGCTGAGGAATGAACACAAACATCATATCCTAGCTGCCTCTCTGAAACTGGCATTTCAAGCTAGACAGCCTTAAACATAGACATTCCATTTTGCTGGCATCGCCAAGCCTTGTGGAAGGGAATTCCGTAATTAGTACCTTGTGGAAGGTAATTCCATAACTTTGAAGCCTGGCAGCCTCCCCGCTGTTTGGATGGGGGCTGATCAAATTTTGGGAAAGCTTGAAAGTAGCCAGCAAAAAAGACAGAGATATGAGCCTTTGCTTTTCCTATTGCAAGTTCGTCCACTTTTCATGATGTAAATTCTCCACCAAGAGCAAGCTGGAATTCAGGAAAGAATTCAGCTCTTGCCAACAACGATTAACTTTTGGTTCTGTGGAGACCAAAAGAAGAAAATGAAGCATCTCTGCTCAGTCACACGCCCACAGTCTGAAACGAGGCCCAAGTCAATTCACATTTGCTTTGGGTGCACAAGAGAGGTCCATGCAATTCCTGATGCGACTTGCGTCAGTGTTAATCAGGCGTAAGCCCTCCGTGCCCTCGCGGATTAACATTACAAGTGCACCAGGACCCTCCGCTCGACGTGGCCTGCTGGGCAGGCCGTGCCTTTGGCCCTGAGGTGGCCCTCGCGCCAGCGGGCGCACAGACGGGGCGCGGGCCTTTCCTGAACTGCCACCGCTCCGCAGTTTCACTGACGAGCGGTGGAGGCACTGGTGGGAAATGGGGAAGACCGGCAGTAAACCGGGGCTCCCAGGGCCCGCTGGAAGGGTATTTACTATGATGGCGGCATGCGACCTTCGGGAGCGGAAGCAGCCCCTGTGCCTCTGAAGGCCATTTTCAGGTGCGCTTCCTGGCCGTGGGTTTTCCCTAGGGGCAGGAGAGATGGTTGTGCAGCTGGGATGCCCTGGATGGATCCAGCCTTGGGCCTTTGCTTTTGTGCATTCTTTTTGTGAATTTCGTGAATTCTTGAAAGTGGCCCCTAGGTGCAAAAATGTAGCCTACCAGTGTTAAACTGCAAAACCCCCAGAATCCACAGGAAACTGATGGGCCTACAACCCTGAATCTGAACCAAAATTCCAGCATATTTTAAAAGGCTGGATTATCTTCCTAAAGAGATGCCGGCCTCTGCCATTGTCTGAATGCAATTCAGTCCTATTCCTCCCTCATCCCAAGGTTTCTCCTGACATTCGAAAATACACAATGCAGCACATTTTAATGTGCACCCAGAGCCAATCAGCCGCACAACCCAAGCTCACAGTAGGAGCCAGCCCCACACGATACTGGCCCAGGACTTTTCCAGGCAGGGCGCCACCTGCCAGTAATTCCGCTCTTCATGCTCACCTCCTGCGGAAATTCTCTTGTCCGGATAGCTTCAACACCATTCAAATGACAACCATACTAAGCCATGGATTTGCATAGTGGGCTGTCTATTCACATGCAAAGCAGCCAGTGCATCAGAACAGGGGTAAGAAGGCTGCTTAGTGCCAGGGAAGGAGCTGCCAGGGAAGGAGCTGGCCTGCTAAGGTAAGTGCACAGTTCCCCTTCCAGAGGCTCAGTTTACAGATCGATAAGGACAGGTGTTTTGTGTATTACTTTTCTTTTTTCTTTTGGAAAACACACATCAAATGACTGAGATGTTTTCTGCTTCCACAAACTAACTACATGCAACCTGATTTGCTCTAAAGGTTTTCGCTGCACTTAGGAAAGGATGCTGTTTATTTATTTCATTTTTATACTGCCCAATTGCTGAGGCTCAGCTAGAGATGAGTGTGCATTTATTGTCAGTGGTGTTCTCTCTTCCTCCATATTTCTGACAGGAAAGAGAAAAATAAAGGGCAAAGGGCCTTTGGCTTGCAGTAGAACAAGCATCAGCTCCTTACTTCACACCGAAAATCAGGAGCTAAGATTTCTTTTGAAAAGGCCCTGAGGGCTCTCCATTTGCCTGAACTTCTGCATGGTTTTAGACTCCAGAAACAATCCCTGGCACACTTGCCCTCCTTCTGGGGTTTCCTGACTAATGGGTGCCCTGGGAATAAACACATCAGGATACCTGCCCTCCCAGTGGCCATTAAGACTTAGCTCCAATTTAGATGATAACATCTCTTTGCAATCAGTCAATTGAACAGGTTGACAGGTCACCTGCCTTTAATGAAGCAATCAGTCAGTACTGCCACGCCCGAGAGCAGATGGCCTCTCTGAGATACTGGTGGAAAGCTCACGTGTCGTTAAGGAAGCGGGCAGTGTCCATGCCCCCTCAGTGCCGCTATGCCCTTCCACCCTTCCAGTGCCACAGGCTGGGCTCTCGGCTGGGGCCTGCCGGCGGGCCCTTTCTCCAGCCTGCAGGAGAGCACGGGGAGAGCAGAGGGGCTGAGACAAGGCAACGAGGAGGGTGGGTGCTGCTGCATGTGGCCCGTGGAGACCCTTTGGTCCGTGGCCCGAGAGCCGTCTGCCCCTCTGCCTTAGGGGAAGGGCGCTGTTCGCACCCTGCAGGAAGTCTTGGCTCAGCGCCGCTTCCCTGAACGATTCGGCATCGGGGGCCTCAGCAGCAAATCTCGGCCAAAGCTGGCCAAGAGACATGGGGAAGCTACCAAGGAGAGCCAGACCTCCTGCCGTGGAGTCGGTGGGGCATGCTTGGAAGTCACTGCTTGCCCTTGCTGGAGTTACAGGCTTCAGCTCAGTGAGAATTTACACGTATGAAAATGCATCAAGTGGAGCCAATTTGAGTTCTAAGCAGCTCTAAGTAAAGAGGAGAGCTGAGAACAGATTCCACACCTCAGACCTGAAAGGGCCGCTGCCGATCAGAGCAGACAACGGGCACATCCGGAAGGTCACAGGAACCCATCTTGGCCATAAAATATGGCGGACTGGTTGTCACACGTACTCCATAGGCAATGCACTCATTGGGAGCTGCTGTAGAGCAACTATTTTTAGTTTGTTGCATCTCTAAACACTTCCAGGGATCTAAAATTGATGTGAGCCAGCAGCCAACCTGCAGCAGCCTGGTCCATTGTCCAGGTCTAGACAGCACGACAACCCACTGTGGGCACAACCACCCCAGAACAAGCCATAGGTTGTCAGGGTGCTTTGCTGCCCTCAAACAAGCCTCCCTGCAGGATTGGCCTGGATTTCCACACCAGGGTGACCACCCTAGGTCATCGGACATAAGCAGCTTGAATTGTCATGTTGTGCCAACCCGGTCAATACTGGAATAGCACAACCGGCAGTCTGAGCCTGCGAAGCTTCGCCATGGGCTCCTTTTCAGGAAGGTGACACAGGTGTGGCTGTGCAGAAGGAACCCTGCACCTGAACATTCCTCCCGTAAAGGGGCTCTGGCCACAGAGCCTCTCCGGGGCAGCCTGGACACAGTGCAGGTGAGCGCTAATCGAGCCCTCAGGCACGTTGCGCTTCCAGCTGGACGCCCTCCTTGTCTCCCGAGAGATGCTTGTTGGCAAGTCCAGCCCAGGAGGATGCCCCCACTGGGGACCAGGCTGCCCCTTGGCCTGAGGTGGTGGACGGACTGGATGGACATGTGTGGCCTCCTGTCCCACATGGTCAGAGCTAGGGGGCTCTGACACAATTCTGTAGAATGGCGGAGCTCAGTGATGCCTCGTGCCAGGCTGGATCCACCTTGGCCTGACTCACTTGCTTTCCGTGGCCTCCTCTGGGCATGATGAGATCCGGATGCCCCCCCGGCCTTCACTACCATCCGGGGTGCAATGCTGTGCCTGCTTCAGCAGGAAAGAAGCCCCATTCAGGTGCATGGTGTTACTTGCCCGGCTGATGCAGGGGCTGAGCAGCAGTTAGAGCCCGACAGGACTGAGCGAGCCTCTGTTGGAAAATCAGTCCATGAATCGCCGCACATGGAAAGCTGGCTAGCAGGCGTAGGGTTCTAGGCTCCCTTTCAGCTGAGCGACTAATTTTCTACATGGAGGGACTCTGCTTGGGAAACTGAAGGCTGTGGCTTCCTCTCTGGACCAAACCCAACTCATAGTTCCTGCTGCCTTCACCTTCCCGGGCATGAGTGTCTTCTCCAGATAGTCGTGCCTTCTTTTGGGCGCCTGCCTCACCTCTGTGCGGGGAGGGCTCTTGCGGAATCAGCCCAGGTGGCCTGAAGGCAAGGGCCTTGAACCCGGGGAAGGGTGGTCTCCGTGGCAGCCCCCCCTCCCCAGAGCACCTCCTGCAGTATCTGCAGGCAGCTCAAAGAGGAGCCAGCTGCTGCGGTTGCCCGTGAGCATCCCTTCGTGCTTCTCAGGGCGGCGTGCGGGTTGGTGAAGGGGGACCGGCTGCCATCCCACGGAGGAGGCTCCCCAGTCGCACTGTGCCGTAGGAGCAAGGCAGGAGTGACAGATGGGCGAGCCGGTCGGCAGGGCCCCGTCGCCCGGGCCAGGGAGCAGGCGGCGAGCAAGCCGGTGGCTGTGGGGGCGAGAACAGCAGCCCCCGAGCGCTTGCCGAGCGCTTGCCAGAGGGACCCCCTGTCGGGCGCGTGTCCTCCGGCCGGCCGGCCAGCCGGGGACCTGCTGACCCCCAGCAAACGGGTCGAGCCAATGCGGGTGCAGGGTCAGCCCCGAGGGCAGAGAAGATGATCGTTCTGGGGAGGGGAAACCTGGTGAGCTGGCACAGCCCTGCCAAAACATCCATTTGCATCCGGATTAAACCTTGCCTTTCCATTAGGTCAACAACAGCTGCTTGCTCCCCGCCACCCCCCGGCACCCCCAGCTGCATTTGGAAGGATTTGTTAGTCAAACGCTAATGCCCTAAGCTAAATGATGCAAATCATGGGGCTAGCGCATCGCTTTCTCCTAGGCCCAGCCCTGAAGCCTACGTGCCGTGCGGAGAGAAGCCTTTGGAACATGGATTGGATACAAGATGTTCGGGGGCGGGGGTGGAATGGGATCTTCAGGTAGCACCAGCCCCCAGAGTCAAGACAATGGGTCTGGCACTGCCAGGCGGCAGCTCAGGCCTGCCAGGGGGCTGCTGTGCACACGCAACTGGGAGGGGAAAGGGCACTTTGACCAGCGCTGCGGGCAAGCTGCACGTCTCTGCAAGCTTCGCAAAAGCCATGTTCCAGCTCCTGAGAATGCCAGCTTTTGCTTTGGAAAAATACATCTGTTCCCAGTCCCGAGGGTTACGAAGACCAATTTCCGAGATTTCCGTGCCCTTCAGGACTGAAATGTCACCCAGTGACCAGCAGTCTGGCTTTCCGGGACGGAGGCATCTCCTTGCCCCATGACTGGCTTCGATACAGTTTAAAGCCATGCAAACGAGTGGCTCAACCGACGCAATGTGTGCTCCGTTTCTTGAGGCAGAAGCTGTGCCGTTCTGTAAGGTGCACGCAGCCCTTCCTGCCTGCAGCCCCCAGCAAACGCCCCCACTGCTTTCCCCAGGCTGCTCTACCGTGACATGGGCTGCTGTGCGGGCCTCAGGCAGCAGCGTGGGAAGGGTGGCCTCTGCCCGGCAAGGGGGCCATGGGCAGCCCCTGCTTGGCCACCCCACCCTAGCCCGCTCCCCCGCTCCTCCCTTGAGGCAGCTGCTCTGGCTCTGGGGCTCTGGCTCTGGAGTCACCTTCGCTGGGGCAGATCAGCCACACCCAGGGCCATGTGCCTCGTGAGATGCTGCCCAAGCATGGTGGGAAAAGCCCTGCTTGGCATCCAAGAACAGAGGAATCCCTAACTGAGCCAATTGCTGCGGCAACAGTCGCCTTGCCAGCCTTTCAGCCAGTCCCTGTAGCTCTGCCTCTGACATTATGATGTGTAAAGTTTAGCAGGCAAAAATGCTTTACTTCCACATGGCGGAGGCCTTCGGCGGGTGAACTCAGCAACACGAAAGCAAGGCTGGCTGGTTTATTTGCTCATTTGGCAACCGTAGTGACAACCAGTTGAAGCCTTTCTTGTTCTAGAACCTCTCCCTCTAGAAGGTCGCGAGTACTGAGGATTCTAGCCAAAGAAAGATAGCGGAAGGCCTTTCCAGACAGAGCATTCCTTGTGCGCCAATCATTCGCTACCCACAATTGCTTATGGATTCTTTAGACGCTGCTGTGACCTCCAGTTTGTGTTTGCACTTAAAGAACACTTTTGATGGAGCAGGGAAAATAAGGTATTGGTACAAGCGAAAGAGAACTGGGTTTCACTTGCGTATTCCATTATCCCAGTGTCACCTAGGGATCACAGCGCAGAAAAGCAGAAAGCCAAGTGCAGCGATTAACATCTTCAAGTAGAAGAGGCTTGCTCAGAGGAACTTTTGAGGGCTGGAGAGCTAGGAGACCTTTGGGGAAAAAGAGGGGAGGGGACAGATGCAGCCCAGTGTGGCTTACGCACATTTCATGACCTGGGACGTTGCACGTTGGAAGAAACAGAGAATGGGTGCCAAGTGGAACACGCATTCTGCAGGAGGGCCCGGCCTGACCCAGCCCGGAACGCTGCCCAGGGCATTCCTGGTACACGAGTAGATGTTCGTAGCTTGCATTGCAGATGCTTAATTTTCGGTTGCAGCGATGGCCTGGCACCCATGCAGCCGGCTGCAAATCCACCCCAACCAGCCAGTGGCAAAATGCCCCAGAGCTGCTTCCCGCCCCAGCGGCCTGGCTTGGAGGGCCCCCCACTCGCACCGCCTTCCGCTGACCCTGCACCTCCTCCTGCACTGCCGAAATGGGCTTCCTGCAACCAGCAGAAGGGAAGAGGGGGGCAGAGCTAGGCGAGTGCAGGGAGAGGCCTGCTGCAGCCGTGGCGGGCGGGCAGGCGGCACGAGGCCTGCTCCAAACGGCTCACCACCGCTGTCCTCGCTTTCCAGCCTAGGCGGACACCCACCTTTCCTTGACCAGGACCAGGACCAGGACCAGGACCAGCGCTGACCCAGGCCTCCATGGATGAATGGGAAGCCCCCCAGTGGAAAAAGGAAGTGGAAAGCCTGAAGTACCAGCTGGCGTACAAGCGGGAGATGTCTTCCAAAACGATCCCGGAGTGAGTCCACTACCTGCTTCCTCCCCTCGCGCAGGCGGTGCTGCCGCCCCTCGCGTGCCCTGTGTACTGGGACTCGCTGCCTAAAATCCCTAATGACGTGCTGCACCGGCAAGTGCAAACGTTAGCGGGGCGAGTGCAATCGATTCACCAGCACTGGGTCTTAGTGGGATTGCCAGGGATGGATTTTCAGTGCTCTTGTCCAGGGCTTTGCCTTCCCCAAAGCATCGAGAAAGAATAAGGTACAGGGCAGATCTGAGCAGCAGAGTAGCTCCTTTGCCTGCACAAGGTCCATGAAGCACCAGCGAGCTCCTGGCCGTGCAGACAACACAGAAATCGGTGGAGGTCAAGGTGGAAAACTTTGTATGAATCCACTTAAGCGCTATTGCATAATTATTCATTTTATTGAAAAATCAGTACAAATTAAATGATCGCTTAAAAATTACCCCCCTCTGATGAAACGATGGCGCATTACTGAAGATGCACCACTGCAGGACGGTGTGGTGCGCAGTTAGCGTACCCAGGGCCACAAAACCAGAAGAGCGCCGGCAGAGACGTGCTCCTGTTCTGCTGCATTTTCCGTGGCCGCAGGTCAGAAGGCCTGCGGGACAACTGCCCCTTCAGCAGGACCGCAGGACCCGGTGCTTCCAGATGAGGCCTTCATGGCGTTGCTGCCCTGCCCTGTTCAGGGACATTGTGAGTGCTCCAGATCTGACCCAGTGACCCTCGGGTCTTCTCACCTTTCCCTCTTGATGCGGAAGACCCCGCTAAGAGCACGGCGGAGTGGCTGCGGAGACCTTCTGGGCATGTGCCAGCAGCCCTTTGGCTGGCAGCCCTGTAACGGAGCAGGTGCGGCCAGCCGGGGGAAACGCTTCGTGGGGAAGCACTGCTCGTCTAGTCCCTTTGGAGGCTGTCGGCTTAGAGGGCTTAGCGGCAAGTGGGCGCCCGCGGGCAGCAGCGATGGGCAGTGTGCGGCAGGTGGGTGCCCAGGGGTTCCCACAGAGGCGAGCCACAAAATAAACTCCAAGAGCTGATTGCGGCTCCTGAGCCTCTGCTCCGCCGCCATCCTATGCACTGTGAGGTCTTTTCCTTCGGCCCACCCACCTCACCCCAAGAAACCTCTCTACCGTGCAATTCGTAGTTTTCTTCCATCCTGATCTTCCCCCGTCCCCGAAACTGAAACTCCCCAATGCTTTAGCCTTTCCTAAGTCAACGAGAAGGCCATTCTGTGTTGTACGCTGTATGTTATGTAAACTCAAATACATCTGACACCGTACGAAACGTTCGTTCTGCTTCCGTTAGCTGTGGGCGGGGAGGAGCCGCACAGAGCAGGGATGGAGGTTCTGGAGCCACGCTGCCCCTGCCCCTCATGGCTTCCGGGGTTTCGGCCTGGCAGTCCAAGGGGTGACCCCACTGTGCTGGGCACTCCCGCCGAGGACACGGGAGGCTGAGGCTTCTCTGTGAGGGGGCCGCGGCCGCAAGGCAGACGAGCCGTTCCCAAAGCCTGGGATTTCTGGGGTACTGTCTGACCGAATTATTGAAAGGGCTTGAAACGAAATCCTAAGCTGTCACACCTTTTCCAGTCGAGACGTCTGGCTACACAAACACTCTTAGCCATGCCGGTCTGATCCTGAGGCGAGACCCTCTTGCTTTCCCTTCCCTTTTAGATTCCTGAAGTGGATAGAGGACGGGATCCCAGAAGACCCGTTTCTGAATCCAGAGCTGATGAAGAACAACCCCTGGGTGGAGAAGGGAAAGTGCACCATCCTGTAGCCCGCCCGCAGCCGACAATGGCTCCCTTCTGAGATACCCCAATGTTGCGTGGAAACGGGATGCATGCAGCTTTCACTAGCTTCCCGCTACGGCTAAATTCACACTCTCACTCCTTCTGTGACTGTAGTGGGGCTTATTGGCGGCTAAGTTCAAGCTTTCCCAAATGTTTGGTGTCCAGGGCATGGGGCTTTATTTCTTTTCTGGGTTTAAACTCTTGAACGATGCACACCTACATTTTCCTGGTCAGGCCCAGGAAGCCTCGTTTTCATAGCAGTAAGAAGAGGCAAGTCAGTTTGCTTCCTGGAAGCCACGCTCTTCTCTCTTTAAAGGAGAACAAGTCACGGGCGTGGGATTCTGCTTTGCTCCACTTCTAGATGCCCTCCACAGGGCCTGGGGATCTTGGCTCACCCCACAGCCTCCTCCGGGGAGATGCCGCTGCCCAAGCGGGAAGGAGGGAAGCAGCGCCCTCACCCGGAGTGGCCACTTGCGCTGGGCTGGCTCCTCGGGGCAGTGGCGTTGCGCTTCAGGGCGCACGCCCAGCCCTCAGGTGCCTGGTCGCGGCTCAGACATCGCCCAGGGGACTCTGACCGGGAGGGGGCCACTGCTTTGAGAGAGAGGATCCTGCAGTGCCAAGGGAGGGAAGCGAACACTGCGTGGAACAGAAATGCGGATTTGAGCCATAGTCGACCCTTTGGTTTCTCTGTCCTAAACATCTGTATTCCTTTAGATTTTTTGTTGGGGTTTTTTTTGGGACTTGTAAAGGAACATTTTATAAATGAATTTTCAATTATTTTAAATACTTTTTTGTACCTTGTAGGATAGTTTTGCAGTAAAAAAAAGCCAAGCCAACATGAGAACGATTCATAAGTGAAATAAAGAAAGCAATACTGTGCATATCTCAAAGTATTCATTTTTTTTACAAAACAGGATTCAGTACAAAACTCCAGAGTGACTTGCTTCCTCGCATGGGACCTAAAGGCCTGCTTTTTCATGTGCTGCCTTGTCCGTATTTCATGTCCACATTTTCATCACTAGAACAAATCCTTTATGTATATATTTCTCCGAACTGCATTGGAAACGCCTTCATTGAACCGGAACCAAACATCGCTCTGTCCAACCGCCTTCCCAGTTTGTTTTTCTATCCTGTTTTTCTCACAGGCCTGGTTGGCTGGTAGGGAAAAAAATGAGAAACGGGTAGCTGGTAAAACTAAAGGGTCAGCGACACCCATAGTCTGGGCCGTGGACAAGGAAGCGAGAGATGGTGGAACAACAGGACAGCCCCTGACCTCGGGGAGCTGGCCTGGCACCCCCCAGGTACTCTGTACTGCAACTCCATAAACCCCATCAAGCCCAGCCAGTGTTAGGGACTGACTAGTTCAGTCCTAATCCAACAGCAACCTTTTGATAACATGTGAAAGCTCGTAATGTTTACAATAATGCTCAGTGCTCTAATTCCGGGGAGCAACTCGAACACAGGGGCAGCTGACAAAGGTGCAAAATGCGCTGGAAACACGCAGCCCCGCCATGGGCTAATTTCCGTTCTAACCAGCGCTGTCACGGTCACAAGGGTACCCACTCTGCGCACACAGGCAGTTCCCAGGTCATGAATGAGCTCCGTTCCCAAGAAAACGGAAATTCATCAAATGTGTATCTAAGTTGAACCAGGCATCGCCAACTCTCCGCATCTGCAGAGTGCAGGACCCCTTTGAAAGCGAAAAAACCACAAACAACTCTAGCCCCACTCTGCCCAAATTCACCAGTGCCACCTCTTTGCAGCAGGGAAATGCCGGAGAGATGCTCCTCTGACAGACAGGGCAGGAAGGCCTGCGTTGGAGGCCTCCCTCTCTCTGCTTCTGCTTCCTCTCTCTCTGTGGTGATGCTGATTTTCTGCAGTCATTTAAACAGGCTGTTCAGCAGCTCGTTTGGAAGTATGGGTTGTTCTTAGTTACATCTGTAACTCGAGGAATGCCTGTACTCAACTGCTAAAGCGCCATCTCTCCCAGCTAACGAAGTGCTCTGCCTCGCTCTGAAACATACCTTCTGAAGGAGACACTTTCTTCTTGTGAAGTACGCGGCCGAAGAAATCGGTTTCTGGCTGTGGAAAGGAAGAGAAGCCATGAAACCCCCGTGGACTAACCCCTGAGGCCCAAATCCGGTGATGCCAGCAGAAGCTCTTGTTAGCCCCGTCATCCCTCGCCGGGATGGCGAGTGCCGAATCGACCCTTTCTTGTTTCTCTAGAGGCAGCAGGTAGTTTTATGCTTTGACAGGCCAGCAGAGGGGTCCCAAGCCTCCTGGCTGGAGCCGCTGCACGGAAATCCCTGTGCAGCATAACACCGAAATGCTGATTTCAATGCAAACTGAGAATGTTAAAAGGGTCGGCCATTTTCGCCCACCGCGCTGTGAGCTCAGTTCAGAGACCCCTCAGAGTGACACACCATCTTTTCTCCCCCTGACAGCAGCTTTCCCTCGGCAGGGTGTGGGCACGGAACCTGCCAGCCGGACTAAAACCGGTTTCAGTCCGCTTCCCATCCGGATTGCACCCCTAAGGCCCGGCTCTGCACGGCTCTGCACATCTGCTGCGCGAGGCAGCACCCGGCAAGAGCGCAAGCAGCAGCCTCACAAGCGCGGCACCCCTCGCTGTGGTGCTCCCTGCGCCACTCCCCCGCATGGCCGTCACCTTCTCCTCAAACGTGGCTCCCTTCACAATCTGGCCGAGCCGCTGCTCGTGGTTCCGCAACGTGGTCTTGGGCAGCGCCGCCTCAGCGCTTCTTTTCAGGTCACCGTCTTTCTGGACTGAACCCACTTCAGCTGCCTGGGAGAAAAGAGAAGAACAGGCCACAGCAAACAGCCAGCGAGGAAGGATTAAGGGAGGGAAACGATAACTCCTGCCCCCCCAGCCTTTTCGTCTGTATCAGATTAATTTCTTCACTGACCAGCTGGCCTGTCCCAAAGCTAATCAAATCCAGCACTCTAAGCCTGCTCAACTAGCAGAACAGCTTTGCTCTCCATCAAAAAGGAGCCTCAGAAGCAAGAAAAATTTGACTCTGCATCCTGCACAGATTATGTAAACCTGTGTATTTCCTAATTTTGCCACCACAATCCCGCTTTGTTAGTCAAGGGGAAGGGCAGGGGGCAAAGCAGAGCACTGAACCCTCACCCCAACCAGTGGAAATCGAAGGCGACACTTTTGCTTTCAAAGACTGTCGCTTTATTCTATTCGGCACCAGGCTAAAATGGGCTGGAAGCGTTTAGCTTCTAAAACCTTTGAAACCCGGCTAGTGTTTGGTGTGTCGCAGAACAATAAGCTGTCCTGATTGTCGCAGGACGTTAACCTGTTTGGGCAAGATTGTTTTGTTGCGGCAGAATGTTCAACGGATCTGACTGCCACAGGGGCATTCAAAGGGATCCCCGCGCGGGGAACGAGCCAGACAGCCCAGGCGCCGCGAGGCAGCACGCCATTTCCTGGGAGGCAAAGTCCCAGCTTGCCTGCAGCTGGGCTGGGCGTGACGCAGGTGAAGACGCATCATGCGGAGCTGCCCTCACTCTGCGGGCCGGCCAGCTTCCGTTCTGCAGCGGGGCCAGAGAGAGCGCGACGCTTGCGGGGAGCACCGCCCTCGGTGGCTTCAAAGCCAACCGTGAAGCCAGGATGGTGCCGCGTTCTGCCCAGGGAACTGCAGGCACGGCCTCCAGCACCGGGCAAGCCCACTCTGGGATCCCCCCGTGGGGTGGCCGGCGGCCGCGTTTTCACATTCCCTTCGGAAGGACTGCAAGGCTGTTGAGGAGCGCCTCCCGGGGAAAACCACGGCGGGCCAGCTGGCTTCCTCCCCAGCTTTCTGTGGACAGCCTTGCCCAGCTTCACTGCGTGCAGGCTCAGCAATAAACGGCCGAGACGCTCAGCCCCACAACATGCCGGAGTGTGCATAAAACAGGTGTGTGTACCTCACAACTCCATGGTCTTTCATTTTTACCCCAAGTGCAGCTGTGGGTCCCTCGGTCTGAATCTCCTGAGCCCCAGGACCGGATTCAGAGCAGGGCCCCTGCGGCCACATTCTGAGGAAAAACAGAGACAGCCAGCAGGCAAACACTGATTTTGGCTCTGCTTGCGATTGTGGATTGGCGCCTAGGCCTCACCTGCCTCCGTCCCACCCCAAAAGCACACGTGTGCGCCTGCGAGATGGAAACGCCCACACGGATGCCTGGCTCTGCGTGGAACGCCAGGAGGGCTGCTGCGCGGCTCACCTGCCCGGCGCCTCGCGTCTGAAGCACGGCTTCCGTCCTTCGCATCTTCTCCGTTTCAATTTCTCTTGCAATTAATTGCTTCGCCTGGTAGGTCAGCGGCTTCCGAGCTGGGAGATCCGGGAACCTACAGACTTCTTCCATGTTTCTAGGGACGCAGAATTGGAGGAAAGAGAAACAAAGCCGCACTGAAACTACACGCTGCCTCACACGCACGTCGCTTTAACCACGGGAAGGCCGCCAGGCCCACACCGCTGCTTAGCGCAGCACTCCAAGTGAAAGCGCCCCCGGCCAAGGGCTGTCCAGCTGCTCATGAACCTGGGAGAGCCCGTGGCCTCCCCAGGTCACTGTTTCCACTGCTGCACTGCTCTGGCACTCGGGTGGTTCTTTCTGACGCTCAGCCGGAACCAGGCTTCCCGGCACGTGAGCCCAGCACGCCACGGCTGTCTCTCTGGGCTGCCACAGAATTCTGATGATGCTTCTACGAGGCCTGGGTGCTCCTTTTACAAATGCAGTCGCTCTATCTAATGAGCCTTTTTTGGGACTGTGGGAAAGACACCATTTTTTGAAATACTCTTCCTTTGCATAAACAAGTCTTTGTAAAAGCTGTCCATCCCTCCTCAATTCTCACAGGGCAGACAGTAACACTTAAAAGTGATCTGCAGCACACCCCACCAAAACCTGTACGGGGCCTTTTGCAGCCAACATTTCGGCTGGCTTCTTCAGTCGCAGATATGAGATTTCACAGACCCACTATTCTAGTTTCCGAAGCTTCCTTTCCAAACCTCACAGGCACGCCCAACCTCAGGTACTGTGCAATGAAGACCCCGGTTAAACTGAAGTTTCACTTTAGTTATTTTTAAACATTTCTAGGTCCTGTCTAGAGGTAAAAGCCCTCCCAAGCCATTCAAAGAATTTTTATACAGTATTGGCAAAAAATAGTAGAATCAATGAACAGCACCAGCAACCAAAACCATCCAATAGCAATAGCACTAATACCTAAAACATAACCACAACTAAAAATTCCAACAGTCTAGAAATGCAACCAGGAAAAAGCTGCAGAAAACAGGCGATTCTTTCCTAAAGGCCTGCAATGATGTCTTGCCAAAATCCTATCACTGACAATTCCTCCTCACACCTATTTAGTTGCTTACAAGTACATGAAAGAAAAAAGTCTAGAATATCAACTTTATTCTCATCTTGCCTAGATTTCTTCCAGCTTTGTATTTATTATACAACAAACTATTTTAAATTTGATGACCCTCACTAGAAATTTCAAGATAAAATGTTGTGCATAAGTGTGCAAGAGGATGCTACCCGTGCATAATGTATGGAATTAAATAACACAGACATTCACAAGCCAGCTTGACTGAACGCTGCCAGTTTATTAGCTGTCAGTAATTTCAAGCAGATATGTGGGGAAAAACATTTTTTTCAAATGGTGAATGGGTATTAAAAGAGGACCTATCTTCTTCAGTACCAATGCCATCTCTTTCCGAATGTGCCAGGCAAACTGGAACAAAATCCCAAAGAACACGCATACAACCCTTGAACGCAACATGTCCCAAGAGAGAACGCGCCATTTCCAAGTGTGGAATTTTGGTGTCAAAACTAAGACTGGAGAGGGGAACTCTCTTTTAACATTTTCACCTGTGAATCTGGCTGGTGAATATCTTAGAATGTCATCTGAGGTGTGCTAACACAGAGCAAAAACTTGATTTTCAGCAGCAGGTGACCTAAGACTTTTGTCGCACAGTCAACACACTCAGTTAGCAGAGAGATGGTACCCAACTGCTGTCAGTTCATTCGCACGGTCACTGTGCATCACACAGACGGTGTCTGCTTCTCCGGGAAACTTCTACAGATGAGGAATTACTGGCAGGAACCCTTCCTGCCTGTCCCCTTAGTTCTCCTTCGACCACCACTGTGGTTGCCTCTCTGCCAGATGGACTGTGAACTTTTGCCAGACAGCTGAGGTTCTTCCCCCTCAGTTTCTTCTCACCGTTCTTATTTCCTCAAGCCTTCTTTCTACCCCTCTCAGAATCCTTAATCGCTTTCAGCCAGAAGAGCCTCCAAACACATGGCCTCAAATGCACCCTTCCTTGAGCACATCGGGCACGGGGGCAAGTTTCCGTCAACCAGTGGCCATGCCTCAAGCTTGACTTGTTGCGAGGGACACTTGGGGGATTCCGGCATCCGGAGGACAAGCAGGTGCATCACGACAGGTCGGCTTGGCATAGGACCGCCTGCTAGAAATGCGCCCCGAAGGCTCCCCTTCTTCTGTGCCTTCAGCATCAGCTGGCAAAGCAGTGGGACCTCCTCTGCTTCTCATCCCAGCTCCACCCTGTGCTGACCCTCCAACTCCCGGGCGCCCCTACAGTCCCAACGGCCCCAAAGGCGCAAAGCTCCCACAGGAAGAAGAGCGGAGAGGAAGCAGACCTGCTTGCAACCCCACGCCGTGGGCGCCGCCCCCACCAGTGGATGCTGCAGCCCCAAAGCCCCTGCCGTCCGTACAGGGGCCTGCCCCGGCCCATCTAGTTTTGGCACTGGCAGGTGAGATCCAGGGCCACACTCCTCCTTGGAGCCAAGCGCCACCTTATGCCGAGACTCTCCCATGGAGGGGCCTCGAGACGGGAAGGACTCTCCTGGTCCGATGCTGCCGGGTCTCAGCGAGCACATTACTTTTTCACTGGGACTATGCAGAATCTGCCCCGTGAGCCCGGGAAGGAGTCACTTCTGGTCTTCAGGTGGGGTCCATGAGAACCTGCTCTTCAGACCCTGCTTAGAACAGGCCACTGCAATTTTTCTCCCTGTTTTTTTTAACCTGATCCATATAAATAAATGAACACATATATTCTCTCTCTCTCTCTTTCACACACACACACAAACTGCCCCGTAACTGGAAGCTTTAAAAACTGCATTTAACCATCCTGCACTGGTGGAAGTTTAGGTGGAGCCAAGTAACAAAGGAAACTACTAGAGCAGCAACCCTACGAGAACGCTCATCTGCTGTTTATGCCACTTAATGTTCTGATACTGATTTCCTAGGGTTGCTTTCTAGCAGAGAGCCGCAGCCGGGGAAAACGGGAGACACGAAAATGCTGGGCTGACAACTGTGCCGCAGGGAGAACAGCGCAGCCCCCGCGGGTGGCCGAGCCCAGCTGTCCTGCTCCACCGCAAACTCGGCCCTTGTAAAGACTCGGAGCTGCCCAGGCTGCCTTGCTCAGGGGCACGAACTCCCGGAAAAGGGGGACTCCTGCCTGGAGATGCATTAAGCGCAGACTGATGAGGCTGCACGTCAGGCGCCATTCAAAAGCTTCCCTCGACATAAAGTCACACATCCACTGGTGTGTGGCCCCAGCACTGACTGAATGCAGCACGTGGAGGCGTTCCGGAGGGGGAGCCTGGGAAGAGCAGGCACGGGTAAGGGAGGAGAAAGCGGGGGACCTTTGGAGTGGAGCACATGTTTGGAATCAGATGCTCTGGGCAGCTCACACCTTACCATTACTTTGGGAATGTTGCGCAGATGCAGACACGTTTTGTGATTATTTGCGCATCCTGAGATAGAAACTTGCCATGGTGGTGTTTAATAATTAAATAAAAACAAGCTCACAAAGCTATGTTCCTAGACCCTAATCCACATGAAACAGAAAGAGATGGTCAAGACAATCTAGTACATGGGCAGAAACTGGATGAGCCAAATATCAACCAAGTATGAGCATTTCATAATCGATGCGGGCTAAGCAAAACCAAACCCGCATCTTTTTCTGAGACATCATGTTTCCGCTGTGGGCACCCTGTTTAGGATACACAGCGGGCAGTCCACATCAGCACACCTAGAGGATTGCAGGTGGGGGTGGGGGGGCTCCAGCAGCTTGCAAACTATTGTGCCACAGTCGATGGCAACAGCTGGAGGGGCTCCGGGGCCCGAAGTGGCTCCGAGGCTGCCGGACTGGATGGATGTGCTGACTTGCTTCCGCCGAGGCTCTGCAGGGCAGTGGACCGGGAGCAAACCAAATTCGGTCCCTCTGCAAACAGCGCAGGGATGTCCAACGAGGCTGCCGGGTGCCGGCCTGAACGGTCAGGCGACGTTCCAGCGGGATCCTGCCGATTCCCCTTCTGATCGCAAGGCCCGTCCAGATGCAAGACTTACAACCAAGCACAGGCCGATCTTCTGACAGGGAGATGACATGCTAAGCAGCAGGAATGGCAGGATCGGGGGTCCAGCTTTAACTCAGGAAAAAGGAAGGGGTCTGCAGCTGCTTGGCGGACGCGCTAAAGCCGTAGCCCTGCCGATGCTTCAACAAGTATTATTATACGCTCGGCTCAAGGAAATGCACGCAAAGCACAACCTGTCGTCTCCATTTCAGTTGTGGAGCGCCGAGGCGGGAAGTGCTCCCTCTGCGAAGAGAAAAAGCCAGTGCCCACCAGCGCGGGCCATCTTGCTCTCGTTCCAGCACTTCCCAGGACAGAGGAGAGCCAGCCAGCTCCTTGCGGGAGTGCCACCGGCCCCCTCCGTCAAAGGCAGATGCGTCCCTAGGCACACTCACGCAGCCGTCCCTGCAGAGGGTGCCATGCTGAGCCGCTTCGCCAAAGCTGCGCCTTCGCTGTTGTGCTGTCCTGATGATCCCAACTTGGCCAGCCGGCGGGGAGGGCACCGGGGCGCGCAGGCGGGAGGAGGCAGCCCGTCTCAGCACGGGCGCGCTTGCTCCAAGGAAGCGGTGGCCGAGGAGCTCCCTCGGAGAGTCTGCTCTTGCCAAGCTGGGTGCCACGTCTGCCACACCCGCTGAGGAAGAGCGCCTTGCGGGATGAAGGGAAGGGCCGTCTCCAAGGCGCTGTGGCGTCCCTGCGGTGAGAGGACGGGCCCTACCCAGGCCCTCACTGCTTGACGAAGCCCAAGCCCCTGTGGCCATGCAGGCGGGAGACATTCCCCGCCAGGTCGTCCGCGGAGGACTGCTGCAGGCTGGCCGGCAGGTAGATGAAGAGGTAGATTAAGCCCAGGAGCAGGAGGGCCACGGCCAGTGGGACCCCCCAGTCAGTAATGAACAGAGTCTCCTGACAGCGAGCTTGGAACATAGGAGCAGCGGGCCGACTGGCATTCTAGCAGCCTGCCGGGCACCCGGGAACTGGACGCGTCTTCGGCTTCCTTGCGCCGCTCTGTCAAAAGCCAAAAGGCAGCCGCTCTCACGCCCGTAATCTGATTACAGCCGGCAATCTTGGTCTGGCGCGAGGCCAGATGAGGGCTCAAGTGGAGGGAGCGTGCCCAGCGAGCCTCTCGGCGGGAGGCTGAGACAGGAGCCTCGCAGGGCTTCTCCTGGGAGGGGACCCACACTTCTCAAGCAGCAGACGGAAGACAAGACGCGGAGGAGCGGAGGAGATGTCAGACACGGGGACATATATTCCTGGAAAGAGGCGGCAGTCCAGTGCTATGCAAGGGCCGGATGCAGCTGCCTGAACACACGCCAGCCTCTAAAGCTCCCTGAATGAGTGCATGGGATTTGGTACAAAGCAACATCCGCAAGAGTATTAACCTCGGGCACCGTTCTGCAGAAGGGCAGCGAGATCTGTCACTTGAAGAGGAATGCACCAGGCCAGGGTCGGGCACTGGAGGACGCGGGGCGTGCGTGCGTGCGTGCGTGGGCCCTGATGAGAAAAACAGGGCACACAGTTGCCAGGCCAGGCTTCGGAAAGGAGGGGGAGAGGAGGGGAGGAGTCTGCGTCGTGGTTCTGGCACCAGCCCGCTAGACCCGGTCCCCCAAACGGAGGCAGGGGCAGCCTCCACGCGACCAGGCGGGCGCACATCCTGAGCAGCGGCCGCAACGGCCATGCAGCCCACCGTGTGCGGATGCAGGGGGCGAGCGGGCAGCCTCGGCACTCGGCTCTCACGGAGCCCTACAGGGAGGAAAGGGCTGGACGGCTGCCCTCCGCCAGCCGCCTCTCGTGCGCATCACGGATCCTCTCAGGAAGAGCTGGAGGGCAGCCGGGCTCTCTGGCGAGCGGCACCAGTGGGAAGAAGTGGCACAGCACCAGCCTTGCGGGGAGCCCCCTCGGCTCTCCTGGGCGCCCAGCCACCTCTGGCCTGCACCGGGAGGCCCTTCAAAGGATGCTCAAGGGAACTGAGGCCCCCTTGGGGGCTGCCGGATGCACGTGCTCTCCCACTCGGGCAGCAGGAGACCTGGCACGGCTGCTTGCTCCACCCTCCCCCATCCTTGGGATGAGACTCCCACAATGGGATGGGGGGAGATGCTCCAAGGTCCCCCACATCCATCACTCAAGAGCTCTTGCAAGCACGCCTGCAGAATCTGCAGGCGCACAGACAGGTTTGCACCGTGCCTCCCCCACATTCGTATGTCGGCCACTTGCGAACCAGGGAAAACGCCAACCGGGCTCTGCAAAGCGCACCTCCCAAGTCCCCCGAAGGCCACCTGTGCTTGCCGCATGCAGTCGGGGACCGTGCAGGCCTGATGGCGGCCACCTTCCTCATGGCACTTCTATGCTACAAGCAGCAGGATGGGAACTGGGAGGGGAAAGGGCTACAGGATCCGCCACCCTCCTGCAAACGGGCCAGGAGCAACGCAGAAAGGTTGCCTGTGCGTGCCACTGTCCACAGGGAACGGCAACAACACCTGGATCAAGGATCAAGTTCGACTTCTTCAGTAGAGAGGGAAAGTCAGGGCTCACGGGGCAGAGGTGGGAGGGAGGAAGGAGCCATGTGCTGAAAGTTGACCCACTGAGAGGGAAGGGACATCTTCACTGCCCGTTCAGGGAGGGCCTGAAGACCATGCATTCGTTTCCAGAGCCTTTGGCCAAGGGATAAGAGAGCTTAGCTGAAGCCTCAAATCTCTCTCCTCTGCCCTGATTATCTTGCATCACATGGCTGCCTAACGCCACCCCTCACTGGCGCTGTGTGGTCTTTTCTGACAAGACCACCGGATACATAGCTTTGTCAAAACCAGTGAAAAATGAAAAATAAAAGCAGAGGAAGGGGCATGCTGCCAGGAGCATTCTGGGGTTTTTTGGGTGCTGATTTCAGAGATACTCAAGGTCAAAACAGCAGAAGGAGATTAAATGTTGCATCTCAGCAATTTTCTACAAAACCCACTAATCCCTTAGGACTGGTAATGAGATTTCAGCTCAGAAACAGAAGCTCTGTCGTGCCAGGCCAGAAAACATAACAGACTGTATGACGAACGCCAGCACAGTGCAAAGGTGATGATTCCACAAAAGCACCAAAAGCGCACAGAACACAATTAAGACTGCAGAATCCTGCTTCCTGGAATCCATTTCCATTGTGAACAAAGTTTCTAGCCCTCAAGGCTGCACAGCAATGCTAAAAAGCACTTTGGCCATGCCTGTGAAAACCTCCGACACCAAGGAGAAGGTCGCAGAGTGAGATTTCCCATGCTGGCAATGGCTTTTGCATCCTTAAGTCTCACGACCAGCAAAATGTGCGGAAAAAGCAGGACTATAAAGCTGATTTCTACATACTAACGCCTGGAGCAGGTCAAGCAAGCAGGACGACCTTGAGGCACTCACGGGTCCAGCGTGTAGATGTACTGCCCGTCGGGGGTCCGCTGCTGGTGGTAGGTGAGATTATAGGCCAGCATGGTGGCGATCAGGTTGGCCAGCTGCTGCTTCTCCTTCTGGCTGTACAGCTGCGTGTTCACCTGTGGGCCGAGAGCGGTGTCAGGGGTGCGAACAGGCCTGCCTGGCCTCCCCATGCTGCTGGCGCGCAGGGGGGCATTACGGCCGGCGGGCCTAACACAGGGGACTGGTTTGGCCCAGAGGGCAGAAACCTGGCTGGCAGAAGCAGGCTTCCCTTCCCATTCTCCCCACTGCAGTCCCATCAGCCCCCGGAAGACGCTACGGGGAGGTGGGTGCAGCCGGCATAGGCACCTCCCATGGACACAGCCCTTCCTTCCCCAGAAGGCCGCTCCTGCTCCAGATCACTTCCCTTTCTCTAGTACGCAGGAAACCGCTCAGTCCCCTGATCCTATCAGAATGGCAGCGCAAGCAATTCTCCTCGTTCCGAGGCCCCACTCTCCCCCCACGTGCACTGGGCAAGGACGGGACGCCTCGCTTGCTCCCGAGAGCCTGCTCCTCCAGGCAGCACCAGCCCAGGCAGGAGAGCAGCACTGCAGCGCAAGCCGGGAAGCCGGACGGGTGAAGCTCACCCTGTGCACACGACGCGGTTGGCAACAGAATGTTCTGCGGTGCCAGGGGCGCAGCAGGCCTGCGGCTGGGCAGTGGGCAGAGACAGGCTGGCACCCTCCCCACATGCTGGACTACAACTCCTAGCATCCCCCAGCCAAGATCTTGCAGCCAAGAGGGGAAAATGCTTGTCTGCAGCAGGTGTCTGCTGACCAAGTGGGAACTGGTGCGTTCAGATGACATGAGAACCCACATTCAAAGGTTAAGTGAATCACAGAATCATAGGACATCAGAGTTGGGAGGGGCCATGATCGGGTCCAGCCCCCTGCTGTTGCAGGAAACCAGCTGCATCATCCCATCCAGATGGCTGCCCAGTTTCTTTCCGAATGCCTCTAGTGTGCGAGAGCCCACCATCTCCCTAGGCAGCTGGTTCCACTGCTGAATTGCTCTGACAGTGAGGCAGCTCTTCCTGATGTCCAGCCTGAATCTGGGCTGTTGCACCTTGACTTGATTATTCCAGGCTGGGCTGTTGCACCTTGACTTGATTATTCCGTGTCCTGCACTCTGGTGTCAGCAAGGAGAGACCTTGCTCTTCCTCTTTGGAACAGCCTTTGCGGTACTTATAGAAGGGTTGGTGTGCATTCTTGCTGAAAACCATGCTGCCCAAACTCAGCTGAAGTTAAAAAAAATGGTTTGTGAGCACGGTTGCATTCGGAAAAGATACCCCACAGTTCAGCAACAATCCACAGTCAACCCCTATGGGTGGGCTACTGCTTTACCTGGACCCAGCCATGGCGCAGTGACACTGTCGGCAGGTCCTTGAGTCTCTAGAGAGAGCCAGGCAGTCCACTGAGAAATGCTCTTACTGCCAGGCAGCTTCCCAAGACAGGGCTCTCCAGGTGCAGCCAACTCCAACTCCTGTGTTACTCAGACAGCACAACTAAATGACCAGCCCCCGAGTGATGCAAAAAGTTCTTCATGCATCAAATATCTGATTTTTCCTTCTGTTATTGTGCTTTTAAGTTATGCTTTAATTTTTTCACGCTCGTTTTAACTATCTTTTAATTTTACATTTTGTTAAGCCACTCTGAGCAACAATTCTCGGTAGGACAGATGTGCGTGAATCCAATCCGATCCATGCACTTCACATGAACCGTATAAGCGCTGCCCACAGAGCCAAGAGCTCCAAGTCGCTCTGGCAGGCCAGCCCAACTCCACGCTGCAGAGCAAGGTGGGGCTCCGTGCTGCCCCCCCCCTTTCTGAATTGGCAGGGAAAGGAACTGGAAGGGCAGCAGATGCCAGCACCGAAAGCCTCTGGGATAAAAAGGGTGAGGGAGGGAGAGAAGGAAGGAAGGAAGATCTGCACTGGTCTGCACAGCCGTGCACTCCCTGAACCCACCCCAGAGAAGCCGCAGACTGGCAGAAATGCTGGACCAGTTTTCAGCGTGCCACATGACACGTGGAGTATTTTTGGTCTGGTTGTCACTCAGACAGGATGGACCACTTCAAGTGGTCTTACTGAGATAGGAAGCTGGTCTTGGGGCTGGAACACTGTAGGCAAAGGCTTAACTTGACTGAATGCTCTTCCATTTCCACGCATGCAGAAACCTGGAATGTCAGGGAAAGGGGTATACTGCCACTTTCTTCTTGAAATGCTGCCTTTCTGTGAGTGGGGAACTTTTCTTTCCGGAAAAAATGCTGCCTGCAAGCCCCAGCCTGCAGGATGAACTGGTGCAGGCAGAGGCAGGCTTGCCACCCCAGTGTGACACAAGGAAGAGCCACACACAAAACCTTATGATGGCGAGAAACTGCACTGCACCGCACTGCCTTCAGCGGCAGAGCTTGCGGGGGCTTTGCACGCCACGGAAGGCGCAGCTCTTGGCACACGGCTCCTGAGCCATCCCTTTCTTCACTGCCCCCGCTGCTGATACAAGTGGTCCTGCCCCAAGAAGTATTCCCCCCCACCCCCCTGTGGAGGGACCCCATACCGGTCTCAGCTTGGGCGAGATAATCTCCAAGAGGAGGCAAAGAACGTCAAGCACGAGAGGCTGGGGGCTGGTGCGGCTCCGGGAGGCAGGTGCGACCCCAGAGACCATGGAAGCGACGAGGTTCTGCATCTGGGTCAATTTCTTCAGGGCCTAAACAAATCAGATGGAACCCGTGAGGCCTCCAATCAGAAAAGGGGAGCCAGTGTCACTGGGCAGAAAGAGCACAACGTCAGGGATGCTCAGCTTGGGAAAGAGCAGCAGGGGCTGCGAGAAACGATGCCTGGCGTGGTGAAAGCGGACGGGGCGCTGCGAGAAATTAAAGCCGGGCGGCGGGGCGGTCACATCACCCTACACAGCTGGCTGGTGGGAGATTTAGGACAGGTAAAATAAAGGGCTCCTGCATGAACCGCAGCGCTCCCGTGAGATGTCCTACCCCCAGATGCAGTGGTGGTCATTGATCTGGATGCCTTTAAAGGGGGATGATAAACATTCATGGGAGAGAAGGCCCCCAACAGCCTTTGGGGCAAGAGAGACAGCAAAAGCGGCCAACCTCTCCCAGCACACCCCAACCAGGAGTCTTCGCCGAGGTATTAAACAACGAGCTCTTCTGTATGCCAAGCTGGGGCTGGGCTGTTGGGCTAACAATTCCTCCCCTGGACGGGGAAAGGAGGTTTGCACACTGGGGATTCAAGGACCAAGGGGGGGAAAATGCGGAAGACCCCTGGCAGGAAGAGGAGGGCCCATCTTCAGCTCCCAAAAAACTGGGAATATGCTTTTGGGACCACAAAGAAAGTGGTCTAAAGCTGAGCACCTCCCCACCCTCCCAGGCCTCTGCTCCTGATAGATTCTCCGATACATACCTCATGCTGGCTGTTAGGGTAGGAGAGCCTGGGAACACTGGGGGCTGCGAAGAGCACGTGGAAGCAGGCGAGGAGGAAGGGCAAGTAGCGCAGCAGCTGGAAGTTCTGGCCGTGCAGGACGGCCCTGTTCAGGAGATCCGCAAAGGCCAGCCACTCCAAGGCCAGGCAGACGGAGCCAAAGCTGGAATCCCTCATCTTCATGTTCAGGAAGTTGTCGTACAAGCCCTGCCAAGGGATGCGGAAGCAAGTTCCAGCCCGCGGCTTCTGCCCCGACTGCTCTGGGACATTCTCTCCTTTTTACTCCACTGCTGCTTTTTGTTGAAATACCATTTACACTCATTCTTATTGGCGCTGATACTGGACATCGCGACCACTGCATCCTGCTACCCTTGTGTGACGCCCAGAGCGCCTGCCCCGCGTGACGCGTGGTACAGAAAGTAAGCAAAGCCTTGCAGCTGCCAGAAGGGCTATTCTGCTGCACCAGGGAGAACGATGCCTTCCAGCTGCTCAACGGCTGGGTGCACTGCAGGGACAGCTGTCCTGGACTGTGCTCTCTGGGTTCATCAACCCCAGGAGGTCCACCAAAATCAGAGCCTGAGCAACTTCCAGAACCACCAGAAGTCTCTGTTATCTGAAGCTAAGCTGAAATCAGCAGGCATGGCACACGTCAGAGCATTAATTCCTGTTCATACAGCTCCAAAGCTTTAAGACGCACTTCGGGTGCTTGGGAAGGGTGAGCTGGCTTGCACACTGGCTAGAATCTCTCCTGTTCCTGTGGGCCCTGCCAAAGACATTGGCCGGATTGCAGTCTTGACGGTGTGGGAGAAAGGGATTATTTTATCTTATTTCTACACTGCCCAGTTGTTGAAGGTCTCTGGCCAGTTCACAAACAATCAAAAAGATACAATAAAACACAGTTTAACATTCCGGGATGCAAACTGGAAAGTGCTTAAATATACCAGCATGCAAAAATATAAAACAGTTTAACATCTCAAATAGATTCATTAAAAACTAGACCCAACTGAAATTGCTGCCATGGCTCATCGTATGCCATCAAATGCCTGGGAGCAGCTGTAATCTGGCACCCAAAAGATGCCCGAGCGGCACCAGGAGGGCCTCAGTGGGGAGACCGTTGGGCGGCTGTGGGGCCAGCACGGAAAGGGGATGTGGGAGAAGCCACGGTCTGCACGTGGGGCTCACCGCCACCCGCACACACTGGCCCACGCAGGGAGCTGGGCAGGGTGGGCAGGTGGCCACTGGGAAGGAGGTCCCCAGCACAAGGGAAGGTGAATCGGTGGGGCTGCGAGGCAACTGGGCAACTGAGCACAGAGGGGTGGGAAGGGCAGAGGCCCCTGCTGGGCAAGTAAGAGGAAACTGGGGCAGGACGCCAGGGCCGGGCGAGGCCGGGCGGAGGATCTGGACGGCTCAGACAGAAAGCTACGTACCTGGGCGAGCTTTTCATGCTCTCCAGAGGACACACCGAGGTGCAGGATGTGGTAGAACCGCTGGGTGGCCGCCTTCAGGAGGGACCGGCCCGCCTGCGCACCAGAGGTGTCCCCCCTAGCGAGGAGGCAGGCTGGGGTCGAAGGGTCCATGCCTATTCTCTGCCTTGGGGCGGAAAAAGGAGGCACAGGGTGAGAAGTCCTGCAGTGCAGGGCTGTGGAACCGTCAGTGTGGCACTTGAGGAAGGAGAGAGCTAGGAGGGGCCCTGGATCGCATGTCTGTGTCGCACATGCACGCAGGGTGGAGAACAAGCAATGATTCTTTTTAAAAACCATCATTAAAAATTGGATTTTTAAACATAAAATGCTTTTTGAGGGAAAAAAATCTATCTAAAGATAGTCTTCTGTTTAAGAAACATTATAGTCCAAAGGTTATTCACCATGAAATAAGGATTAGTTTTTCATTATGAAGCGTGAGACTGTGTATTCATGCAATGTTCATTTTTTCTGGCAAATGAGTTCCATATCTAGGTTTCGGTAAGATTACTGGGCATTCTTTCTATCTAGAAGATACTATCACAGAGGCTTGGTTTTACAGCACTCAAAGCTGTGCCTGTGTGTCCGCGGAGATCACGTGCCTCTCCTTCACAGCAAAGATGTCATAAAATGAACAGACAGAGTTGAAAAAAAGACCGTAATCCCACTGTTCCTCTGCAAATCTTTGTACACAGAATCAGCCCCTTCCCTCTTAAGGGCGAAGCTTCCAAAAAATCCATGCCTAGAAGAAGCTTGTCGGGAGTGGAACAGATCTGCACAAGAAGCGAAGGGTGAAGAGGGAAGAGCAAGCGGTAAAAATGAAAGGGAGCTTTGTGAGCGGAATTAACTCCACAAGCCTCTGGATCTTTCGGTGTCTAGCCTGAGGTTTCTCACATTATTCCTTCCCTGGAGGAGAAAACCTGCAATGGCAACAGGCTGCGAAAGAGCTCCAGCTTGGGAATATTTTCATCAAGTTCCTCTACCGATGGGTAAGGCAGGCATGTGTGCAAATTCTGCAGAAAACCATGATTTCCAAAAGAGGGAGAGAGAAGGGGAGCCGCCCTCCGAGGCCGCGTCACGCGGGCGCCTCTATCTGCACGACTCTCTGTTCCAAGGGAACGCCTGGAACCGAAGGGGGAAGCAGGAAGCGGCTCCCACAGCCTCCTCTAAGGACTGCAGGCAGGCGCCTCTGTGGCAGAAGGAACAAGCAGGGAGCACCAGGCCAGGCAGCTGCTGGCGCAGAGACTGCAGAACGGGCTCATCACTGCACACCAACAGTTGCCCGACAGAATGCTAGCTGATGTATTTTCATATGCATCTTCATTCTTTCCAGAACCAGTCACAAGCCCTGAATACACTTACACATGGGCCCAGGAAAAAAATTAAAACAAGGTGAAGGATGGGCCAAATCTATCAACTCCCAAAACACAGATCAAGAACCGTCCCCAAACTTTCAGCGGCCTACACAATTTTTACAATCATTTCAACATTCTTCTATAGAATATAGATAAATACTTTATTTCTACAAATGCAACTTTCATTTGCAATATTTCTTCCAGTCTCAAAATCTGGGGTATGCTTATTTTTCCTTTGATTAAAAAAAAAGCACCAACATACAATTCAGCAGCAGCAGCAGGAAATTAATTTTCTGTGGTTTGGAAAGGATTTACTGAGGGGAAAAAAGAAAAAAAAGGAAAGAAAAACCTCTTTGTTCTCACCTCTGCATCCTTGGGAGCTGGAAGATCTCCTGCCAGATGGAAAACAGCCCCTTGTTTTGATCTTTTAAGCCAACCTGAGCAGCCTGGACTGTCCTCACGGTCAATTCTTTCTTCCCCTGGCCATGCAGGAACTTCAAGGACAACAATGAGAGATTTGAATCCAAAAGTGGGATTGAAAGGTGTAAGAGGCAGAAAGAGGGCGATGTTATGAGCGTGTCTTTTTCAGGGGTGGTTTCTGAATAAACATGGGATGCAAAATTTGCCTGCCAAATTCACCCTCCTGATAATCACTGCTTCCGTTCCTAAAAAGTTTCCAGCTCATACGGTTCAGAAAATTTCAGATGCAGTATGTCCAGCCAGCCCCTTGCTTCTGCAGTTTCAGCAGGCATGTGCAGCCTGTGTACTTTTCCAAAATTCTATCTGCTTACGTGTGACTGTCCCCAAACCTTGCAAAAGGGAGAGCTGAAGAGGAAGGGCATTCTGAAGCGGTCACCTGCATGGGGTCACCCCCCCCCCCCCGGCCAGGTGGGGGGACCAAGACTGCCAGCACTGTGACTTACCTGCAGGGTGTTAATGCAGGAGCGGATGTCGTTCTCTGCCTTCTCACACAAGGCCATGAGGGCCCCCGCATTGGCTTTCATGCCCTGCCTGACGGCGATCTGAAAGGGAGACGTTCACATTAGCAGCCCTGTCCGGGCGCAGCGCACCTGAGCAGGCTGACCGTGAGAGGAGAGGGAGGGTCTCAAAAGCTGGGCAGCCTCCGGGTGGGACGGCGTAGCGTGGCGCCCTGGCCAGCAGGGGCTGGAGCCGGTGGCCTTCCTGGCCCCCTCCAGCTTGACTCTGCCAGGATTCCAAGCCCAGCCCTGAGTGTGGCGTGAAGGCACCTGAGCTCCCCCCCACCCTTGAAGCTAAGCAGGTCTGGGGCTGGCCTCAGAGGCCACCCGGGGGTCGCATGGAGCCACCTTGAGCTCCACAAGGGGGGAAAGGGGGCAAGAGCAACACACAAAGCAAAGGGGCGAAGAGCTGCCAAGCATGCAGGCTTGCAATTGCACCCAGCGAAGTTTCTGGCCACGTTACTTCCTTGCCACAGCCGGCTTTACCCCAAGAGGAGGCGGCGGCATGGTGTGGGTTCCCCTCATGCCAGAAACACCTGGGGCCAGCACTGTTTTCGACTGGCGCTGGAGAAAGGAAGGCAACCTTCTCGGTGTGGAGACCCACACGGTGTAGGAGCGGCCCCACTGCCCCACAACAGCATGGCAGGAAGCAAGTTCTCTACCGAGGACAGGTGAGCAGGCAGGGCCATAGGCTGCCTCCCAGGTGCTGAGCTACGTTTAAGGTCTTGCTATTGATTTGGGACCAGGACACCCAGCTGCCCATCCTCCCTTGTTCACGCTCCGCCGGCACCCGAAATCCTCCACGCAGGCCTCACTGGGTGGCTCCAACAGACGCCTCCCGCCGGCAGCACACGAGCGGACCGCCCAGCGGAGGGCACCATCCAGCGCGCTGCACCGAAGCCTTCCGCCCCAGAGGGCTGCGGGCGGCCAATGGAAGGCAGGAGGAATGCGGAGGATGGGACTGCATGCTGGGAATTGCAGGCCTTCTTGCCATCTACATATGCACAGGGTTGCGCCCTTTACCTGGTGAGCTTCTAGATTTACAATGATGTGTTTCAAGGCACGATCCGATCTGAATTTATACAGAACAAAGGATGCAACTTCCAGCATGCTCCAGCCACCAATGCTGGGAAATGCACGCCTTTCCTTCTCTCTGAAGTCACATAAAATTATGCCCTTAATTTCTGATTTGGTGAAGTGCTGACAAATATGATATTATGTACGTACACTGAGACAAACAACAACAGTGGGAAAGAGAAATGATTTTTTTGGCTTAATGGTAAAAAATGAAACCCATTGTTGCCAAGTGGCCTCGCCCTGCTCATCAATAAGCTGTTTTGTTCATCCTCAGAGTACCGGGTGGGTCAGGATTTAAATGCCCCGCTGCAGGAAGGGTCATGCTGCAGGCCAAGCGATCGCGGGGGAGGGAGAGAATGCGTGCTCTCGGCCTGGGCTACCTCGTGCAACCGCTGGACCAGCCTGGGTGGAGACGTCGAGGGGAAGTTGAGAAGGAAGGCCTGCTGCCTCAGCAGCCGCAGAGAAGGGACGTACCTAGAAGGCAAAGCAGTACCCTGATGAGCTGCAGAGAAGCCCTTCTGAGGCAGGCAAGAGCCGGCTGGAGGACGCCAGTGCCTGGGCCACCCCGCCAAGGCACGCCGAGGGCTTGCATTCCAAGCAACCAGCAAGTCTGGCTGCAGGCGGCACCTCTGGTCCGGAGCAAGCCGGCCTCAGAAGCGGAGGTGGCACGCTCGCAACCCTCTTGTGGTGGTTGGGACCGGAACATGCAAATCCCAAGGGGCACATGTTCAGGATAAGAAATATCACCGTGGAAATTTTGAATGTTCTCCTTACTATGCATAGGAAAAAGATCCATTTTAATATATGCAAAATATTAGACTAAGATCATAATTCTAAGACTCCTTGTTGTGATCCTTTAGCCTTAATATAAAAACCAAAACCGCTAACCCTTCTTCCATACACAGAAACCAGCTAATATGCCCAGTGTAATTCCCACAACGCTTTAATTTCTCAGCAGGCAGTATTTCCCCCCCCCCCCCCGCGCACAATTTCTTGCTCAGAGCAAGTCTCTCACTGGTCATTGCAAATGCAGATGATTGGCCGCAGGAGAAGACCGCCCTCCTTCCTCCTCCTCGTCCCCGCTGCCTTTGTGCCGCCAGTTCCCAGTTCTGCCTCACCAGGCTTCCAGTTGATTATGCTTAACAGCACATTGATAGACACCTGGAAAGCAGGGAAACAACACAGACAGAAACAAAGGCAAGCATGCACACAGCAGAAGCACCGCTGTGTCCTACCTGGGGGAGAGCCGCAAGGAGAGGCAAGCACTGCAGCCCAGTTGGATGCGGGGGGTGGGGGCTGAAGCACCGAGTGCAACCGGTCCCTCCCAGGCCACTTCCTGAATGAAGGAATCACAACCTCAGGCAGCTCACCCCATGAATTTTTTTTTGTATTTTTGTATTTAATGGTAATTTATTATGTTCTATTGTATTTCAATGTATTTTATTGTGTTGTAAGCCACCCCGAGGTTTCGGCAAGGGGCGGCATAGAAATGTTATAATGATGATGATGATGATGATGAATGTCTTGGGGTCAGACCCAAGTAGCAGAAATTCAAATAAAAGGGAAAGCATGGGGCCTTCCTTCACGCAAGCCAGCGAGCGAGCTAACCGCTGTGCTGATCACGAACTGAAAGGCAGCCTGCCAGTTGCTGCAGCACTTTCGCTGTGCGATGGGTTTTCCCGTTGCTGCCTTCTGGTGGTCTGCTTAACACAGTTCGATTCTGTATGATGTGCTTGATTGCCCTGGGCTTCGTCTGGGAAGGGGAAGTGGGACACTGCAAACCAGGACAATGATAAAACGGCAGGGGAACTGTTCGCAAAAATTACCTGGAAGGCCACCCAGCCACTGGCTGTGGCCATGACCGCTCATGTTCTCTTTCCTGTTTCACTAGCGCTCTGCAACCGGGGAAGGAAAATCCAAAGAGCAGAAACAGGCCATCTGCCCAAACCCCAAGAAGAAAGCAGTTCACTATCCCCAGAGGAGCAAGTGACAGGAAGATGGGGACCTTAGTCCCCCTGGAGAACCACTTACCTCTGGGGCACCATCTATCTCATCGATGACCAGGCAGTTGGGCTTTTCACTGGCTCCCAGCACCGATTTCATCTGGGTGGCAGCTTCAATCCGTGTCCGGAAGATCTCCGGGCTGCGGTCGTCACTGAAACAAAACCCCTGGGCTAAGGAAAGGGGTGGGGGCAGGCTGCAGGAGGACCCCTCTGGGACCTCGCTTTCCGTCCGCCTCCTGAGAGCAAATGTTCACGCGTAAAGCCAGTTCCGTTCAGGAAGACAGCTTTGTTCGCCCTTGTGGAGGACCGTCATGCATGTGAGACAGAGGAAGCCCTGCAACTCTCAGCCCACTGGGGGTAGCAGGACCTTTTCTTGCCTGAATGTGTACAGAATCGTACCTTTAGAATCCCACAAGACCTTAAGGTTCGCTGCTCTGGTTCTTTGCAAACCTTGAATGGGCCTACGCGGATTTATTCCTGATACATGAAAGTGACCTGCTGTGTGAGGGGAAGGAAGTACCTAAAGGCAACTGCCTGAAATGTGCCACAAAGTGATGTTTGCATGTGAATCTGGATGGTGCCAGACTGCGGTGGATGCTTCCAAACTCAGACAGACACCAGGGAATGCTGACGCCTGGGGCGCAGGCGACACCCACTTGGGCCTGTCAGCCATCACCGCCTGTGCCGCACACCTTTCCGACCCGAGGCAGAGTGCCGGGCCATTCGGTCATGCTCCTGGCCCTCTCCACGCAGCCCCTAGAGGCCTCCTCAAGCCCCACGGCTTCCAGAGGGCCCCACACGCATGCAGACGGCACCAACCCTCTCTCGCTTTCCTCCCGATTGGCTCCCTCCCTCCAACCGCCTTGTCCATATTTCTGCTTAGCTGTTCTGCCGCCATCTCAAGTCCCATTCAGGCCAAGAATGAACTGACAGTCTTTCTTTCTAAGCACTCTTCGCTGCATATGCTTCCTTTTGTTAATCTTATTACCTGCTGAAGCAGCATTCTCCAACACCCCTAAACGTTGATTCTGTCAAGGAACGAACCATGAAACAAGACACTTGATAGCTCACAAAACAGAGGGAATAAATTTAGCTACCTCTATATACCTTAATCCAGCCCTCACCGGCTTCCTTCAGATGCTTCCTTCTCCATTACATGAGCCCTTGCTCCACTGCACACTGAAACAACGGCCTAACACTGTCACACCCCTTTTACAGATGCAAAATGGAAAAACAGAGAGCTCAGACTGTGAAGGGATCCGAACCTACAGTGCCTGAGTCCAAATCCTATCCCACTAAATCACACCCGGCCACTAACCTTACAGAGGTTTTGTTTACCTTGAGCAGGATGGTGGAAGCTCACCTTGCATTGATCTCCACGGCATTATACCCAGCACGCTTCACAACCACATGAGCCAACGTGGTCTTGCCCAAGCCAGGGGGGCCACACAGGAGGGCAACCTGTGGGGAACAGAAAAAGGGAGGACAGGAATAGCAGAATTCAAGGCATCTGCATAATCTACTTCAAAAATAAAGGACAAGAACAAAAGCATATTCTCCCACAAGCATTTTCTCCTTGGCGGGGCCCATTCCCACTTCCATCTAGTTGCAAGGCAGTGTGGATTCTGCACTCCTGCTCCAAATTCTGCAGCACAAACGAATGAAGGATGCCAGCCTCTGCCACAACGCTGTCAAATTCTGTAATTATTCGTCAGTTTGGTCCAAACTTGTGCATTTGTAACACTCGGCCTTTGTAGCAAGTTTACAGTGCTGCAAAATGATCAACTTTGGAGAGCAAGCTTCAGAGCACGTGCAGATGGCCTCTACACATGGTCTGCACGTGCTCTGCAAGTAAACATTACACAGAAAGGCCACATAAAACAGTCTGCCAGGAAGGATACGTAACACGGTGATGCGTGTTTACCTGATGCATTAAAAACTATGAATGCCACAGTGCAGCTCGAGGGTGCACATGTGCAAAGCATTCCATGCGGAGAACCCAGCCTCATATCAGAGAACTCTCTCGCACGGATACATTCACTATCTGCGGAGGAAATCACGCTTTCATTTGGGGCAAGTTCACCCATCGCTAGTCCTGCAGGCCCCCCTGCTGCCCTTGTGGTGTCAGCTTGGCCCTCCGGGGTTCTCCCTGTCCCTGTCCCTAACCTGAACCTTCCCCAGCTTCTGCACAGGTTTTTCACCCCTTCTAAAGAGGCTGAAATGCCTCTTCAAAGGCTTAGCAACTGATAGCAAGAGCTAAAATACGCTGCCATGGTGCTCCCCACACCCCCTGCCTTTGGAACACAACCCCCAAAGTCTTTTCAAATTGGAACTGGCTTGTCAGACTGAAGGAGACGCCTCCCGCCTGTCCCAAAGCATTACAGACATTCCAAGCACATGCTGAAGCCGTCACGCGGGAGGGTAGAGGGTTCCACGCAGCCCCTGCCCTCAGAGCAGCGCCCACTGCTCACCCTGTATTTGGGCCGGTTGTGCTGGTCCAGCTCAGCCTCTAGGACCTCCTCCACCAACTGGGCTTTGGTTTTCCATTTGCTCTGCTGCGCTTTGGGATGCCTGGAGGATGGGTGGGCCTCGGAACTCAGCTTGGCTTTCCGGGAAGGGGGCTCCTTCCCAAACACCACTTTGTCCCACAGCTTGAGCCACTTCAAGAGGCAGCGATTTGTGTACTGCAAGGAAGGAAAAGTTCACCCATGTGGAAATTGTTTGGCAAAGGTGCAAGAAGGAGGAGAAGGGCGCACAAGGTTTACAGAAGGGAGAGAAGGTGCTGCTCTTTCGTGCAGTTGAGGGATGAAGTGTGTCTCAAAAGCACACATGGTTTCCCACAACTAGACACCAGTTAGCTTACCCATTTTGCTGGGCTTTCTACTCAAGAGAGAACATGGTGGCATCCAAACCACACATCTGTTTGGTGACTAACCATGTTCCAGGAACACTGAAGGACAACAAGGCTCCTGGGAACAGCAAAAAGCTGCTCCTTAAAACCCCAACTTTCTCTGCTCCCACTTCCAAAACGTGAGATGTTGCCCACACGTGTTTGAGCCGGTCATTCCAACCACGGGCACGAGAAAGTTGCAAAGAAAGCGGGGCTTGCAAATGGAGCTTTGCACTCAATCCCAATCGCTGGGCTCATGCAAAGCAGCTGCAGCTGTGTGCACCGCAGCAGCAATTTGCAGCATCTGCCGGAAAGAGGCTCTCACGTCATCGCTGAGCAGTTCCACGTAGTGCCGTGGCGTGAACTGGTCGACCCAGAGGGAGTGCTGAGCCGACTCGTCCTCTTCTGCCTGGCCGCAGCTATCCTCTTTCAGGCCAGGCACCGTGGCTTCTGTCTGGTTCTCTTCCTTTGGAGAGCTGCAAGAAAGAAGGCTGGAAAGCTAAGCTGAAATGGAGACAAAAGCTTCCCAGTGCCCCACCCGACTCTCGCTTCTCCTTGCATAGCTGAGAAAGGACGAAACTGCTGATCCCAGGAGAAAGTGGGATGCACGGGAAACGTGTTGGCTGACCAGCTCCCTTATCCATGGAAGCTTCCTCTCGTTCCCAGTCCCGGGGAGGACAACTCGTGGCTCCGGGCTTATAAGAATAACCGAAACCTTGCACCAGAAGTCCAGCCCCACAACCTGCATGAACTATGCAAATTCAGGATATTTGCCTATTGTTTTGCAAAATTTATTTCTAGTTTGGTAATCCTAGGAGATGCCCAGGGCCTTGCCACCCCAAAGCACTCCTGTTCATCACACTGTCTTTCGAGGGTTCAGCAGGTACCAGTTCCTGGGTTTCCAGCACATTTTTCCAGCCACAAGCATCGGGAACCTGCCCTTTTACAACTGGCATGGAGCTTTGGGACAGGCTGGATATGGTAGGCGTCCATGGTGCACACCTGCCTTCCTCAGTCCCGTGTCGTCCAATGTACTGGACTGTAGTAGCATCCCCAGCTAGGCAAGGTGGTCCTTCAAGTTTCAACTCAGTGACATGCAGCTTCCGACCTCACCCCATTTTTCTTCCAGCCAGGATTGCAGCACAGAGGCAAAGTAAATGCTCCCCTGCATCGAAGGTCCTGCGGGGAACCTTATCTATAATCTATCTATCTATCTATCTGTCACATTTGTATGCTGCCACATAGCCAAAGGCTCTCTGGGCGGCCCACAGTGTGCAATATAAATATATTTAAAATACAGATAAAAATAAATAACAGTAAGAAACAAACCCATAAAACATAAGACACAAAAAACCTTGGCAGAACATTATCCTTGTCAGTAATGGATAACGCCAAGCTGGAGAGACTGCTGGTCTCACATGGTCTTGGAAGGCCCCCTCAGCTACGTAGAAGAACACCTGCCAGCCCACCTGTCCAGGGACTCCGTCAAGTGCTCCGAAGACTGAAGCATCTGCCTCCGGCGCTGAAAGGGGGAGAGAGAGTGCAGCTCAAGACACGGTCGCGAAGTGCACCGGAGAGCGAGGGGGTGCGCACGCAGGGCCCCCGTCCTCCTGCACAGAAGGGTTCAAGCAGGGCACTCACTGCTTGCGATTTCCTGAACCGGGGGGGGGGGTTCGTTTTTTATGGGTTTGCAGCATACAGAAACAGAACTTTACTCACTTCCTAACAACACCCCAAAAGTTTCATGAAAAGGCATGTTACTGGATACCCAAACCACCTTTCATTTTAGCAATATTCATGCACAAGATCTTGAAATTGGCACCTTGCATTTGAGCACCATTGAGTTTTTAAGGTTTTTTTACTGGACATACGGTCTACTGGCCCTGAAGCACTGCTGGATCTTGGGTGGCTGGGTGGGTGCCATCCATCTGGCTGTAAGCACTTTGTGAGATGACCATTGCATTTCATACCAAGTGCACACTGATTTTTGTATGCCTGTTAAGAGTCCAGTCATATATCGGCCGTGTGCTCTGCAGCGCTTTTGGGCTCCCCAGGGCTTCTTCCAGCTCTTTCATTCTTACAGGCCATGTTATCTGGTTTTATGATCTTGTACGATATTCCAGGTACTTTTAGGAGGATGTTGCTGCTGTCATCATTGTTATTTTACCATCAACCAAGTTGGGACAGTAGAGTTCCTTGCACTGAAACTTTCTGCTAACTGATGAATTGACTTCCTGCAGGTGCTCCCAGGGCCCCAGGGCCAAACCCATCCCTCCTGTTCCCACCTCACTGCCATCCACCTGTCCCGGCTGGCTGTCGACATGCCTTTCCCAAGAAACCCTCAAGCGAGTCCCTGCTCTCATCTTTGGCCCAAAGGCAGAGCGCAATCAAAAGCGAGATGCGGCCAAATCTAACCACATTCTTTGGGATGCCGCAAGCCTATGGATGCAGAAGGGGGAAAGAAAGAAGGGTGCTATGGAGCTGAAGGGATAACGCAGCACGTGGTGGAGGGGGTTGGATGGGTGGGTTGGGGAGGACAATACCTCTTCAGCCACCTGCTCCTTGAGGCAGGAGAACGGGACTCCCAGGAGGTGCAGTGCTCCTGACCTGCTGCACTGAGGCGAGTTGAAGAGCTGCAGAAACCAGACAGGACAGTTGCGAGGATGCGCCAGGCCGTGCCTGGCCTCCTCCGGACAGGGCGTGGCCCGTGCGCTGCAGCCGTACCTGCCTTTCCATCCAAGCATTCTTCACCACCAGAAAAACCCGGTTGCCGCTGGTGGAGGTCACATTGATATAGTCTGCCAGGATGGGTGGGCGCTTCAAAACTTTCTTAGAGCCCGTTTCCTCCGGTGGCACAAGATGCACTGGGGACACATCGGCTTCTTCTGTGCTGGCTGGGACCTCAAGTTTTGGATTTCTTCACCATAAAGTGCAAGGAAAGAGACACCCATCAGGAGGATTAACATACTCCATGTGTCACAAGCTTGGATCCCCCTTTCGAAGCAACAGACTGTTCTTTGGCAAAAGCTCTCTGTTCTCCAGTGTACATCCAGCTAAGCATAATCAGCAAAGAATGAATCTCTGAGCATGCACAGAGTAGTTTGCTAAGCCCACACTAGAAATGACCTCCAGGAGCACTCCTTTTGCGTACCCTGGGCCACCCCCTCTGAAGATGGGCCAGCCGTAGCTGCATGCTGCCCCTCTGGCTGGTTAGCCCTTTTCTCCTCACCTGGCTCCTGCCCCACACCCCCTCTTGGCAGCTGCGGACTCTTTCCTTCCCAACCCTCTGCAAAAGTGTGCTTTGAGACTGGGGCTGATTCTGGCAGAAAACGTGGCTCAGCTCCAGAAGTCACAAGCTCTGCGACGGATTTATCTGCAGCACTGCTCTGTTCCACCCCATCATTCAGGACCAGCGCTCACTTCTCCTCCAGTCCTGCTGCGAAGAAGCACTGCATGGCCTGTCTCCTCAGACACATACTGCAAGCGTGCTTCTGACTGGCCTGGTCCAGAACTGAACTGGCTTGGCTCAGGAAGAAGCGGCCTGGCAAGCGGCTGCAAGGAGACGGGAGCGGCCTTGCACATGGGCTCCCGGCCTTGACTGGACTCAAGGGAACTGCTCCCTGGGACTATGGAACAACACCAAGCCCAGGCCGATCGCACTGGCCCCACACAGCCAGGTGTCTCTGCAGCACCTGGCCCAAACCTGGGGAGAAACCTGGCGGAAGCCCTCCACTGACTCAAGAGGCAGGCTCCATGCATGGGAGGGAGGAGGGCCCCGCTGCCCTCCTGCCGGTGGACGCCTTTCTCCAAGTCCAACGAAAGTGATTGCGAAGTAAATGCAGGGCACGGGGAAGCACTTCTGTAGCCGAGCGTCCAACTGGGACCTGACTGGGAATGCTAAGCCACAGCCGTGGCGTTTGCCATCAGCACAGGACACCGACCCCATCAAAGTGTTGCTGTTAATATCCAAAGCACAAATTGGATTGGGACGGGTTTTCGGCAAGATCATCTGCTCCTGCTTAAGGATTGTTGTTTGGACATCAGCTTAGTTGCCTGGGGCCTCATGCCCCCGCATGTTATTCTGCTGCCTATGCCCTGGACTCTGACACCAAGTGACACAGCCGCCAAACAAACAAACAAACAAACAAACAAACGCCCCATGTTAAAGTTTTCCAGCCAAATCCTGTTTTTAACCGAATGGTGGTGACTCCAAGACTGCCAATACCGATTATGTCTCTGTTTGGTCACCTCATCACTGCCGCAAAGTCAAAAAGATAAAAACAATTATTTGGACTGTTTCTTGATCATCGGGGGCCCCAAGAGCTCCTCGGAGTGCAGTTCCATGAAAATGACCGTGAGCTGCAGAAGTGAGAAGCCATTGCTTGATCTTCCGTGCTGCATTTTGCTAGGCCGCCACTTTGGCAGTTTAGATGGCAGTTGGTGGCTTCAGGTTACCCCTCACCTGGCCACTCCAATCTGCTCCCTTCCCTGACCTGCCAACGCCACTTCTAGTCTTTGCCCAAAGTGGCTTTCGTGACTTCCTGCAGTCCTTTCCATGTCCTTTCTAACTTTTGACAGTCAGCCAGGAAGTTCAGCCCTTTCTGTTCTCCCTTCTCTAAAAAGTGACAGGTTTGCCCCTTGCAGCCCGGCATTTCTGCCAGGACCTGGGTTCCCTCGGCCACACGCCTTAATAGGGTCACCTTTCCCTCCTTGAAGGGCGGCTGCTAATCTGCCCCCCCCCCAGTCTCTTAATAGGCTGGCTTATTAGAACTCATACACTGGCCCATGTGCCTGATGGTGAGCTGAGCAATTTTCCTCTTCTATAACAAATGTGTGTTCGAGCACAAAACTGTCTGCATTCTTTGGGCTTCAGCGAGGGCACAAGCTGATCTTTCCACCTGAGAAGTAGCTGCACCACACCATAATATTCCCCCCTTTTCCAGCAGAGGGCTAACCTCACATCCTGCAATTCCAAAGGCATTCCCAGCGAAAGAGGCAGAGCTCCGCCATCTTGCAGCAGGTCCTCAAAACTCTTTCCGAAGTCCAGCTTCTTCACGGCTTCGAGACACCGCTGTCGCTTTGGCTTTGGTGCTGTCAGTCCAGAGGCACAAAAGGAAGAGAGTAAGGAGTGGCTCTCACAACAACCCAGTTCTTTCCACAGGACGGCAGAGCGCAGTTTGTGAGGAGCCCTTTGGGCCCAGTGGTCTCTGAGGGAGCCAAACTTCATCCCAAATGTTCCTCTTCTGACCATTCAGTGCTGGAAGCTCCCTCTACAGAAATACACTCCCCCCCCCATATACACAGCAAGCAAGAGACAAGCATGCCTGCAGACTGCTAATTTAGCCTCTCCTGTGACAGGTACAGCAGAAAGAAGCAAATCGGTTAATTTCAGCTTCTATTTTCCCAGCCCTTAGTTTGTCCCATCCTGTTTCCACAGCAGTTACAATTTTTTCAAGTCCCCATGGAAATCCACATGGATTTTTGTAAGAAATTCTCCCAGTATGACCCTTCTTACATGCCACTTTTGCCAAATACACAGACTTTTTGCATGTATTGGAGATTTTTTGTGGGGGCGGAAGGAGAATTGCATCACTAAATCTGGAGAAGCAGAAACACCAAAAAACCAACTGTGTTCTAGTTCACCTGTCCATTTGGAAAATGCAAATTTGGTACTGTTGCATCAAAAGGCAAACTCCCTGTTTCCACAGAGGTGTGTTCAAACCTGTGAGCCTGCACCTGCTGTGTTAAAACAAAGGTCAACAAGGTCAGCGAGAAATCTGCCTCACTGACTGATTCTGGATTGGTCATTTTCTCTCAGCCCAACCTACCTTGCAGGGTTAACGAGAAGACAGAAGAACCATGTATGCTGCTCTGATCTTCTGGAATTTATAAATAACTACAACATTTTAAAAGACCACCCTGTGTGAAGCAGCACCCACCTCACACCAGTCGCTGCTGCCTGAAAAGAACAGCTACAACATGCAAGAGCCAAACGTACTCTGATCAGCACCGCCCTTCCGGAGACACCCCGGGTCCTCTGCAGACTCTGCCCGGAGGCATTCTGCCCCCTCACCGTGTGGCCCTTCGTGGTCACCAGCCTCCTCGGCAAGGACATGGCCTTGAGGATGTTTTCCTAGGCATGGCCGGCAACCCAGAGTGGTGGAACCATTAAGTAAATCCCCAGAAGAAAGAGCTTCTTCAAATGTCCGCTTTCTGCTTCGGAACTCCGAGACTTTACGGGGCAGCACCGAAGTGGCTTGCCCTGCAAGAAATATGGGATTAATAAGTTATCAGTGCATGGGAAATAAATCTCTTTTGGCCTGAACATGCAAAGCTGGCTACAAAGCAAGCTCTGGCCTAGATATTGCCCTGCACTGGAGAACAAAAAAAGTGCACAAAGAACTTTCATCTGGTCCCATCCAAATTTCACCAAGAGCTTGTGAGCAGCTTCACTCTAACAGGACAAGAATGCTGTTCTCAAAAGAGAGGGGTGGAGAAGTTCTACAGTTTAATATTTTATCTTTGGCACCAGGAGGGAGGGTTCAAAAACTGCCAACCCGTTAATAAATCTTTATTAATAAATCTGACCACTTTATTAATAAATCTGACCACATACCATGTCTCTGAACCATAGGTCCTCAGACTACTGCCCGTCATGCCCATTCATCTGGCCCGCCATAGAGGTTTTGGACTCGCTGTGCGTGCGTGCGTGCAGCGAGCCGGCAGCTTGCTCATGGGGAGATCGTTTTGGACTCGCTCGGAGAAAACGATCTCCCCACTGCCTCACCGCCCCCCCCCCCCGCACATCGCCAGCACCTTTCAACTGGCCCCCTGTTGAAACCGTTTGAGGACCCCTGCTCTAAACTGCAGCCACTTGGACAGGCACAGATTGGAAAGCAGAAGGGCACCTGAGAATATAAAAGCCTGTTCTCCTTGATCAGGTACATCAGGGGTGCAATCCTTAAAGTTTAGGAAAAAAGGCCCACAACTTCGCAGGGCATGCTGGGAGGTGTAGGCTTTTTCCGCCTGAATTTGTATAAGATTGTGCCTTACGGGTGGAGGGGTCCCTGCCCAATGCCATGCATCTTGATGGTACATTCCAGATGCGCTGGACTGCAACTCCCCCCTACCCCCGCACACATGCTAGGAATTGCAGGCCTTTTTTCTGGCAAAACCTGGATAGGACATCAGACGACCACGCTCTCCATCTCAGTCCTACTCCCTTTCTGCATTACCGAGGCAATTATATTCAACATACACGTTTGTTGCAAGACGATCAAAGTAAGGAAGCAAACTCAGCTACAATCGTTGGCGTGCTTTCTTGGGAGTAATTCCCACTGACCTCAGTGGGGTTTACTTTCGATAGGCACGCGCCAGTTTACTCTGCAATGGTAGTAAGCAAGTAGCACGTTTTATTATAACAGTTTCGCGTACACAGCTGGGGAAACCGAGCAGGAGGCGCTCGATCCCGCGAAATTCGCGACACGTCCTGACGTGCACACCCCACGTCCAAGCCTCGTCTTTGCACCCCAAGGGGCCACCAGTTCCCACCTTCCAGCTCAGCCAAGGCCTCCAACTCGTCCGCAAACCGCTCCTCGAAGTCCTCTTCAATGCCGTACAACTCATTGTATGAATCGCCTTCCATACGCGACCGCTCGACTCGCCCGCGCGAGGAGGGCAAGCGGGACGGCTCCGTGCCGGAGGCCTTTGCCTCGTTCTGGGAGGGGAGCCACAGAGCACCGGCCGGCGGACCGCCCCCGCCTTCGCGGCTGCAGCGGAGCTAGCGGCCGCTCGCGCGCGGTTTCCAAAGCGGCGCGCGCTACAGCCAGGAAGTTCCGGGTGAGCGTTCCCTGCCCGCCCGCCCACGGAAGGCGCCGATTGGCTGCCCGCCCGCCCGCGGAAGGCGCCGATTGGCTGCCCGCCCGCCCGCGGCGAGGCCCGGGGATGCCGGCCGGGCTGTAGCGCGGCTGCGCGCCTTCTTGGGGCGCCGCTGCGCGCGGCCGGAGACGGGCTGCAGGTCGGTCCCGGCTTGGGGCGCGGGGGCGCCGGGGCTTGAGCGTTGCGTGCCCGTGGACATGCGTGCGTAGCAGAAGCGGCGGCGCTGGGATGCGGCAAGCTTCCGGGCGTCCCCCGGCGCCAGAGGCGGGCGTGGGGGTGATGGCGCGCATCTCTGCCCTTTCACGTGTAGAAAGGATCGGGCGCCCCCTACGATGCCGCTCTTTCTGCAGCTGGCAGGAGGCGGAGCCTTCCTCCTCGCTGGGCACCCCAGAGGGAGGCCAAGCCGGGTGGGGGGGGGGGTACTCTCTCTAAGTAACCACCGGCGTCCTCCCGACCAGGGATCGGGATAGAACGAGGCACTTCGAGAGTAAACGGAGAGCCCAGGAGAAAGTAGAAGTGGAGAGCGCCGTCTGGGGCCTCGGGGACAGGTGTCCCCACTCTGGGCCTGCAGGCTGCAGCCAAGCCAAGAACTGGAGGACCTTTGCATGCTTTGTCAAGAGATGATCTGAGTAGCATTCGGGCATTAGTGTTGCCCTGAGGCCGCCCCCTCATCAAAGTTACTTTTATTTGGGCCTGACTCTCACGCCACTCTCCTTCCTCCTCTCCTGGAACGAAGTAGGACTCAGCTTGGTCAGGGTTGTTGCAAATTGTGCCAAGATCCTTAGAAAGGACTGTAAATGGAGTTGTCTCCAACTTTCTAAGGCCTTATGAGCAAAAGCCCTCCAGGTCCTTGTAAACTCACAGCTGTGACTTCTCTATGGACTCGCTCCATCTCATCTCATAGCTGGTCCTCCTCTTCTGCCTTCCACTTTCGTAGTATGATGGTCTTCCCCAGGGAGTTGTGTCTCCTCTTGATGCGCCCAAAGCAGGACAGCCCCAGATCCGTCACTTTGCTGTCCAGGGCAAGTTCTGGCTTTTATTGCTCCTGGACCCACCTGTTCCTCCTCCTGCCAGTCTGTCCAGGGTGTTTTTAGAGCTCTCCTGCTGCTTAAAATGGCCTTCACCAAATTGGCATCCTCCAGAGATCTGGAGTATAAACCCCATTATCCCCTGTGGCTAGTGAAGGTTGGGGCCCACTCCATCTGGGATCAAGAACTTCCTTAGGGTGTGGAAGGCTGCTTTGGAATGCAGTGGTCCCTGCTCATCCTGTTCCAACCCCAAAGGAGCATCTGAGACCTCAGGGATAAAATGCAAAACCAGCCAGGCCATAAAAGAGGCAGGGAGGAGCTCATGAGCACAGACATGGCCCAGCATGAGGTCTGGAGGCACAAGAGGCGTGTCCCGTCCCCGTCCCCCCATGTTAAGCTGAGAAGGAGTGGGGATGGCCTGAGCTTGGAGGGGAGACCCCCTGGGAACAGCATGTGGCCACCGTGAGTTCCACAGTGAGAGAAAGGTGGGATATAAATATAATACAATAGTTCAAACCATGGGGAGCCAATATGATCGGCCAGAGGAATCAGAAAAGCAGGAACTAGTACCTGCCCTTAAGGATCCCAGTCCCAAGCTGCTTGAGGTCAGCCTTGCTGCTGGAGGCAAGGGACAAGAGGGTGCCGGCCCCGTCCCTGTGCAGTGGCCGCTTCGGTGCTACTGAGGGGCCAGTTCCGCCCTCCCGCAGCTTAATGCTGCTTCCCAGCACTTCAGCTTCTGTCCCCTCCTGCGACCAGAACACAGCACAGCCAAAATAATTAATCGGTTAACGTGTTCACATCCCATGAGCAAAGAGGAAAAGCTGAATTCTTGATGTCATCAGAACATTTCTATGGCTCTTGGGGGAGGGCTGCACAGATGGCCAGAGCGCTTGGGGAAGGTCTTCCAAGTGCTGCAACCTCAGCAGGAGGAGTCAGGTGGGACCCACAGTCAGCATGGGAAGAGCCATGCTGGCTGCCCTCTAAGTCTGGAAAAGTGGCCTTGGAGGAGGAGGAAAGGGGATGTTATGTGGGGTGGAGAGGAGGGGAGACCCGAGAAGCCAAAACGCAAAATATCTGGGGCCTCTTCGCTTCCCGGCCTCGGCCACTCCTCTTGCCTTGCCCCAGTGTCTTGAAGCACGATTGCCCGATTCGGAGTGACACGGTGGTGGAAGCAGCTGGAACGTAAACCATCTGCCCTCTTTGGATGCACCAGAAGAAAGCCTTGCTCGTGTGGCAGAGATCAGGGGAGGGAAGTGCTGCTGGCTGAGTGTGCGGCCAGAGACTTTTCAGAGTCATGCAAGGAAGCTGCAGGGTCGGGAAGGCAGGGCTGGGCAAGGGCAGCCCTTCCCCATGAAGCCCATGGTTAAGCTTTGGAACGGCTGCCCGAGGGTGCCGCGGCCAGCATGACCCAGACGGCATCAGAGGAGGGTGAGGCGACTCTCCGAAGGAGGTGGCCGCTGCCTGCTGCCGCTCTTGCCATCTCCATGGCCTCTCCCGTTTGGATGCACCTGTGCCGGGGGACGCGGGTGGGATGGTGCTTTGGCACTCGCACCCCCAGTTAGCGACTCGGGCACCGTGTGAACTGGATGCTGGCCCAGAGGCCTTTCACCAGTGGCGCTCAGCTCTTACGTTCCCCTGAGGCTGTCCTCGCTCACCTGAGAAGTTGTATTTTTGGACAGAGTGGGCTTGACTGCCGAGTAAAAATGCAGAGCCATCAGGATGAAAAACATTGACGGTTGCTCCTGCTGGCACTTACTAGCACTTCCAGATGTTCAAAACTGCTTTATGTGCATTATCCTTGTAGAGGGGGATGAGGCGGACAGAGACTAGCTTCCCTAAGGGCAGCTTGTGAATTTGGAGCAGAGGTGAGAATTAAACTGGCTTCTTTATTATGGGCAGCTCAGCCTTTTAGGGTGCAGACCTATACACATATCAACAGAAAATAGTCCTTCATTTTTATGCCACTGCCAGTGGCTGGCCAGAAGAGTGCGGATTCTTACAGCACTCCTTTTCGTATTAAACATGCCCCGGATTCTGTTTGTAGCCACTCTGCTTACAGCAGTTCTCACTTAAATGTCCCTGAACACAGGATGGTATGCAGGACTAAGTTGAGCTAGACCTTAATTCTGGAAGTTGATTTCACTTGAGAGTCCTAGAATGTGTGAAGTAACACAGTACCGGCAAACACTCAAAGAGTGATTTTCTGCTCCCATGGAATAATATAACTGCTCAAAACTTTTCTGGTGTTGCCCAGAAAGCCCTTTGTTTCAGAAACAAAGAACATCTTCTCCGGAAGGCCCGTCGCGATGGAGCCTGTGAGTATCGATAACCTCTCCATCCTGTACCAAAGTGCAGACTTCATTGTGGTGAACAAGCACTGGGACGTCCGGATCGACAGCAAGATGTGGTACGAAAAGCTCACGCTTCAGAGGCAGCTGAAATACCGATTCCCGGAGCTCGCCGATCCAGACACCTACTACGGGTTCCGGTGAGTGGCTGTGAGGGGAGGAGGGGGACCGTGTGTGGGGAGCTTTTGCATCACATTCCGCCCTCATGCAAGACACGCGTGTGCGAAAAGGGGTGGCGCTTGGGCCGCCTTTGGCCCATGGCTCTGGGAGAAGCCAAGTGTGACAGAAGCTGTATTCCAACATACCTGGAGGGCACCAGGTCGGGAGGACTGAGAGCGGCTCTGGCTGGCTCAGTGTTGTTCTGTTTTCCGTCAGCTTTGTTCTGCCTGTCTTGGTTATGTCTTTTCATATTTTCATCGCCGTTGGTTTTGTTTTAATGGCTGTAAAATACTTCCATGAATATAGAAATACTTTGAAATCTGAAAACTAGGAACTGGCAAGGGACTCTGGGCGGTAAGTCGTGGGCTGAGCAGGCGCACCCGCCATTTCATTAAGCAGTTCCGGTCTCCAGGTACTGGTGAAAGCGCCTCACAGGTGTCCGCTTTTGCTCTTCTAGGTTCTGCCACCAGCTGGATTTCTCCACCAGCGGAGCCCTTTGTGTTGCGCTCAACAAGGCAGCTGCTGGCAATGCGTACAAGTGCTTCAAGGACCGGCTGGTAACAAAGGCCTACCTGGCACTAGTAAGGGGCTTCACCTTTGCTTCTGGGGTCGCTTCTAGGTGTTTGCCAGGTGGAAGATGTTGCCCATTCGAGGTTTCACCATTAGAGAAGGAAGTAGAATGGAAAGTCAGCCTTATGAGGCAGAGCAGAATGAGCTGCATGGCGAAAAGTCTCTGGAGGACGTCTAGAAATGCTTGTATGAGTACCAGGAGGTGGGTTTCCTGGAGCATTTTAAATCGGAAAACGTTTGGTGTGTGCTTGCATCAGGAATTTTCTGAGGGTCCCTGGGGAATGCTCTAACGCGCTAAATCATTTAGTTATGATGCAGAACTCTTTAGCCTGTGCGCTTTAGCAGTGACATGGCTTGGGCTGCCCCTTGCGGGAACTGAGCGTGGCCGCTTAGAGCAGGCGGGTGCGCCGAGGGCCCTCGGTTCATGTGCACAACAACCAGAATCACAGGAACACAGGAGGAGGAAGGCAGTGGCCCTGTGCAGGCCGCCCGTGGGCTTCTCCTGTGTGTCTTGGGTGTCTTTGGAGATCTCCAGCCTGCGGCAGTTGGGAAGCGGCAGATGCTTGGAAGCCCTGGGAAGATGACTGGATGGTTTGGCAGGGCGTGGGAATGGTCGTTCCTCATTTTTAGCCTCTGCCTACAAAACCAATTGCATATTCTCTGATTGTCTATGGTAACAATAACAATAACAAGAATATAACAAGAATTCCCTGATACAGTAGTTCCAAAAGTTCAACTCAAGTTGCATACATTTTCTTCTACACCTGAGCAGCTGCTGCAAAATAAGAAGGAATTACTGTCGGCATAATGCTAATACGGCCTAAGACCACCTAGCAAGCTCATGGCAGTGGTGATATTCAAAGGGGAGACTTTGGGAAGTAGCTTGCTTTCATCTGGTGTCCAGAGGCACTGGACTCGTTGCATTATTCCTTATTTGCAGTGTGTCACTGTGGACTGTGCACATGGTCCGGTGTGCGTGCATGGGATGGCTGGAGGACGAAAGAGGCCCTGTGCGCACACAGGCAGACGAGGCATGTGTGCCTCCATCTTCCAGCTCCTTCTGACCACCTTCCCCTTTCATCAGGTGCCCTGCCGCCCATGTGCAAGAATGCAGGTGGAGATCTGCACCTGCAAAACTAGGCCAGGCGCACACCTCTTAGTTATGGATCTGTTGGGTAGCGTGAGAGACAAAGAGCCGCAGGAAGCAAGCCTGATCTGCAGCGGAGCCTTCTCAGGCCAAAATGTAAAGCAGATTACACATTTCCCAATTTCTAGGGATGGAGAGAGATTGGCATGGCCTGGTCACTGGGTAGCCAGGCTAATCTGCGGCCTGGAATAAAATCCCTTCTTGCAGAGTGCATGATTCTTGGAAGGAAGGTGCTTTTTCTTCCTCTGCAGCTTCAGGTCGGTCCTCCACATCTCTGATAGCAGAGCATCTTGCTGCAAGAACAAGGACCAAGTGAAGAGATTCCAAATTGCTCGGCATGTGGAAATCTCTACTAGTACACCCATTTCTGTGGTAGTTCTGCAGACATGGGTGCATTAGATTGAGTGTTCCCATTCTGCCATTGGGAAAACAGGCTGATGTTTCCTAACATGTCACAAAATGATTCCTCTGCTTGGCAGGTGCGGGGCCACGTTCAGGAAATGAAGATGACGATCCGGCATGCGATTGGGAAGAATACAGTGGAGGGCCTGACCCACATGATGTGCATTGAAGGCACCGAGGGTAGGCTGTCCTCGCCTTTCTGGCCCAGAGTACAACTGGAGTGCTGCATCCAGTTCTGGGCTCCACGATACGGGAGAGACACGGCTGGTTAGAATCGGTCCAGCGCAGGGTCGCCAGAATGGTGGCCGGGTTGGGAAGGATGCCCTAAGAGGAGCGAGTGAGGGAACTGCGTCTCTTCAGCCTGGAGAAGAGGAGACTCCGAGGGGATATCTAGCAACTTATACATCTGTGAGGGGCTGTCATGTGGAGGACGGCCATGACCTGCTCTTCCCTGCAGTGGAGGGCAGGGCGTGTTCCAGTGGGGCAAAGCTCAAGGAACCAGGCTTCAGGTTGGATGCCAGGAAGCGCTCCCTGACGGTTAGGACCCCGAGGGTGTGGAACGGGCTTCCATGGGAGGTGGTGGAGGCCCCATCATGAGGGTGGTCTAGGAAAGATTGGGCAACCACGTGTTGGGGATTACATGTGTTGAGCAGGCTGGAACTGGGGGTCAGACTAGATGGCCCAGGAGGTCCCTTCTGACTTGCTGTGTTTCTTTCTATATTTGTGAGCATGTATGTCCAGCAGAGAGCAGTAAAGAAGTATACCTTGGTGGCTACAGGATAAATTATTTGAGAACTTAGGGAAATGCACGATAAATATTACAGCTGTAGTAATTCCATTTTTTAAAAAAACAGGTTGTGAAAACCCCAAACCTTGCCAGTCGGAGCTGACTGTACTTGAGCACGGCCTGTATAGCGGCGACCCCGTGACCAAGGTGCTCCTGCAGCCGCTCACAGGTAAAGGGCAAGCGGGAGGAAGCGTGGGGCAGCTGGCCCTGCCCTGCCCTGCCCTGCCCTGCCGTGGGAAACGTCTGTCGGCTTCCCCCGGCTCTCAGCCTTTAGGTCAGGGTTGACCCGTGTGCACTGCCAGCGGTGAGAACTGGTGTTTTCACAAATGTCATTTGAAAATGACAACCCTAAACTGTAGACTTTAAAAAAATAACACATGATTGTTGTTATATGTTGGTTATGTGGTCTCATGTGGGCTGTGAGAGGGAAACTGCAGAGTTTAGTTCAAATGATAAATGTTAGAAATGTGACTACTTAATTTAAATGAACACATTAATATGTCCATTATCACTGTATTCTGCTATTGTGCTTTAGCCTCTTGTATCTTAAGTAATAATTTTAACATTTCTTTAAATAATTCACATAATGAAATACAAATGTGTTATTAAATGCCTTTTAGAATGTTCCATTTAATCAGTGAATTAGTTAAATTGTTGTATTCAATGAAATAAAAACAAAATAGGAATAAAAATACAAATAAAAAGTAGAAGTAACCTCCTGTATTCAAAGTGCAGGTGTGACCGTACATGGATTACCAGCAGCATCTGGCTTGAGCAAAGGCTAAAAGAGCACTCTGTCGATTCCATTTCTTTACTGCTCTGCCAAAGTCAACATCCAATAATACGATATGATAATATAACATCAAGCCATAAACATATAGAAACAGAGTGAGTCGGAAGGGACCTCCCGGGCCATCTAGTCTGACCCCCGACTCCAGCCAGCTCCACTCACGACATGTGCACCATGTGCATGTCCAGCCTGTCCTTGGACACCCTCACCGAAGGGTGACACCTTCTACCCCCCATGGAAGCCCATTCCATACCCTCAGGGTCCTAACCATCAGGAGGTACTTCCTGGCATCCAAACTGAACCTTGGTTCCCTGAGCTTTGCTCCACTGGAACATGTCCTGCCATCTTCCGCAGGGAAAAATAGGTCTTTACCTCCACATGACAGCCCATCACGTACCTGTATGATGCCAACAGATCCCCTCGGAGTCTCCTCCAGGCTGAAGAGATCCAGTTCCCCCAGTCTCTCCTCATATGGCTTGCCCTGCAAAACTGCAACCGTCCTTGTGGCCCTGTGCTGCACTGACTCCAGCCTGGCTATGTACCTCTTGTAATGAGAGACCCAGAACTGAACACAGTGCTCCAGCTGCAGGTGCGCCAGAGTCGTGTACAGCGGCAGTAATTCCTTCCTCAGTCTGGAAGCCACGCTTCTGGCTATGCAACCAAGGGTGGCGTTTGCCTTCTTGGCCACCACATCACACGGCTGACTCATGTTCAGCCTGCAGTCAACCAGCACCCCGAGGTCCCTTTCACAGGTGCTGCTCTCCAGCCACTTGTCCCCTAGCCTATACTTATGACACCCATTCCTGTGCCCCAAGCGCAAGGCCTTGCACCCGTCCACATGGAACGCCATCCTTGGGTCCCCTGCCCACTTCCGCGGTCTGTCCAGGTCCTGAAAGCAATTTCAGGCTCTCAGGTGCTTCTCTTCCTCCCAGGAAGAACCCACCAGCTCCGGGTCCACTGCAGCGCCATTGGGCACCCGGTAGTGGGCGACTTCACATACAGCTTCAAGACGGACAGCGGCCCCTACCGGATGATGCTGCACGCCTACTACTTGCGCATCCCGACCAGCAAGGAACGGATCGAGGTGAGTGCCCCGGATCCCTTCGTCCCCACCTTGGACAGCAACTGGGTCCCTCAGCGCGTCACGCACCAGCTGGACGAACTGATCCAGGGCCTGAAAGACGAGTCTTCAGCGGCAGCGGAGGAGAGTCAAGAGGGTACGCTCAGCAGCTCCAGTTTGGCAACCCCCCGGGCGGTCGATGGCTGCGAAGCAGAGGAGCCGCAGGCCTCGTGCGAGCAGTGGCTGGCAGACTGGGCTTCGGCGTGAGAGGCCACGGCGCCCCAGGAGAAGAGCAGCGGCCCCTTTGTGCGCCATGGCTCCCGACAGACCCTGACGCGGACACTGCCCAGGCCGGTGCCTTGAGGAGAGCGACCGCGGTCCGCAGAGATGCCCGCAGGAGGCTGGCGATCCCAGCCTGGAGCGGGCTTCCGCGGGTCTCCCAGCTTTCCCAGAGCCCTGCCCTCCTGCTAGTGCTTTTTCGGCAGCGGGCGTCGTGGGTCAGACGCCGCAGCTGGCCGGATGCGGCAGGCCAGACGTGGCCCCGCAGAAGGCTCTGGCCCTAGCCATGGTGGTCCCCTTCCCTGTGCCACCTTTGTCTCTTCCAGTCCGCGGGACAAGATGTGCTGGATGCCCTCCTGCACCTGCTCCTTCGCCACCAAAGGGAAGGAATCGGTGAAAGAAAGAGACGAGGAAGATCTCTCGGTTTGTCTCCCAGGAATCCCCCCTCCCTTTTCCCAGCTGACCCTTGCCCTCACTTGCCTTTTGGATGCATTTGCAGGGTTGCTTGGGAGTTAAAACAGACCCCGCTTTTATCAGTCTGGCAGTACCACTTCCTGCAGGTCGTAAGGTTTTAAAAAGAAAAATGTTCTAGACCCGATGACTGCAATGCTCTAGAGACTGTCACCCTTCGTTTCCCCATGCATAAGGCTTTAAACTGGCGCATGCCAAGCCACGGCTTCCACCCACAGCAGTGCGATTGTCCTGTTTTCCGGCTCCTGGCTAGTGCCTGAAGACCCACTGCACAGTCACCAGCAGGCATATAAGTACACAGAAACTGGGGCCCTCTTTTCTGGCTTTATCCTTTATATTAGGGAAGGAAGCATCTAGTCCTCGTGGTTAGAAGAGTGGCTGAAAATGTGCCTTACAAGGGGATTGTGTGAGGGGCTCCTGTGTTGCATGCCAACCTTGTCTCCTTGCTTCTGTAGTATCTTCCCTAACCCTCAGTAGCCACTTCCTGTGAATTTTGCCAAAAATGGAAAACTTTGCACCTAAGTGTGTGCCATGAGCAGTTTTGCAAATATGTCTTGCAAGCAGAATTTGTGCAGATCCCTGAATGTGGAGGTTATGTTATGCATATTTTTAAAACAAACTTGTCTGTATTGCCCGATACTGTAGCTATGACCAGTAGCTCTCACCACTGGGGGGCACTGTTGATTGTGACCAGTTTTGTATGCCACCAGACTGAGCATGCTTTCTGCAGGGTGGCTTGTTTCCCATGGACAAACAGCCCTGAGAACCCGTGGCTTCTTCTAGCGTTGCTGCCGGCCACGGTAACTTGAGGCTTTTGAACCCGGCTCAGCAATTTCATTGCAGGTCTTTGGGAAGGTGCAGAGCAGTCGAGAGTGGCTGACCCACTGCAGTTCGCCTTCGTGTGCGCAGAAGTGGCCGGCCTCCCTCCACTGCCGAGAGGGCGCTTTGGGGGGACCGTCTGTCCCTCTTCGCGCGGATTCCTTTTCCAGGGCCCCAGAAATGTGCAGCTAGGGCCCTAATTTACTATTATTAGTTTTGGGTCTTTCACGAGGGGGCAGACGCAACAGAAGGGGCACCAAAAGGGGTGGGGAGAGTCTGCCCCCAGCAGTGCAGTCCTCAGTTTGCACATCTGCAGGAATGGAGCAGTTACTGCTGGTGCACCAGCTTCTCCTCCATTCACTTCCCACTCACTGGATGTGCATTTTTTACGTACATTTCTGTGGGTGGGTTTTTTTTTTTGAACTCGTGGGGAATCACAGTCCCACAAGTGCTCTGAAATGCATGGGAAGGGGAATGAATCCACCCGCTGTCCGCAGTGGCTGGAGAGCTGAAGAAGCATTAAAGGGAAGCAGTACTACGGGTCCAGCATTAAAAGCTGAGAGGATTCCACTGCGAAATGGAAATCATGCCCCCACCCCATTTGGGCGCCCCTTCTGGTGCCGCACGCGCGCCCGGTGTTTTCCAGTCTCCGGCAGCTGTGCAGGGGTTGGCCTGCATGCTGGCCCGCCGTGCTTTCACAGCCGGAACGCCCAACTTGTGCCACTGTCGGGCTGGAAAACGGAACAACCCAAACTGTTCTTTTGAGGCTCCAAACAGCAAATGGGGGCAGCGCAAGCAGGTAGCGGTCAGAGCAGGGCGGGGACAGCCAGGTGAGGGCTGCTGTGAGGGAGGCTGGGAGCTCAGCGGGGGGGCAGAGGCGGAGCGCAGGTCCCCCTTCTGCAAACCATGGGGTGGCTTCATGTGTCAGGTGCACCCCTCTTGATCAAGGGCCCCTGCTTGGTGCATGTGGCCCTCAGATGCAGGTTGGCTTGAGCCCTTACTGCAGTGAAGTGATCAGTTGGGATCCCATCTGGCCTGAGTTCAAGGAGACCTCTTCAGAGGAAGCGGGTTGGGAGTCCACCGAAATTGCTGCTCTCGCAGAAGATGGAGAGGAACCTGCAGGAAGCCAAAGGCCTCATTCGCCAGCTCCCTCCCCGGGCCTGTCTCTCCAGAGCAAATTGGCCTCAGACCTGGCCGGGACATTCAGAGCTGCCAGGGAAGCCCCATCTGGTCCAGGAAGGTGCTGCCTCTGGGAGGAAGGAAAGGATCCGGCCATGAAGAGTAGGGGGGGAAGCTGGCTGGGTGTCTGTCAAGTCTTCATTCTGTGCTGGACCTTTGCTTTACTCTTAGAGCCCATGATGATGACAGCAGACGTGGATCATGGGCATCTCGTGGTGGTGCACAAAAGCCTGATTTTCGCAGAATCTCGGAGGAAAGCAGAAAAAAGGAAGACCCCAAAGCTGAAGCAGTTAAACAGTCTGGCCTGTTCAGGGTCGCAACTTTGCACCACTGCCCTTGAAAATGTTCCTTTTCTAAGCTGTCACGTCCTTTTTCTGGCAGGATCTTTTGCATTTTCCATGGTGAGAGCAGAAACTCAATAGGTGGCTCTTCCCTCGTCACTGAATCTCCAATCCAGGAAAATCATCTGTTGCATTTCTGCAGCTGTTGAGTACGTAAGGGTGATGCCATGAACAAGGATTGATGCTTCCTGGACAAATGGCCATAACTGCATTTAATCTGGCCCCTGTGCAGAAAGCAGAAAAATGGCTTCAAGTACTGCTGGAGTTGGTGAAGAAGTTCCTGACGGAAGTGGACTAGGGCTGTTGCATATTCTGGGTCACATGCCCTCTTCTTCCTTTTCTTTGCAGCATTGCCCACTAGCTTTCTGGTGTGTTGCGATCCACCACTAGAAGATATGATATCTTTCAGGGGTTTAGCTGAATTCAGGGAGGGTGAGGCTTACTGGTGGCTATTTAGCACGATGCCAATGCGGGAACTCCAGGATTCAGGGCAGTTGAGCTCCATGCGTACCCTTGACGTGGCTTTCCTAGAAGCATCTGACCAGGATGCCTGACTCAGTCAGCCTTTGGCTTCATCCAGGAGGGCTCCTCTTACGGAAGAGATGCCCTGTTCCGTGGGTCGCATCCGGGGGGATGGATTTCATCTCCCTGCCCTTGAAGCCCCTGGCTTTCTGGAGCAGGTCTGGACCCTGCGCAGGAAGCTGCAGGGGGCGGACAAATGAAGAAGTCCCCCCACCCACCCAGCTGGCAAGTCAGTGTCCCAGCACGGCCCCAAGTGGCTGCTGAAGTAGTCGGCTCTTTGTGGGGAAGCTGCATTTTGTAAATGGATTTTACAAGGTTCAGAGCTGGCTGTCAAAAGTCTCCAATGTTAGCTGCTTCAGGGTGGCTGTTTTTTTTCAAATATTCAGGAATAACTTTCATGAGCTGCTTGCACGTTCCTTAGTATATATTCCCGATCATTCCTGTCTTGTCTGGAATCCCTTCAGTGGAAGCTTGTCATTTTCTAATATGCTCCGGGGGAGAAGCAGCTGCAGCTGCACGGGGTTACTGGGTCTGACACAGACGGGGCAGGGATCTTTCCAGATTCTTCTCAGAATGCACGAACTGAGCATCGTGTACTTGTCTGTGCATTTTCCATTGTCATCAACAGCGTTTGCTCCCTCCACCCCAAAGTCTACAGAGAGCCATCAGAATTTCTCACTTTTCAAATGTAACGAGACCGGCCTGTTTTCCTGAGTGAGCTCATTAGCTCACTGCATGAGGCAGGCCAATGTATGTTTACACCTTTTTTGTTTGTTTCGCATTGCTGCCTGGGAATGCTGGGAATTGTAGGCCTTCTCCTGGCTCATCATGCCCTGGGTTGTGTCTAGTGAGGTGCCTTGCTCGGTAACATTGATAGCGACGGTCATGCTGGCAGGGAGGTGTGAGTTTCCCGGACACTACCTGATTGCTTTGCACCCGTTTGTCTCCGTGCCTGATCCTGCCCTTCCTTAGAGCGGTGTGTTTAAAAGTGTGCACTGGACCTTTGTAGGATGATGGGATGGCAAGTTAGCATCCCTGAACAGCAGCTTGTCCACTGTGTTTGCGCTACCTCCAGCCTGGGGGGTGTTCCAGGTATGGCTCTCGCTTGTTAGGGTGCCCTCTTCCTTGCCTTTTGCATTTTTTTGTGGGGCAAGCATCTCTGCCCCATAGTATTTCCCAAACCCTTTGCAATGCTGTAGGGTTCCACAGGGGAGAGACAGTGTTCTGCAGGCAGTGACTCCCTATGGAGAGGGTACCCTGAAGATAAACTTTGAATCCCTTAAAAAATATAGACTGAAATTGAAAAATTTGCACAGGCTTTTTCCAGTAGTGAGTGAGAGAGAGACATTTCAGTATTAGAAAATCCAGTGTGACGTTATCTGTGGATTGCGTGCTTTTTTCTTACGCATTTATTCCTTATTCTTTTATATCCACCTTCCCTCCAAAGGATGCAGGGCAGCTTAGATGAGGTGCCTCTTCTGCAGTTCATCTGCACCGCACTGGTGCCAGGTAGCTCAGGCTGAAACTGGCTTGGAATGACCCAGTGAGCTCCGTAGCCAGGAAGGGGCGAGAATCTCCTGAGTCCCAGTCCAGCACCGCTATCCCACGAGTGTAGCTATTTAAACTTGGCCCTATCTCTACAAATAGTGAATTTGTACAAATAGTATAAACTGAGTGATCATTTTCCTATTGCAACCTACGGTTGTGAAATGAAGAAGCTGGACAAGAGGAAAATCGACTCGTTCAAGCTGGGGTGTTGGTGGAGGCTCCCGCACATTCCATGGACAGCGGGGGTGACGAGCAAGCCGGTGAGGAGCATATTAAGCCAGACGCGTCCCTGGTCGGCAAGATAGCAAAGCTGAGACTCACGTATTTTGACCACGTGAGAAAGATAAATGCTTGCAATGCTCAGCAGCAAGAGAAAACCAGGTCGCCAAAGAGCAGAGTGGTCAGACTCCAGCGAAGAGGACGTGGGCCGGAGCATCGTTCAGCTGAAAGAGGTGGCACTGGATCGGAAAGTGTGGCAAGACTTGGCCCATGCGATCGCTTATAGTTGGCTGCAGCTGAACAGCCAAACAACAACAAAAGCCATTTCTTTTCATTGTTCTGTGAGGACTTGATATGTGATAGCATAAAAACCGTTCTCCGACTTTTGTTTCATAGAGAGTGCCCAACGCTCCAAGTGGGAGGAGAGAGTTGTAAGAAAGCCTCGCCTGAGCTGCTGACGAGCAGCCTCTGATACCTGGGACTTCAGTGCCCAGGAGCTTGGCTGGCCCGGCCAGTGGCCAGGAATGCTGGCCCAGAACTTCTGGAGGTGGACCAGAAAGCAGACATCGCAGATTACCATTCTCACCATTTTGGGGGTGGGGCCGGGGGGAGCCAGGATGGGGCCAAGATCGCGACGTGATGCAGGACGTCGTGCGGCTCTGCGGGGCGGGAACGGCCTTCTACTCGGCGTCCTTTTTTCTAATGGAAGAAACGTCCACGCAGTCCTGATTCACAGCAGGGGCGTCCATGTTGCCGTTTGCTATCGTTTTGAAGAGTTGCTATAAAATTCATGGAGAAAGGGTTTTAGACATAATCGACTTTTGATAGAAGGTACCACCTACTACGGGTAGAAAAGGGCTTTCGCTTTAAAAGAAATCATTCCATGAGCCCCGCAGGGGACTAGCTCTGTAGATACGGAGTAACACGCTGTTCTCTGGAGGTCGCCTGCCTGATTGGCTGAGCCTAATTTCCTCGCATGTTGGAAATATGACGTTTTCTGAATGTCAGGACTTTCCATCTTTGTCACTCATGGACCAAACAGTGGTGTGGCCCCAGCCCAAGTTCCAAAGTGCTCGGGCCATTTTTGCTGGGCTTTTATCCAATATTGCAAAGAGCAGAAATATATATTTTCCTTACCCTGGTATTTTGCTAATTGTGAGATGGAGAAATCTTTTTTAGGATAAAATGTTCACAGGGGCCCATGCTCACCTCAAACTGTGATGCTCGATGCTTATTTCCATTGCGTGCTGTCACTGTGCTTCTAACTTGCATTGTTGCCAGTTTGCTGATACTGTGAAGTAATCTTAGTGTATTTCAAAAGCACAGTGTGATGTGGAGTTTTGTGTATTTATGACACTCGCTGAAAGTTTCAGAATGTTTCTAGTTACCTATTATTTCCCATTTGAGTGTGTGACTGAAATAAACCACATGAGATGAACCCTGCTGGTAGGCCCTTGGCTTCCTAGCCCTGCACGAAAGGGGCGACCTGGGGCGGCTCAAGAGCAGCCGGGGGGAGGCCTGGGCAAGGGGCTTTTGTGACCTGCCAGCAGCACACCCTGCTGAGTGGCGCAGCTCTCTGGGAAAGTGATCTTTGCCCTGTCCTGGCTGGGGTAGGGTTGGGGTTAGGCCTTCCAGGACGGGCTTTAGCATTCGAAAGTGTACGTGGGAAGCAAAGCTTGCAACGTGGATTCCGGATTGGGTCAGGAACCCCATCTTAAGTCTAAAGCTGTGTTTGTACAGTGGCAGGCCTTAAGCAGCCCTACTGTGGTGCCGCTGTTGCTCGTGGTGCCCCGGCAGAGCCCAGAGTTGGCTGCTCTGTGTTCCTAGTGCACGTGTGCACTGTCCCCCGGGAGGGGCAGGGGCACGTCCCCTCGGCTGCAGCGCCTTCTGGCACCCCTTTGCCTGCCCCCATCTGATGGCATCATAAATGTGTAAGTTTCCCCAAGGCCCCGCTGGGACAGAATGCATCTTGGACTAGAAAATGAGCACGCTTGAGAGAAAGCGTCGGGACCTGGGCAGCTCAGGGAATCCGAATAGTTGCGGGATCGGTCCCAGGAGCTGCTGGGCGTCTTCCAAATGCTGCCCAGCAAGAAGGCCTCCTGCTTGCCGTTGAGGGGCCAGCACCTGGATCCAGCCGGCCATCCTGCCCTGCCCTGCCCTGCCCTGCTTTTCCTTGGCCGCCGCCCCTCCACCACCGCATCCCACCGAGTTACCCTGCTCCGGTGGGCGTCCCGGTTCCGCAACATGCTCCTGCCTCCTGGCTTCGGCCTGTTCCTTGGCTGAGACCCTGCCCCTCGCTTCGCCACGGGACTGCGGCCTCTCGGGGCTCTGCCCTGGCCATCTGCCCCAACTCCAGTGGCCCAGGCCCCGGACCGTGACAGAACGCAAAACATCTTTCCACGCTTGCTGAATTTGCCGTGGCCGATGTTGCACTGCCTGCGCTGCCTTACCCGCTTCCTGATCAGAGTTGCTTCCTGTCCTTTGTGGCACAGCAGACGGGCAGACCTGGCTCCTGCCTTCCTGCTTTGGCCGAGGAATCGGGGCCCTCTCTTCCGTGCCCGAGTGACCAACCCGCTCTGGGCAGCTCGGGCAGCGCAGTCGGTATGAGCCACATGCGTCCGTGCCGCTCCCTGCTGGGTACAAAGCAGATCACGCACTTCTAATCCAGGGGTCCTCAAACTTTTTCAGCGGGGCCAGTTGAGAGGTGGCGGTGGGCGTGGGACTGGCTGCCCCTGGCCTGGCTGCCCCTGGGCTCACATAATTAAAAGGCAGGCCGGATAAATGGGCATGGCGGGCCATAGTTTGAGGACCCATGTTCTCATCCTTCCAGAAGGTAGCATAATGTCCCACATTGCAGGGGTGGACCAGAGGCTGAGAGTGAGTGGCTTGCCTAAGGCTGCCAAGCATGCTCCTGGCAGAGCAGTTTCTCCGCTGCATGAACAGCTGAGCATGGCCTCTTTCTCTGTCCCAGCCCCACCCAGCACGGCATTCTCGCCCAGGCGCCGCCTCCGGTCTCCGGTGCCTGCGACATGCACGTGATACTCCAGACGCGGGCTCCCTTGGTCTAGCGTTTGGTCCTTCTCATTTTCTTTACACCGCCTCCTGTGCAAGGGCCTGGTTTACACTTGCCGGCAGTGTGGCTTGGGGGGTTGTGCGTGTGCTTCTTGCTGTGCAGCCAGGGTCAGACTGACGAGCTCTTTTCCTGATTTGGAAGTGAAAAGGTGAGGGGACGGAGGCTTAGCAAGGGCTGCCTGCAGAGGAAGGAAGCAGGGTGACCTGGAGGATGCGCAGAGAGCGGGGGGGCATGCTGCAATGAGAACAAAGAATGAGAACATTCTGGCCCGGTCGTAACTCCCTGAAGCCAGGGCAAACTTGGCCAGCCTGCTCCGAAACTGCTCCGTTTCTTCATTCTCAGGAAGTAAAGGAAAATTCAGCAAAGCAGTGCCAATCGCGTGTTCACTTGTAAACAGAACGAGTGAGGCCAGCAGCAAAATGTCGCCGCATATGCCTCCCCCCTCTGAAGCCTCTCACGGATTGCAGGAGGGGGGAGCACACCTTTTCTCCCCCCCCCCCCCAAGATTTAGCACCAGCAGGCTTAGAGTCGGGGCTTAGCTGCTGGTTGTGCACCTGAGCATTTTGCAGGCTCTGGGAGGGCAGGAAAGGGCCACGCGCCCTCAACCCTATTCTGCAGAGACATAGAAACATAGAAACAGCGAGTCAGAAGGGGTCTCCCGGTCCATCTAGTCTGACCTCCGGCACCACAACATGCCCACCATGTGCACGTCCAGCCTATCTTTGAACACCCGCACCAATGGGGCCTCAACAACATCTCGTGGAAACCCATTCCACACCCTTGGGGTCCTGACTGTCAGGAAGTGCTTCCTGGCATCCAAAGGGAACCTTGGCTCCCTGAGCTTGGCTCTGTTGGAGCACGTCCTGCCTTCCTCTGCAGGGGAGAACAGGTCTCTACCCATCTCCATGTGACATCCCCTCACATACCTGCATGTCGCCAACATATACCCTCTGAGTCTCCTCTTCTCCAGGCTGCAGAGACCCAGTTCCCTCAGTCACGCCTCATATGGCATCCCCTGCAAACCGGCCACCAACCTTGTGGCCCTATGCTGCACTGACTCCAACCTGGCTATATCCTTTCTGTAATGAGGGGCCCAAAACTGAACACAATACTCCAATTGTGGGCACACCAGAGTCGTGTAGAGTGGTAGTAATACCTCTCTCGATCTAGAAGCCACACTTCTGGCTATGCAAACAGGGGTGGTGTTCGCCCTCTTGACCACCGCATCACACAGCTGACTCATGTTTAGCCTGCAGTCAACCAGCACCCCGAGGTCCCTTTCACAGGTGCTGCTCTCCAGCCACTTGTCCCATAACCTATACTTAGGACACCTATTCCTATGCCCCAAGTGCAAGACCTTGCACTTGTCCACATTGAATGCCATCCTGTTGTCTCCTGCCCACTTCTATAGTCTGTCCAGATCCTTTTGGATCTGGAGTACCTGCTCCTCAGTTGTGGCCACTGCCCCAGTTTTAGTGTCGTCTGCGAATTTGATCAGCAGACTGTTCACCCCTTCTTCCATGTCATTGATGAAAAGATTAAACAGGATCGGCCCCAGGACAGAGCCCTGGGGGACCCTGCTTGTCACTGGCTGCCATCCCGATGGTTCCCCACTAATGGTTACCCTCTGCTTTCGGTCAGTCAGCCATGCCCTAATCCACCGGACAGTGCTTTGGTGTATCCCAAAACTCCTCAGTTTCTCCACCAGGATATCATGGGGCACTTTGTCAAAGGCCTTGCTGAAATCCAGGTATACCACATCGACTGCATCCCCTCCATCTAGCCACCTCGAAACCTTGCCATAGAATTCCACAAGGTTTGTCTGGCAGGACCTGTTTTTGTGGAAGCCGTGTTGTGTGGCTATCAGCCTCCCTTCCCTATCTAGCATCACTAGATCTCTCGCTATTATGAGCCTTTCCATTGTTTTTCCTACAATGGACGTAAGGCTAACAGGTCTGTAATTCCCCATGTCCCTTCTACTACCCTTTTTGAAAACTGGGACCACTGACGCCACCCTCCAGTCCTCTGGAACGTCACCCGTTCTCCATGAGGCCTCAAAAATGGAGGCCAGCGGGCGTGAGAGAACCCCTGCCAACTCTCTAAGCACTCTCAGGTGTAACCCATCACGGCCTGGCGCCTTTGTAATGTCCAATGCCCTGAGGAGCCCCTCGACTTCAAGGGGGGTGACTCCAATCTGTGCCCCTGAATCCCCGGCCTCATCTAATCTCCTGTGCGGATCTCCCCCATCCCGCTTTGGGGAGAACACAGCGGCAAAATGGTCATTGAGCAGGAGTAGCCCTGTGCCCTGCCAGGATCCTCCCGGGGCGCGTCCTGTGGCTGCCTCCCCTTTCTACTCCTCCCCGTGCCCTCCCTGCACCACAGCCCTGCCGTGGGTGGGGGGCGGGGGCTTCCAGGCAGCCTTTGTGGTGCGATCGCCTGTCTCGAGCCGGAGCCTTGCAGGAGGCCCAGCTGAAGCCCTCTCGTTTCGGGACTCTTCCTCCCAACGTTTCTGTTACTAGAAAATAGTCAAGGGGAAAAAGGTGCACCAGCTGCACAGTCCCTGTGGGCAGTGAGCACTCCGGGCTCTTCTTCTGGTGCGTGTGTGTTATGTGCCATCGAGGCATCTCTGACTTATGCAGACCCTGTGGATGGAAACCCGTCAAAAGGTCCTGCCCACGACAGCCCAAATTCCAGGCCATGGCTTCCGCGAAGGAGCCCCTCCATCCCGTGGCTGGCCCTCCTGCTCATCTTCTGCCCCCGACCTTCCCCAGCATGGGGGTCTTCCCGGGTGAGCCATGCCTTCTCGTGATGCGCCCGAAGTATGGCAGCCACAGTTCTGTCATTTCTGCCACTAGGGAAAGCTCCGGCTTGATTTGGCCTGGGACCCCCTTGCTCGTCTCTCTGACAAACCTCCCCTCCAGGACCCTGTCTGAACGCATCTATTTTCTTCCTGCCACCTTTCTTCACTGTCCAGTTTTTCCAGCTGTAGATTGTGATCGGGAAGTGAAACAAATAGTGTGGATGTCCTTGGCCTCCAGTAAAACATCCTAACGCTTCATGCTCTTTTCTAGCTCCTTCCTTGCTGCCCTCCAAATCGCCGTCATCTTCGCCTTTCTGGGCCACAGTCTCCACTGGAAATGACATCTGAGCCGAGGCATGCGAAATCTTTCACAGTTTCGATTTCTTCATTATTACCAGCAAAGCCCTGCGATTCTTCTGCAGACAAGGTTTTGTTTCTTGCTGTTGTGAGCCAGGTGTCCCCGCCCAAGCAAGATGGTCTCTCTGGCGCTCTTTGCAAGTGCCTTTATTCTGCACAGACTCTTAGCATTCACAAGCCTTTAGTTGGTCCAAACAAAAGCATCCCACACCTGTGGATTTTGAAGTGTTCTTCAATCGTGCGTGTTCTTTTCAAACATTCATCACACGCTGAGGACAAATGTGAATGTATTATTTATTTTATTTTACTTCATTTTCTTCTTCATGTTTTATATTTCTGGTCACTTATTTTACTGAATATAAACACTTTTTTATTTTTAAATCACATGCCATTTTCTATTTAAACTACAAGCATCTATGCTTCAGCATACCTGAAGGAACCTCGGAAGAGGGCACTGTCCTACTTGGTAGTGGCCCCATGCCACTGCGGACCTGATCGCCCCGCCACAACCCACCTTGGGGGCCACGAGCGGGGCTGGTGTGCGTGGCTGCCTACTCTTCCTCACCCCTGGCCTCTGACGGGCAAAGGCCATGTGCCTCAGGCCATGGAGTGCCGTTTAGCGACGATGGCTAGCTCTGAGCCCTTTTCTGAAGCACCTTGACTGATTGAAAAGGGGCAGAGCTGCCGGGCTCTTCGGCAGCCCCGGCCCACGCAAGATCGGCCAGGGCTCGAGGCAGGCTCCTCGCGCGCTTCGCAAGGCCTCCGTCGTCCGGAGGGTGGGCCTTGGGACTGGCTCCACTGGGGCCGTGCGCACGGGCATTCCCACCCTGCCACGTGCGCCAAGGCGTCTGCCTGCGTGCCCCCCGCCGCCCGCCTCTCTTCCCTGTCTGACGAGGCCGGCGGGAGCGGGGCGGGCCTCTTCCCGGAGAGGGCTCCGAGTCCTTCATGCGCACGGGAGCCTGGGTGTGGCAAGGCACCCACGAAGGAGCAACGTGCACACCGGAGGGGAGGTTTTCGACAAACCAGTCCATCGAGCTCCAGGACCACCTCCAGCACTGCGAAGGCAGCAGCAGCAGAGCCCAGAGGAGGCTGCTTGGGGCACTGCTGTCCCGTCGGGCCACCGTATTGGCATGGGTGAAGTGCAGAAAGATACGAATACTTGGGGCGGGGAGGGGGCACTTTTCTGCTCCCAAGTGTCTTCTTAAGCATTCGCACGTGCATCTTGCAGACACTTCTGCCACGGCGAAGGCCCTCGCCCTCCCTGTGGGCCCCTGAGCTCAGTCCCAGCTGTCTCCACTGAAGTGGGGGCCACCAGCCTTTCTGAGCCGGTTGCCCCATCTGGAGTCCTGAGAGTGCTGAGGACTTCGGCGCTTCCCGCATCTGGCAGCCCCTCAACACACTTGACCTCAGCACGCAGTGCAATAATTCAATGAATGTTTGAAAACACGCACAATGAAAGAACACTTCAACATCCACAGGTGTGGAATGCTTTGGTTTGGACCAACCAAAATGTCACAGAATAATGATTTCAAGTTCTACAGAACATTTGGGGTGGCCCAAATAAAAGTATCACCCAGCTGTATATTTTGGACTTTTTCTTAAGGCTTTGCATAGCTTCCTTTGGGTTTCTTTTACATTTGAAGAACAAACTCAATGTATGAAAAGGGCTGGAAGACTTCTCAGCCCCAGGAAATTTAATGTGGATGCACTGAATCAGAAACTTTGGATTTTTCAGGGAAAAGAAACTCAAGAAAGAAAAAGTAAAAAGGTGGTGAGAGTGCAGAGCAGCTAGTTTGCACATAGTTAGAGTGGTCAGATTTGTTGCTAGGCAGATCTGGTGCATGGAAGACACAGGCCGGAGCATGTCCTCCTCCTCCTCCAGCAGCTCTTTCCACAGGACTCTATGGTAGCAGTGTGGAAACCATGCTTCTGAATTCACACCATTGAACAAGCCATGGTGAAGCATGGTAACCATAGAGCAAACCGTTGTTTTTCTGTGGGGTTTCATGGAAACCAAACCTGGTAGGTTGGTGTCCACATGGTAAGTCTCTGACAGTGTTTAAATAACACAGCGGACCACGCCATGGTGGTTCCCACCGTGGTTTAGCATGATGCCTGAACCCAGCCAGGGAGTAGCTTTTCACGCTGATTTAGTGGAGCCAGAGCACAACCAAGTTACCTCTGGATCCAACTCTTTCATGCTTCCAAAGTTGCAAAAAGGACATAGGATCATTGGAAGCTGCCTGATTTCGGATCAGGCCAGAGGTTCATCAAGCCCAGCATTGAGGATGCTGGGAATGTTCACCCATCATGCGCAACTGCCTCGAGGGGAGGCCACGGTGGGTAGTTTATCCATGATTCCCAAGAGTTCTCTGCACTGCAGGGCAACACGAGGTAGCCTTTGAAAGGAAAAGGCATTCACTGGTCCAGGGAGCACCAGTGTGGATGAAGCAACTCACAGGGATGTTTGCAAGCGGAGATCTGGCTAGACTGGGCTCAATAATGAGCAGGTGTGCTTGTGCTTTTGTGTACTTGTATGAGACCCAGAAAAACATGAAACAAGAGACAAGGTGTGCAAAGCTGCCAACTTCCTGGCTGACTCGTGCAAAAACCCGGCTTGGTGAAACAGTGGGGTGCTTCCCTGCTCGTGCGACAGGCACCTGCTTCCCCCACTTCCTGGCGCCCATGGCCCTCAGTTAAAAGTGTCCAGACCGCTTCCTTGTCTAAAGCAAAAGAGAACAAAGATCTGTATTAGTGCTGGTATCGGTCCCTCTAGGATTCGCAGACTTCCTTGTGGTTGGCCCCCATCTTGCAAACGATCTGAGCCAAGGAGAAATCCACACGTGTCCAGAGAATGAATGTTGCTCATCCATGCCCGGAAGAGGGACACTGCGTATGCAGGGCATGGGACTCGATTCCTGGTGAGCACCCCTTGAACCCAGGGCAGGAAGTTAGGCCCAGGGCTGCTTCAAAGCAGGCCAGAGTCCAGGGAGCCAAGCCCAGGGAGTGGGTTGGGAGGTGGGGAGGGAGAAGCCTACCGATCGCCTTGGCCACGTACGAACATTTACTTGACATACTTTGCACCACGCTTGTGACAGAGAGTTTCCCCTGAATGTGGCAAAACTTGTATGGGCTCTGCATGGTCAGCCGGCTCCAGCTAAAGTATGTGTGGAAAGTTGACACTAGTCACGCCCCTGTGCTTGAACATCCCACACCTGCAGGGAATGAGATCAGGCTGAGCTGGCTGAGACCAGTTCCTTTGTGCTGTTCGTCTTGGGGATCCCTCGCTCCTGCAACCGGTGGGCTTTGCTGCGGACAGGTAGAAGATCTGTGCACACGGATCGGCTTGCTCTGTCCCTCTGTTGCTGTCACCCTCGGCTCTTCTTCCTTCCCTCCCTCTGCCATCCCACTCCCAGCTCCGTCGGGCAAATGCTGGCCTTTTCCACCTTTGCAAAGGGCTTGCACGAGGATGGTGCTGCGTGAAGCATAAGGACAGGACGATGTCAGTGCTGGGAGATGAGAATGAGAAGTTCCACAATTTCCATTGGTCTGTTGCAGCAAAAACAACAGAGGGAATCTCATTGCACCTTAAAAATTAGCATGTTTACTCTGAGAGAAACTTTTGTGGACATCCGATGAAGCAAATTATAGTCCATGAAATCTTCTCCCAGAGTAGGTTCATTAGTTTTCAGGGAAAAAGAAGCACATGGAGGGGTGGAAAACTTATCTGCTGTCCTTCAGCCATCAGACAAAGATGTTCATATCCAAGCAGACCTTTGATTGCTGGGTGAAGTGTTGTTTTCATTCTAGTAGGGTTGGGTTTTTAATTGTGTGTCAATTATTGACATATTAGATTTAAATCCTGCCCTTTTCTTTCCGAGGCACTCAAGGCAGTCTGCATCCTCCTCCTCCTCCCTTCCATCGCATCCCCTGGGAGGCAGGTTGGGCTGAGAGGCCATGACTGGGGCAGAACACCTGGCTGACTCCGTGGCTGAGCACGGGCTCAGACCCAGGACACTGGAGTCCCAGTCCCACGCTGGCTCTGTAAACACGTACACTTGTCTGTGATTGTGCAGAATACAAAGTAGATGCACAATACGCATAAATAATCAGCCCCTGGTGGGATTTAGGTATGGAGCTCTTAAAGGGCCACCCATTAAAGGTCCTTGCAGCCCCAGTGTGCCCTTGGTTGGCCTCAGCATTTGTCCAAAGGAGCCACCCCTCCATCTGGGCCTGAATGTCCAAGTCAGTGGGGATTTGGTGACTCAATTCAAAGAAATTTCACTTTGTGGCTTTGGAACTGGCTACCCGGAGAGGAGGGTCATCATTCACTTGTTAGAATTTAGACACGGGATGAAAAAGAAATTCCACCTGATGTTAAAAAACTAGACTTCCTTCTGTTTGTGCTCTGCATTTCACTCTTTTAAAACCTTGATGGATGGTTTTAGTTTATAACTTTTACTGAATGCATAGATCCACCAAACAGCTATTAGCTGTCTCAGGAATGGGTGAGAAATTTGTTCTCTTGGGTTTTTTTAATATGAATCTGCTCATTTTGCCAATAAGCAAAACAGAGTCATGTGCTGGAACTCACTTTTCTGAGCTTGTTGATGAGTCCTCTACAAGTGGGAGAAATAAAGTGATATGGCACTTATTTTAACCCTTCACACCTCAAATGACTTGGAGACATCCCATTGAAAGGTCTGGCTTCTTCCACATCAGCCTGCCACATGCTGAGGCCCACCCGAAGCCCTCCCCCGAGGGTCTTCTTTGCAATCACAAGGCTCCCCGAGCACAAAGGAGGGGGCCTTCTCTGTGGCAGCCCCGCTCCAGCGGAAGTGGCTCCAATCAGGTGTTCATCAGCTCCCATCCTCGCAGCTTCTAAGGAAACTCTAAGACCCACCTGTTTCCACTGGCCTTCCTTTAAGTCTCAGTTGTTTGTTTGTAGGAGTAAGCTTTGTTTTTATTGATTTCAGTGGGCAATCTGCTTTAATGGATTTTTTGAATCTGTTTTTATGGTTTAAAACCGCATCCACTTTGTGGGGTTTTAATCTGGTACATCATCTTGAGAGGGTTTCAGCCTCAAAGAAGGCAGAGAAATGACCTTAAATAGGTAGACAGGTGATGGATACATAGACAGGACTTTGTGCTGATGTGCAACCCCCTTTTTCCAGTGCCCAGGTGAGGCCTGCCATGGCGTTTGCCCATCATGCCTCCTTCCTATTGACTGCGCTTGGCCTTTACCTGGGTGAGTTGTTGGGCTTTCCCCTTGTCTCTTTGCACTTCGCAGCCTTTCCTCAGACTGGCAGCACAGAAAATTGATCAACACAGTCCTGGCACTCTCTTTCAGCTGTGCCCACTTTCTTTGTCCTGGACACCTTGAGGAGTTAACTGCAGCAGGCTTTTGGTGTTGTCTTCCATCACCCTGGATCACATTCACAGCAGGGGAGGGCTCTTGCCCTGGGGAAGAAAGGTTTTCTGCCTTTAAACAGCTCCCCTTTGCTGACAAATGAGGGCTGAGGTCCAACTGTTCTGTATTTTGGAGTTTGCACAGAAAGTTCAGGGTTGTGCCATTTTACATACCAGTACGTGCAAGAGAATTCACAGCTTTCTGACATGATCAAGATTAAGTTTGCAAATAAACAAATCAAATTTGGTTTAAGGACTTTGTTGCATGTCAAAGCATCTATGCTGTGTTTTCAACAGAGAGAGAAAAAAGTGACTCTTGTTTAAATGAAAGAAAAAGCATGCCTTTGATATGCAAACCTGGACATCAGATATGGTGGTATTTTGTAAGCTCTGAGGTGCTGGGCTTAACTGAACCTGCAATTGCTGCTTTCCCCTGGGACCCCACCCAGATGCGCATCTTGAATGCTATAATTTGCCCAGGGTGTTTGCTCCAAAAAGTGGTGGTGGCGCTACAGCAGGGATGTGGGACATGCGGCCACCTAGATGCTGCGCAACTGCCATCCCAACATGCTCCCTACTGGCGATGGCTGATGGGAACTGTACCCCCAAGCAACTGTTCCCAGTCCTTGCTCCTGGGTTGGGCTTGCTGATGCAGCTGGTCTGCGTGAGGCAGGAGTGGTGCGACTGTGCGTTGTCGTACCTGGGTGTGCCTGAGCCTGCCGTTCCCCCAAGGCTCTGGCTGGAGCACCCCAAGTAGCTTTGGGAGGTGCCTCTGCTGCTAATCGCACCTCACGGTCCTGAAGGGCCACCGCAGGAGAGGCCGTTGCGGATGCTTTGCGTGCAGAAGGCCCAAGCACGGACAGCCACACCATCGGCCAGAAGGATCCCAGCGCCGTGGCTGGAGGAGACCCAGGGACCTGCTGCCGCTCAGGGCGGGCCAGAGGGCCACACGGTCTGACTGGCCCCGTGGAGCTCTGCAGAGCAGCCCTCCATGTTCACCCGACAGACCGCCTGCCTCTTCTCTTCGCAGGCCTGTTCCTTGCACCGGTGGAAGCAGCCTCCGTAAGTTCCTTGTGCTTCCGGGGGTGCTGTGAGCAGCACCTTTCCCAAGAAAGGCCGTGACTGCGTTCTTGGCAAAGCTGCCATTTCCTCCACTGTCATCCATCAGAGTGTCTATTTGGCATTTGTGTCGCTTTGTCGAGAGGCCTCTCCCTGCACTGCCTGTTGTATAAAAAAAATTGGGGGGTGCTTTGAAATTCTTCTGAGGGAAGAACAGCAAGGGCTGGCTTGGTCAGCTAATGGCTCACCACCAAGGAATGCTGGAGGGACCTCGCCTTGCGGTGACATTGCGGAGAGAAAGCGGCAGTGGCTGCATTTGGCAGGAGGCAACACTGTAGGCAGGGAAGAGGTTCTCTAGTGCGCCTATTTGCGTGGCATAAAAGGAAAAATATTCTGCACGGTTCAGGTGCAGTCGCACAGAACAGCTCCCGGTAGAAGAACAGCTGCAATAAGGGCCAAACTCTTCTTTTCGAGGAGGAAAGCTGAATGGCCCCCATTCTGCACCGAGTGGTCCAGGTGTCGCCTGCTCTGTTCCTCGCCTGGGTTGCGCTTGCCTTGCTGTGCGATCGCTGGCCTCATCTGTGCAAATTTCCCAGCATCCAGAGAGCGCCCTGTTCGGAGGCCGCCCTCCCGTGTTTCGTGCGGCTCCCCCGCCGCTCCTCGTTCCACAAACGTCTGCCAAGGGGGGGGGGGGGATGCATCTCAGTCCCGGGGCAGCACTCAGGACGGAGGCAGGAGCCTCCCCGGCTCCTCAGTGGGGCCGCCAGCCCTAACTGTGCTCCTTTTTCCTCCTCTTCATTCCAGTGTCCGGCTGCCAGGGTGAATGGTAGGTGAGCATGCCCAGCCCGACGCGCCCTCCCGCGCCTGTCCCTTCAGCCTGCGCTGTTTGTGGGAACGAAATGTCCTTAAACGGTCTCCCCTTTCTTTTGAACAGTTTCTGAAGCTTGCGGATACATCGAGAGGTATCTTTAGAACTCAATGAACCAAAAATGCATTGCTGGTATTTTCCTGCTGCTAGTCTGGAGTGTGAATTTCATGCTCCGTCTTGCCCCGCTGTTCGCCTTTATTGAACCCGTGAGCTCAGGGAGCTTAGTGCATCAGAGCCCGTCCCGTTCACAGAATGTTCCTGGGGGTCCCGCCTAGGGGAGTGAGAGGAATCGCTTGGGGGGGCGGGAATCCAGGGGATTCCCTGGCTCGGCTCCCTGGACTCGGATCAGCTGTGCTTGCAGGGCCCCTCGCTCGTGTCCTGCAGCCTCTGGGACGGATGCTGGTGCTCCAGCTGGGGTCCTTGCGTGTCCACGCACTTCCTCTTGGCTCAGCCCACTTTGCAGGGCCAGGCCACACACAAGAGGATGCCCAGGGATGCCCGACAGCTGGGTTCCAAAAGGGCTCTTCCCAACCCTAGTCCAAACAATGGTATCTCCCCTTCTTCCTGGGTCTTCTCCTTACTGCAGCAAGTCCATTAAGAAGGGAAGGACCGGGGCTGCACAAGGCCCATTCCAAGCGCCCGCTGTCTGGAAGCATCCTCAGCAACTCGGCCTGTTGAAGTAACCGGCCTTCCTGCCTGAGCCTTGAGCCCCAGCCCCTTGAGCAGAGTGTAGCAGGGGCAATGAGAATGCCTCTCCTCACGTCTGCCGATTTCTGCAGATCAAACTACTGTGTGCCGGCTGCTTTCGTTCAGGCCAGCAGCAGTCCTAGTTCCGGCCCACAAAACGCTGCCTTCCTCTAACTCTCCCGCCTCCCTAGCCAGGACTGGCCCTGCCAGGAGGCCGAGTGACGTGGCTGGACTCTGGGTGCCAGACATGGGCGGTGCTGTTGTTGCATCTTTGCGGCCAGGGCCGGGGAAGGCGCTTGCAGGAGGCTCCCCCGTGTGTTTCGGAGCGACCTCCCCGGCACTGAGCGCTTCCCCGCTCCTTTGGGCGCTGGGAGGTGCAGCTGCTGCCTCCTCGGTCCAGCCCTGCCCCGCGAGGAGCAAGCCAGAGAGCCGGATGGGGGCATCTACCTGAGGGCTGAGAGAAATGCACCGCATTGCCACAGCACCAAGCGGAGGCGCTTTCCAGGCCGGGGGAGGGTGAATAGTTAGGGGGTGCTGGTGACTCCCTGGGGCTGAGCCCCATTCCCGGAGTAGGTTCAGCTCCGTAGTGGCCCCCGGGCAGCGGCTGCAAAGCTCCAAAGAAGAGCTGCCATCGCTGAGGACATGGGCACCAGCGGCCTCCCCTGTGGAAAGGTAATATGGAAGCCAGGTAAAGGTGCTGGACAGGTAAAAGACTGGTCAGGTAAAGGGAGGGGGAAAGGTAGTGGGGAAGCTTGCCTGGGGAGTAGTGAGCAGGGAGCACCAAGGTGCACGTACTGAAGGAGAAAAGAGCCATCCGACGGGGTGAGCTGGCAGTAGAGGGGATGGGAAAGGTCCTTGGGAAATAGGAATGTGCTCCTTGGGGTGGGGGGTTGCTAAGGCCGTGGACCGAATCTGGAAGAGCTCGCACGGCTGTGTAGCTCAGGCTATAGAAACTGGCACACCCGCGTCTGTCCACAGAATTAAGCCAGCCTCCTTTGTGTCGCCTGGTTTATTGCTTCTCCACCTTTCTCTCATTCTCTGTTTGCAACAGCGATGGCAAGATATCCGCAAACCTCACCAGCCTCGTCTGTGACAAGGTAAGTCGCCCGTGTGCTGCTGCCAGGACGCCCCCGCAGCGCTGAGCTGGGGCCGCTGGCGCAAGCGCTGGGACAGCCCTCGTGGCCTGCGGCAGCTGGGCCTGTCCAGTCGAGTCGAGTCGAGTGCAGGATGGGGACCAGGTCGTTTCAAGCACAAGGCACACACATTGACGACAAGCAACAGCTGCATAGACGTTAAGAGGAAAGAAGAACATAAGAAAGTCCACAGCTGAAGAAACAGCAGCATATACAATTCTTTAAAAAGAGAGAAAAGACATGGGGGGGGGCGTTTTTCTCTTTTCCCACGACACTCAAACCCGGGGTCATGCCAGGAAGCTGCCTGGGGGAAGGGGAGGGCAGCCGGAAGGAAGCCCCTCCTTGCATAGCCTGCAGTCAGACTGTGGAATTTGCTGCCACGGGAGGTGGCGATTTCTGCCCGTCTGGATGGTTTTACAAGGGGACTGGACAGATTCACGGGGGAGGAGGCGGCCAGCAGCTCCCTCTTGGGCTGGCCACGTGCTCCCTCCTTCCCAGAGGGGGCCTGCCGGCAGACGCCAGGTGCGAGGAGCTGGGTAGGTGGAGGTCTGCGCCCATCCTGCTGGAGGGACCCTGTGGGCAGCTGGGTTGCCACCAGGTGCACGGAGCACTGGACTCGGTGCGCCTTGGTCTGATCTGGCATGGCTTTTCTTATGTTCTTAGGTTCCTTTAATAAGGAAGGTCGCATAAGCCCCTGAGACCCTGCCTAACATTTCCTCCAGCAATTGTATCCCTCCCTTGTTTCCTGAAACAAGCTGCTTATGTGCAAAGATGGGAGCTGGTTTTCTGGGGCACACACAGATTAGATTCTTGTTAGATTCTTGTATTTCTTATTATCCTATTTATGTCTGTACATGCCTGGCAGGGAAGTCGTTCCCAGGAACTCCGGGAACTGTCGAAAAATGCCCCGTCCCGAACCCATCAGATGCAGGACCGCGGCACAGTGGCGGCTGCCTGCCACGAACCAGGAAGGCGTTCACGTCTCCCGAGAGGCAGCAGGGGAGGGGCAGTGACCCGGCCTTGGGGACCCAGCGGCTCCCTCCCTCCATGACACCAGTGTTTATTTCTCGCATGGGGACTGGTGGCTGCTGCTTCTGATTCTTCCTTACCAATTGCTTTGTTGGCCTCGTTAGGATGGGTCTCTGAGGATTTTATTTTGGAGGGGAGGACTTTAAAGATGACTTGGCAGTTGCCCTGACGGGAGCAATGCTTTCATGAGGTGCCTTTGCACCGCTGGGCTTATGACAGGGTCGCATGGAATCCGTCGGTTTTCGGTTCCATCCATGGGAATGCATGCCTGATGAACTGGTTCTGCCAGGGTTTCATCATGTAGAAGAGGCTGCAAACACGGAATTGGTTTTAGACAGGTTTAGCTGTTCTGGATTCCAGGAATTCTAGTCTGGGGAGAGTTTTGAGAGTTACAGCTGTTCCACACATTCTGGGACTCCTGGAGGAGAGCCAACCCCATGGAACCAACTCTGCTCTGCGCCATGGTGCAAATCTATACCCAAAGCAATTTGCCGTGCCTGGTGCCAGGGAGGCTCCACCAGGGCTGGCTCTGCCTTGACACAAAGCGAGGCGAACCCTGTCGGCAGCAGATGCCCAGAGGTGGCTGCTTTAGGCTGGAGGAGAGAGCCGTGTTTCCCGTATCTCCTTCAGCAAAGGGAAGAAGTGCCCTGTTGCCAGTCTTCAAGAAAGAGAAGGCTGCTGGCTCAGCTGCCTTCTGTACATGACATGGGGCAGAGCTCCACCTGTCCTTCGCCTCAGGCAGCAAAACGCCCTGACCCAACCACAGGCTCCGCTATCCCCAGACGGCCCCTGCGGGTGCCACTTACGGGTGTTGGTACAGGCCCTGGGCTCTAGGGGAGCCAGGACTCGCAGGAATGCTGTGCCAGCACTTTTGGAACTGGAATCCCCTGCTCCACCTGAGCTTTGCTGCAAACCTCACAATAGTTGCGGGGGAATGGGTCCCCCAGGCAGCTTTGCGACAAGACATTGCAGTACAAAGGAATTTGGGGTGATGCTGCTCTTAATGGTCAGTTAAGACTAACTGGCTATATAAGAGACCTGCTTCTGCTGAAGATGAAGATTGCTAGAATTGCTTTGCCAATGGAGCATCTCAGCTGCCTTGGGTTCTCACCTCCTTCTTGGGCGAGGAGGCCGTTGTGAGGTCAAGTCCACCATCACACCACTGAAAAGCACGACGAGGTCACCCCGCTTTATAACTCTCTCCCCACAGAAGCAGCGTCTCAGCCAGCTTAACCAGACATTTATCCTTCAAGCCCTGGAATATGGACTGAGAAAGAGGAATGAAGTTCCGCTGGAAATAATCAAAGTGCTTGTCAGCCAAGCAGATGGGGCAGAGCTGAATATGGCACTGGAGGAATTTGACCACAAGGTAACAGATTCCTCTGGGGGAAGACATGACGGATGGAGCGCATCATGGAATAGCCCTGGTGTGACGTAGCTGAAATTTCCACCCCTTCCGCCCACTTTCCCCAGAACTCCAGGCACGAAAGCAGCGCCATAGCCAGTGGATCCCTGGAGGAGGCATCCCGGGGTGTTGGGTGTGTGTCTGTCTCTGTTTGCATGGGACTGTGCCCTTGCTTGCTTGATTAGCTTAATCTGTGAGCAGAAGCCATGCTAAAGTTTTTAAAATGTTGGTGGTACACTCCAGTGTCTTCTTGGCAGGCAATGTCCGCCCCTTTTCCCCCTTACATAATGCTAACACTCCACTCCAGTATTAAGATGGGGCATGCCATGCCTCGTTTTTATACATACTTGTATTAAAAATAACACATTTGTATGTAAACAAAAATGTCATTTGAAAATAATATAGTTTCTTAAAAAAAAGCTGCCACCCATTTCTGGTACCCCTTTAAAGCAATCATGCAAAATCAATCAATCAGTCTGGAACTGATGACGTGTTGAAGCCTTACCAAGAACATATGAATCCCGCCGTACATTTTGTTTGTCTTCAGTTTGCTATCAGCTGTAGCTGACCTTCAAGATTGCCTGGTTTTTTCCCAGATTGTGAACTCTTCCCTAATTCCTCCTAACTGGAAAAGGATCCTACTATCCGCTTTGTGGGACGGGAGGCTAAGAAATGAAGACCGTTTCAGTGACACAGCCTTTGTGGCATCCTGGTTCCAAAAGCGGCTTCGGCCCTTCCTCTCTGTGATCTCCACGGACATCCTCCGGTGTCTTCACAATGAGACAATGCAATGCGACCAGTACCGGGCCATGTAAGCGCTGGTTCCAGTGCTGCTGGGAATGTGTCCGAGGAAGCAGGCCTATGCTTCTTTAGCCGGAAGAAAATTCCTTCAGCTCCCAGCATTCCCAGCAACCTCTGTTGGCATCTTCCTCCCGAAGGATGCTTAAGATTGCACCAAAGGGCCTGTCCAGGCCGTGGCTAGACGGCGCGGTGTCCGAGAGCTGTTGTGTGGGATCCAAATGCCTCCCTGTGCCTCAGCTCGCACCTGCCTTGAGGAGCAAGCACAGCTTCCCAGCACGCGGGCTGCAGTCCTTAATCACGCTTTCCCCATCCCTGCCCAGGCTGTGCAACAGTTGAGACCAGGGTGCACGGTGGGAAATGCTGCAGGTCGGGGAGGAGCCCCTGCTTCACAGGAAGGAGGTCACGGGTCCAGTCCTGAGCAGCATCTCTGCACAGGGCTGGTGAAGAGCCCTGCCTGACGCCCTGGAGAACCGCTGCCAGTCAGTGTGGAGAGCAGGGAGCTCATGCACCAGTGGGCTGACTGCATGGCAGGCGGCTTCCCAGGCGGCAGGGCCCCTCCGCTGCAGAAGTGTTTCAAGAGAACACGGCTTACTAGCTTGGATGGTTTGTCCACATAGGCAGCCTCGTTGTACCCACAGCACGCTTTGCCCCATTTCCTCTTTTCATACCGGGGGTGGGGAAGGAAGAAGGAGCTGCAGAATGCACAGTGCCTTTTGACCGACACCTTCTCTCTGGTGCTTGGACAGAACTTCATGACAGTCTGGCCCCTAGTCTTTCACCCTCATTATCAGCTGTCCTCTAATCCATCCTCTTTCTCTCCAGTCGCTCTCTCCATAACACACTTCTGTTTCTCAGCGTTAAAGGTCTAGATCTGGAGTTTGAGGAGATGAGCCTCCATACCAGAGAGGACGTCTTCAACTCATTCCAGCTTCTTTACTTGAAAGGGTTGAATTCTAATGGTAAGGGACGATTCTGTTCTTCGACTATCAGGTTCTCCAACTGCTTTTACAGGTGCTGGTATAGAGTATTCCTGATGCTTAATGAACAGTGCATGAGTTGGGGCAAAGTATGGGAAACAACACGATAATTTAGAGACTGGGAATGTACTTAACAAAAACGCATCTGGTTCCTTCTGCCCCAGCTGGCTGGGAGAAACACCAGACCCCTGAGTGGAAAGGCCCAAGTGTCATGGACTCAGCCTCTGAGCCAGCCCGTCGCCCTGAAGAGGACTGTGTGCCCTGTTGCAGACGCAGGTCGGTCTGCAAAGAGCAGAGGCATGAGGAGCTTGAGGTGGCTCAGGCAGAGAAGATAAAATTCTCTTCTCCTGGTCCAGGTGGCTGGAAAGCTGACCAGGGTTGGGGTGATGCACCCACCCACAGCCATGGTGACCACTCAGGCATATGGTCTGGAAGCCATACGGACCATATGCCCAAAAGCAAAAGCACTAGCAGGTATTTCTAGGTGGAATTCGCACTCTGCATGCAAGTCCCCCCCGCGGCCGCCGTCTCCGTCCGTTTCATGCAGACTGCGAGCCTGCCTGCTCTTCTCCACTCTCCTCTGCAGCTCCGTCATCCCACTCTGGCAGTCTCCATCCAGCTCCTGAGCATGTTGGGCGGAGACTGCAGGAGCTGGGGACCAGTGCTGGGCGGGCGCCAGGTGGGGCAGGCTGGCCTGAAGAAAGGAGGCGGAAGACCCCTGGAGATAATGGTTAACCGTGCAGCTTTAGGGATTAAATATACACTTTGGTCAACACCCTCACATTTCTCAAATAGAAAATGCTCTATTAAGCATGTGTAAAGTGTCTAATTTACAAGCTACATTTGACCTTTTTGGCACTCCATGGCCACTATGGATGTCATTAAAATAATAATCCTGAAATTCAGGGGGGCAGAACACTCTCTCCCTCTCCCTCTCCCT